>NC_031994.1:3390276-3406198 GCF_001879085.1 Nicotiana attenuata
ATATATATATAGATATAGATATACACACACACGCACGCTTCGTAGTACTATTCATCCCTTGTATTACAAAAGTGTTAACGGCTAACATTTATATTCTTTATTTACTAAATACAAAAGTGATTTTTAATTTTGACCTTTGTTGACCTAAATAGCGACCAACTTTGGTCGCTAAACATACATTATTTTAAATTAGCGACCCAAGTTGGACGCTAAACTTAAATCAGATTTATTTATCTTTTTTATTATATTTAAAATATTAACCGGGTCCCATATTAGCGACCAAAGTTGGTCTATACTCTACTGAGCGACAAACATTGGTCGCTAAAGTTGAGATATATTTATTTATATTTTATAATTTTTTTTAAACAAAATTATAATTATTAAAATTTTATAACTAGGTCCCAAATTAGCGACCAAAGTTGGTCTCAACCTATTATCTCTTTATATAGCGACCAACTTTGGTCGCTAATTTTAAATTTTATTTATTTATATTTTGTTATTTTTTAAAAATAATATTATAATTATTAAAATTTCATAAGTGGGTCCCATGAAGCGACCAACGTTGGTCGCTAATCTGAGTAATTCTTTGACCAAGCAAGTCTGACCAGTCCGGTCAACAGTTTGACAAAAGTGTCGACCAAGTGGCGACCAACGTTGGTCGCTAATTTATTTAAAATCATTATTTTATTATTTTCACCAGTTTAGCGACCAACTTTGGTCGCTTTTCTTGACAGATCAACTTTGGTCGCTAAAAGTTGGTCGCTTTTTGCAGGAATTCTAGTAGTGTATACGTTTTTCATCTATTCTCGAGTGAGGATACCTATGATTGTAAAATTTAGGAACGAATATGTCACGACCCGAAATTCCCACCCTCAGGATGATGATGAAGCCTAACATTTCATTTACTAGGCAAGCCAACGTTAGAATAAATTTTAAGCCATTTTTAACAAATCAAATTAACTGATGCCAATTGATATCTGTAATAGAACCAGGGGCGGATCCACCCCTTTACAATCGGGTAGCATGGCACCCGCTAAGTAGGGGTGTTCAAAATCGATCTGAAACCGAAAACCGAACCGAACCGAAGCTTAATGGCTTACTGGTAACGACTTAACGGACGGGGAACAGATTGAAATTTTTTTATTAACGGCTTATCGGTTTAGGGGCGGATTATTCAGTTTTCTTAATGGATAATCCGTTAACCCGTTAAGAAAATATATATATATATATATATATATATGTAATTTATTTATATTTATATATATTAAATATAAAAAAAACAAAAACCCTTGACCGGTTGACTCGTTTGTCTCTATAGTCTATTCTCTAAAACTAACGCATTCCTAAATAATCAAAAGACAAAATCATAGAAACCCTAACGCCTAAACCAGCAGCCATCGCCCACCAGTCCTCGTCGTCGTCGACTTCCACCAGCCATCGGTCTCCCTCTCGCCGTCTCGTCTCTCCCTCTCGTGGCTTCTTATCTTCTTATCTAGGTACTCTTACTTATGATTCCCATCAAAATCAACTGATGACATACTTACTCTAGTAGTAGAGGTATCGCAACATTTTTCTTGGAGAAAAACCAAACTGGGTTTAAGAGATGAGCGTGCCCTGTAAAGGGATTTGAGAAATGAGTAAGAGATTAAGCTTCCCCATTGTTTGCAAACGCACCTTAACCTGCACAATGTCTTTGAGCGTAGCCTTGACAAGATGTCCATCATCACATCCTTAGACAACATTATCATCTCTGCTGCAGTACATATGAGTTCAGAAGCACAGTGATAAGAAGAAAGTGGAATTGATTCAATGTGTTCTTTTTCCTTTTACTGTACTTTTTTGTTTTTGATCGAGTTGCTTACACTATGTTGTTTCAAATGGGGAATTCCAATATTTACCTCTTGATAGTTTATCAATGTGTAAAGTTTAATTATGATAATAGTGAGACTTTTTATCATCATATGTTCCAAAGGCCAGTGTTTCATCCTTTTCTGAAGAATTCAGAAAGCAAGGTCACATGATTGTGAACTTCCTTGCTGATTACTATCAAAACATTGAAAAATATCCAGTTTGTAGCCAAGTCAATCTAGGCTATCTCAAAAGAGATATTATTCCAGGGATAACTCATTGGCAAAGTCCTAATTGTTTTGCTTATTTTCCTTCTTCTGGTAGTACTGCTGGATTCCTAGGAGAAATGCTTAGTGTTGGATTTAATGTGGTAGGGTTCAATTGGATCTCATCCCCTACTGCAACTGAACTTGAGAGCAAATATCTCTAAGCATTCAGTCGTGTGAGAGTTTACTATTTAGCTGTATTTTCTTGAGCAGTCATGAACTTTAGGAACTGGGGACTGACTCGGAACATGAACACTTATTTTCAGTTTTATAAATCTAGAACCATTGATAATTTTGCTAAGCCGATAAACCGCCCGATAACCTCCCGATAAGAGCTAAACCGATACCAATCCGCCCGACACCTTATCGGGTGGCTAGCGGATTAATACATTTAAAAGCCGATAACCGATAAGCAAAACCGTTAAGAATAAATAACCGCCCAATCCGCCCGATAAGCAGCCCTATACCGCTAAGATGATAATTTTTTTTATATATTTAAGTTGGAATTTTCTTAAATTATGTTAAATATCTGATCCTACCACCCGCAACCTACCACCTGCAACCGTAAATTAGACAAAGGTGCCGTAGCTGGTAGATCTTTTTGAAAGCTTTTCTCGTGTGCAAAATTCAAGTTGGAAATTATCTTGAACCTTGTCTGACTTTCCCTTTTCGTGTGTTTTTTTTGTCCTAGTCATTTTCCTTTTCAGCTACCTCCCAATTTTCTATTTATCGTTTCATTATTTTTTTGTATTTTTCTTTTCTTTGTTTTATTATTTATATGTGGTCTCTTACAAGAGCACTAAAAAAAAGAGGCTCCGAAATTATAAAATAAATGTTCCTCTTAATCTCAAATTTATGAGCTTTCTTCTTTCATATCCGAAAAATATTAGTCTTAGTGGGAATTTAGATTGTGATAAAAAAATTTCTATCTTTTTTAATTATATCATAAAAACTTGTGTTATTCTATGGTTATTAAATATAATGTAAATCACTTTACTATTAAATTATGACTAAAATTTCGTAAGCATTACTTAAAAAATATGATATTTATGATTTTGATTTATGAGAACTTGTAGTTTATTTAATACTATACTTGTGGGGTATAATTTATCTATTGAAGATATTTTTAAAAAAAATTCTTATTCTGATTGATGATTTCCTTATTGAAGATATTATCTTACTTGTGTAAATTATTTAATACACAAAAAAGATGTAATTTCCTAGTGAAAATGTTGATTTTACTTGTGTTGTTATAATAAAGGTATGGTTCCTTATTTAAAATTCTAATTACGTCTATTTTTTAATATCTGTGAAGTAATTTTGTATTTGCACATTAAAAATACCTATTAAGTTAACCCAAATAAATTAAGAAAAAACCAAATAAACATAGGTTTTGAGACGACCACAGGTTCCACCAATCCTGCTCTATCTAGTTTGAGGTCGTCTAAACCTGATACCCTGCTCCAGATTCCACTCTGCTCCTACATCAAATCCATCCTCCTCCGTAGTTCACGTTCATAAAGGGAGACTTCCCTAACGAAGACTCCAGGTCATTGAAACGAACACAAGGCTTTAGCAAGCCACCCAATGTAGGACGAATTACCTCCCATCCGTTCTAACTACTCCACACTGGCCTTAAAAGCGCCAACTTTTCTTTCTTTTTTGAGCTCTCACCTTGAGCCGATATTATTCAATGAATTGTGACATTCTCAGTTGAGCTATTAAAACTCTCCATAAGAGTTGCAACTCTTTCAAATCCACAGCCATCTCAAGTCAAGTATGAGGGCTTGGTACTCTGTATCTGAAGTACCCAATGCCTATTCATAAAGAAGGCAGTATAGGCACCATTCAAGAGTGCGTCAAATAACATCAATAGATGAGATTCAACAACCGAGTCTGATATCTTTTAAGCAAGTGAATGTGGCCGGTACGTGGCGAACGGTTCATCAAGCCATTTTTCGCCTCAACTCCCTAAATAGGAAGATGGATAGTTTACAAATAGGGGTAATCAATTCGCACCTGACTGTGATAGCCCTCTCGATACCTTATTGGAGCTTTGTAACTAGCGGCCGGTTTCCCGTCGCGTCAGCCTTTTCCTAGTGCGCGGAGCCCCAACGAGGAAGGTGTTAGTGCTTTATCATTCGGTCAATAATGCTAATCCCTCTTTTTGTGCTACTCCTATGGTGGGAAGAAGATAAGAAAACGCGAAGCGTTCTCTTGCTTTCCCAACCTATTGTTTCTAAAGACTGCCCTCACTCGGCTGGATCTCGTCCTAACAAATTTCATATTAGTCATTACAAGGTATACATTAAAAGAAATTATGGCACCCACCACCTTCAAATCCTAGATCATCCTCTGATAGAACTGAAATAAAGTGTGAAAAGACATAACAACCGAAAAATCTAAATACAACCCAGAATTGGTGTCACAAGTGCACGAGCTACTAGAACAATACAGATAATGGCCTAAATGAAAGTAAAGTTGTCTGAAACAAAATACACATCTAGGATAAGGTAGAAGGGGACTTCAGGGCTGCGAACGCCAAGCACCTGTACCTCAAATCTCCGTCCAATAGTCAACTCGAGCAACCTACTGACCACCGCTGGGACCAACTCCAAAATCTGCACAATAAGTGCAGAGTATAATATGAGTACAGCTGACCCCATGTACTGTGTAAGTGCCGAGCCTAACCTCGACGAAGTAGTGACGAGGCTAAGGCGGGTCACTTACAATAACCCTTATACAGTATAAAATAATATCAGGAAAGGAAAGTACAGAAACAAAATAAGGCAGTTAACTCATGAAATAACTCAATCCTCAAAGAAAATCAGTAAATACCAGAAATACCAATCCTTAGAGTCTCGTATGAAAGTATAGAAGCCAACATAATACAATAAGGAATAGAAATACATAAACTGTTGCGGCACGCAACCCGATCCCATCATACAACATGATCCTCCCTTATTCCACCATGTAAATATCAATAATAATAAGAAAATTTATATATGTTGTGGGGCACAACCCGATCCCACCATATAATCAGAGTCAATATCATAATTCTTCTTTATTTCACCATATCAATCCTCCCTTATTTCACCTGTTGCGGCACGCAAACCAATCCCACCGTATTAATATAAATCCTTCCTTATTCCACATCTTGCGGCACACAGTCCGATCCATAAATAAATCAATAAGTGCAATCAATTTAACAACTCAAATCACAAGAATTTCTATGATTAACAATTATGAAAGCTACAAATCAAAAAAGAATCTCATTCCAAATCAAGAAAGGCTACAATTAATACTGAGCAACATGACAAGTCAAATATATGATAGTTAAAGGGTACATATAAGACAATTAAGGCAAGTAGCAATTAATCATGGAAGAGATTATCGCGATCCAAAATTCAACCTGTCGTGATGACGCCTATCATGGTACTAGGCAAGCCGACTACTCAGACATTTCCGACACATTTAATCTTTGAAATAGACCAACTTTAAATGAATAAAAATCTCATAAAACAAGATAGAATATCATAACTCAATACATAAGTTTTCCCAAAGTCGAAGTGTCACTGAATACACGAGCATCTACACAATGACATAGTCTGGTACACTGTCTAAAAAGTAGAACTGAATGAATAACTGAAAGATAAGGGAGGAGAGTCAAGGGCTGCAGACGCCAAGTACCTACCTCGACGATATCCGAATGTCTGAACTCTATGAATCAGCAAACACCGTGAGAGGAAACACCTGGATCTGCACACGAGGTGTAGGGTGTAGCATGAGTACAACTAACTCAATAAGTGACAAATCTAACCTTTGGACTGAAAGTAGTGATGAGTTTGAGTAATACAGCCCACATGCAGCATTAACAGTACGGAAACTTACAACAAATATGACAGTGATATCTCAAAAATTTATAATCTACAAGTAAAGGTACAAGAATTTAGACATGCTTAATAAAACTCAACACAAAATAGGACATATCCAGCCTAGGGCAGATCCAACCCAAAATGCAAATAAACCAGTCATTAATCTCTCCAGTCTCTCAGGCTCACCAGAATCATGATAATCAGCCCAAACAATGATGATATGATATATCAAATAAAAGACAACAAAGACCAAGACATATTATGCAAATAATAGTCGTGACTGAGTACAACTTGACAAATTAAGCAAATAATTCAACATGTAAAATGACCTCTGTAGGTCCCAACAATACCAACACGGAGCCGAAGCAGGATTTCTAACATGACTGGCAGCTCAATTGCTCTAACACATGGTGAAAATATAGGTAACATCTAGATTATTCAACTATACAACTCTGTGGAATCGACCAAGTCACAATTCTTATAGTGCACGCCCACACGCTCGTCACCTAGCATGTTCATCACCTCATACAAATCACATAACATGTAATTTGGGGTTTCGTACCCTCAGAACCAAGTTTAAAAGTGTTACTTACCTCAAATTGTGTAAAACTCTACTCCAACAAGACCTTGCGTCGCAAAATCGCCTCCGAATGCCTCGAATCTAGCCACAAACAATTCGGTACGATCAACTCAAGCTATATGAATCAATTCCATATAAAAATGCAAAGTTCTTAATCAAAAGTCAACCCTTGGGCTCACGTCTCGGAATTCGATAAAAGTTACAAGATCCGAACACCCATTCAACCATGAGTCAACCCATACCAAAATTACTTAAATTTGATACTAAAATCTCGATCAAATCCCCAAAATTTGGCCTATGAACTTTCCTTCATTTCCCCCCAATTTTTCAACCCTTGTCACTAACTAAATGATGAAATCAAAGATATAAACATGGAATTTAACCAAAACTAAGTGAGAATCACTTACCCTAATCACTCCCTTGAAAATCTCTCTAAGAATCACCCCCCGCTGATATCCCAAAATCAAATTGTGAAATAAACTCAAACCCTCATTTTTTAGATTTAATATTCTGGCCAGAAGTCCTTAATCCCGATCGCGAAGCACAAATTATACTGCCCTCAATTCACCATATGCGAACGTGGAAAACATCATGCGAACACGATGAACAGACTCCTCAAACTCACGCGATTGCATCACTCTTCACGCAATCGTGAAGACAAACGCGTGTGAACCCAGCTGCCTCCATTCCTCTTTGTGAACATGGCCTATTCCACGCGTTTGCTATTCACTGCTTCTCCAAGCTACGCGATCGCAACCCTCTTCTCGCGAACGCGTAGAGCAAATTTCTCCACTGCCTAATTAAGCCTACGTGATCGCGGACCTGCCTACACGATCGCGTATAAGGAAACCAGATCACAGATACCAGAAAAATTCAGCCAATCTCAAAGTCCAAAATTGATCCATTAATCATTTGAAATCCACCCGAGGCCCTCGGGACCTCAACCAAACACACCAAGTAGTCCTAAAACACGATAAGAACTTAGTCGAGCCTTTAAATTACATAAAACAACGCTAAAATCACAAATCGCGCATAGATTCAAGCCTAATGAACTTATAAACTTCTAACTTCTACATTCTGTTACACCTAAGTTTCAATGATGACAATAGTGCAAATCTAATTGTATCTATTTTATTGCAGGATATTAGGAGGATAGAGCTCAATCAAAGGAAGCCAATATGTCAAAGATATTAGAAAGGAAACAAGATCAAATGCAGCAAGGACAATGCTAAATCAAAGGATGTCAAGGCCATAAAAAAAAGAAACAAGATCAAGTGCAGTCGCTGAAGGAAGACAACCCTTACTTCAGGGATTGATTTGGAATCCGGAGATTCTGTAAAGTGACTGATTAAATCAATTCATTAGTCACTCCCTTGATTATGAATACAAAAAGGAAGGAAGTAAATGAATCCAGCTCATCCCTTGAGCAGGATTCTAAGTCACCCCTTGGGTCAAAACTCTTAGAATATTTTGTTCCTCAATCAAGGGTCAATCCCCAACAGCTACTCAAGACTCTCGTATAAGAAGACTGACATACTCAAGAATTCAATTATGCAACTTACCACTGTTTTCTATGTCTTCCTAGTTCTTAGCACAAACACTGTATTCCTAAGTTTACTAGTGTCTCAAAAGATAGGAAGTGTTAGGAAACAAAACAAGAATTGTGTCATGTTTATAAAACATTGTTGCTGAAAATCGTTGGTGGTAAACAACCCATAAAACCACAGCTACTGTGACCAACTATTAAAGATCTAATATAACCCTTGTGACCCAGGGGAACTATATGTAGGTACCACACCAGTATTGAACCAGTATAAAACTCCTATGTTCTCAGCTTTTTAATTCCTTGCAATTTATTTTCATCGTCAATCAAACCTGCTGATAAAGTAAAGTTGACTAATTCTCTTCTAAGTCGACTAAGTTTTTAAATAAGTTACAATTCACTTCCCCCTCTTGTACTCTCAATTGGTATCAGAGCGAGACTCATGAAAATTTCTTAATAGCAAGTGAGGAAAAGATCATGGGATCAAATACAGTCGTTGGAGCACTATTTCAAGAAGGAACTTCTCATGTACGACCTCCTTACTTCAATGGTCAGCACTTCTCTCATTGGAAAGTACGCATGGAGACCTACACTATGTCATATGACATTAAGGTTTGGCGCATGATCAAAAAGGGAAATCTTCCAATTCCTCCAAAGAAGGATGAAAACGGTCAAATCATAGTATCATCTAATCCTCTTGATTTAGATGATTACACTGAAGAACAATCAGCCTATTCAAGTGAATGCTAAGGCAAAAAATCTGCTGTACAATGCTATCAACGGAGAAGAATATGAAAAGATATCAAGTTGTGAAACTGCAAAGGAGATGTGGGATAAGTTAGAGATCACATATGAAGGAACCAACAAAGTAAAAGAAATAAGGATCAATCTCCTAGTTCGAGACTATGAATTGTTTCAAATGAAGGATAGAGAATCAGTAGAGGAAATGTTTTCCAGGTTTAGCAAAATCCTTGGAGACTTAAAATCATTGGTAGACCAATCAAAAGTGGAGAACAAGTCAGAAAAATTCTGAGAAGTCTTCCCACAATCCGGCAACACAAAGTCATTGCTTTGGAATGTCAGAATCTTGATAAAATGTCATATGATGAACTTAGAAGTGACCTAATATTGTTTGAGAAAACACACTTAGATAGGAAAGTTCAACAAGAAAAGAAGAAGACATTTGCATTCAGAGCAACTGTGGCTGAATCAGAAAATGAAGAAGAAGAAGAAGGAGAACAAGATGAGAACATAGATTTGCTTTCCAAAGTTGTAACAAGCATGACGAAGAAAAATAGAAATAGTAGAAGAGGTAAATCAAATTTCAGAAAAGAGAAGATGAACAATGATAATGACAAAAATGATGGAAGATGCTACAAGTATGGACAAAATGGACACATTCAAGCCGAATACTCTGAAGTGAAAAAGAAACTAAGCAGGAACTTTCAAAACAAGAAATCCTTTGGAGCTTGGAGTGATGAAGAAGAATATGATCACGAGGAAATAGCCAACATGTGCTTCATGGCCATCAAAGAAGACAACGATAAAGACTCAGATGAACTTGGTCTCTTGGCAGACGAAGGAACATGTGAGGTACGTCTTCCTACATGTCCTAACTGCCATGAACTCCAAGAAATTATTGATATTGTTCTTGTAGATATTTAGAAAGTTCTAAATGAACTTCGAAAAATCCAAAGAGAAAAGAAAGACTAGGCTTTGAAGTTGGAAGTATGTGAAACTGAGAGAGATATGCTTCAAGATAAAGTAATGTACTTCAACTTCAACTGAACGGATTGCGAAAATCCACCAGTCATAGTTCAGTTAGATCAAATTAGTTTGCTCCTCATGAATCTTCGACTAACTAGAAATCTTTCTGCATGTACTCGTTGAGGCAAAAATGGGCACAACTCTAATCATTGCAGGATTAAAATCAGAGGAGAAAAAATCTCTGAAAATTCTAATAACCCCTCCTGTTTTTACTGTGTGGTCAAACCTCTAATCATTACAGGTTTAAGAACAACAGGAGATGGGTCTGGCGACCTAAGCCCTCTAGTCAAGCTAATACTCAGAGCACTAACCATTCAGGACCCTATCAGGCTTGGGTATCTAAAAATAAGTATTTATTTTGCAGGAACAACGCAAGAAGAAGGATTGGAAAGGGAAATGGTACCTTATAGCGTGTGTTCCAGATATATGACAAGTGACAAATAACTATTCAAGACGGTCACCAAACTAGATGGAGGAACAATCACTTTTGGAGACAAATCAAAAAGGAATGTAATTGGAGTTGGAAGAGTTCCCCTCAACTCAACATGTGATGTAGACGAAGTATACCTGGTTGATGAACTTGGTTACAACCTTTTCAGTATCAATCAACTATGTGACAATGACTATGAGGTTCGTTTTAAAAAGCATGGTTGGTTTATTGAAGATGAATCAGGTAAAATTATTCTTTCTGGAAATAAAGACAAGAATGTCTATACTATTAGTAACATAGATTGTCTTGTTAATAAAATTTGTATGGCCCCTATCATTGATGATCTCTGGCTATGGCATATGAAGTTTGGACATGATAGTATGCAGACTATTCAAAAACTTTCCAAACATGATCTTGTCATTGGCCTTCCAAAACTAGATTTTTCAAAAGATCAAATTTGTGATGCATGTCAATTAGGAAAACAAACTCGTTCATCTTTTAAAATCAAAGATATTGTTTCTACTTCAAAACTTCTTCGACGCTTGCATATGGATTTGTTTGGTCCAACTAGAGCTACTAGCATTGGCGGTAGAAAATATGCATTTGTTATTGTAGTGATTTTTCTCGTTTCACCTAGGTTATTTTTCCGAGTCATAAAGATGAAGCTCTAAGGAATTTTGAAGTCTTTTGCAAGAAGGTACATCATGAAATGAGATATTACATCTGTGCTATAAGAAGTGACCATGGAGGAGAGTTTGAAAGCAGAGCCTTTGGTAATGATCAAGGAATTTCTCAAAATTTCTCTTTCCCACGATCACCTTAACAAAATGGAGTGGTAGAACGTAAGAATAGAACTTTGCAGGAAATTGCAAGAACCATGATTGTGGAAAATTCTCTCCCACACCACTTCTGGACAGAAGCTGTAAGCACAGCATGTCATATCATTAAGATTCAACCCATTCTTAAAAAGACTCCATATGAGCTATGGAATGGTAAGAAATCCAACATCAGTTATTTTCATCCATTTGGCTGTAAATGCTTCATTCACAATAATGGAAAAGACAATCTGGGTAAGTTTGATCCAAAGAGCGACGAAGGTATTTTTCTTGGATATTCTCCGTCAAGTAGAGCATATAGAGTATTCAATAAAGAACATTATGTATTGAGGAATCTATTCATGTTGTTTTTGTAGATACTAGCCCTTGCTTAAGGAATGAAAAACTTCCTCAAGATGAGGAAATCTCTATTGTCCCAAAGTCTGTTGTTACAGGAAAAGATAGTCACGATCAGGCGACCAATCAGTAAAATCAGTCAACTGAGGAGCACATTGAAATCCAGGAACCATCTTCTACTGAACAGTCAACTGCTGAAAATGAGCCTGTCACAGGTGTTCCAAATGAATGGGAAAGTGAATCCGTATATCCCACAAGTTTATCATCGAAAATCCACAAGAAGGTTTCATTACCAGAAGATCTCAAAATCTTAGCTCTCACATGGCCCTAATATGACAACTTAAGCCAAAAAAGGTTGATGAAGCCCTCAAAGATGACTACTGGGTAAAAGCCATGAAAGAAGAATGTGATCAATTTGATCAAAGTGTGGGACTTGGTTCCAAAACCACCTAATGTTTCGTCGTAGGTATTAAATGGGTTTTCAGAAATAAGCTGAATTAATCTGGTCAAGTAGTTCGTAATAAAGCAAGGCTAGTCCCCCAAGGTTACTCTCAGTAAGAAGGAATTGACTACGATGAAATATTTCTCCTGTAGCAAGATTAGAATCCATTCGAATACTTCTTGTTTTTGCTGCTCATAAAGGATTCAAGCTATTTTAAATGTATGTAAAAAGAGCCTTCCTGAATGGATACATCTCTGAAGTAGAATATGCGAAACAACCTCCTAGCTTTGTAAGCAACAGTTTCCAAATCATGTATTCAAGTTGTCAAAATATTTATACGGACTCAAACAAGCCCCCTGAGCCTGGTGTGAAAGATTAAGCTCTTTTATTCTAAATCAAGGTTTCAAACGAGGTAATATTGACACAACTCTGTTTATTAAGCGTTGAAATTCAGGTAATCTTATTACTCAAATTTATGTAGACGATATTACTTTTGGAAGCTCTAACTCTATATTATGTGAATGATTTACTCATATTATGAAATGTAATTCGAAATGAGCATGATGGGAGAGCTAACTTTCTTCCTTAGATTACAAATCAAGCAATCTTCCAGAGAAATTTTTATTATCCAAACCAAGTACACCAAGGAACAAATAAAAAAGTTTGGAATGAACAATAATGCCTATTGATGAAACAATGGAAAAAGTGTGGATGAAACAATGTACAGAGGAATGATTGAATCACTATTATATCTCATAGCTAGTCGACCAGATATAATGTTCAGTGTGTGTAAGTGTGCAAGATTTTAGTTGGCTCCAAACAAAATCCATCTGACTGCAGTTAAATGCGTTATTAGATACCTCATTGGGACCACTGAATTAAGATAATGGTATGCCCATTCCAACAATTTTGATTTATAAGGTTTTTCAGATGCAGATTTTGCAGGTGACAGGACTGACAGAAAAGTACCAGTGGCACATGCCAATTACTGGGGAATGTTCTAATATTCTGGCATAGCAACAAATGAAATTGTGTTGCCTTGTCAACTACAGAAGTAGAGTATTAAACTGTTGGAAGCTGTTGTACACAAATTCTTTGGATCATGCATCAACTTCTCGATTATGATTTATCTCTCACATATACTCCTATTTTCTATGATAATACAAGTGCTATATATCTGTTAAAAAATTCTATGCATCATTCTAGGGAAAAACATATAAAAATCAAGCATTATTTTATTCGTGATCATGTTGCAAAAGGTAATATTTTGTTAGAGTTCATTAAGACCGAGTCCCAACTTGTTGATATTTTTACAAAACCTCTTTTGGAAGAACGATTTTGTCTACTACGTAAAAAGATTGGTATTATGTCTATTGCATAAAAAATCTTCCATATCTTTGTAAAATTTTTTACTTCCTTATTTATGTTGCTTAATTGATGTGTTTATTAATGTAATGTGAGTGCTATTATTACTCTTACACTTGTGCAACCGAAGCAACTCCTCAAAAGTGTCACTTCATCTAAACCTGCCCTTTCCTTTAGCCGATGAAACCCTTCAATCTTCCAAAAGCCTAGTTAAGTACCCTTATCCCCTCTCATTCTCCATCATTTCTCATCAACTCCTCTACCATGGCTAAGAGAAACCTCTCCATCCTCCACTGCCACAAGACGAAGCAGACGATATAAAAAACCCAAAACCTTGAGGAAATCCTCGATTTTGAATCATCTCTTGATTTAGACCTTCTCAGAACCGATAATGAAAGCAGTGTTTCATCGAAGGATCTCCCTATTAGCCAGAAACAGGCAGGAAAAAGACCTATAGAGAAAATCCCCAAAAGGCCTGCATGCAAGAAAGGGAAAGTGGAAAGCACATATTGTGAGCAGAGGATAAACTGACTTTTATGGACCAAGTGAGAAATTGAGGTTTGAATCTTATAAGTCTAAGTCTATGGATTATGGATGCTCTGTAAGTCTCTCTCTCATGAAAAATTTGCACTGTGATGTGATTTCTATATTTGATTTTCATTGTCTTTCTCCTCTATTTGATATTATTTGAAATTTTGTGTATAAAGAACCTGTGAGGATGTTTTATGCAAATCTGTTCGTTAATGACAAAGATGATCTGGAGTCAGTGGTTCTAGGCACTCGTATTGTTCATGATTCTTATCAATTTGAGAAGATCTTTTCTGCTAATTTTCACGGTTATGATGTTTTTGTGCAAAACTCCAGGCGAAAAGACTTTGAAGTTTCTTTAGAAGAAGCAAAAACTTTTCTGTCTAAAAACCCTCCTGACATTGGTCCTAAAAGTCTTAAGTTCGAACACTGTGTGTTAGCCCACATAATTTCTACTACTCTCCTTCCTAGGACTGTCCCCCTCAGCACTTTGGCTACTAGGAATATTTTTGTTCTTTACTGCCTTGTGAACAATAAAGGCTTGACTGGTTTGTGTGGATTCGTCAGTATATGCTTGAAAGTATCAGGGACATATCCTCTTCTGCTGCTTGTTTACCCTGTGGCTTGCTCATCACATATTCTTGAAGTCATGAAGGTTGATTTGGAACCTTTTTTCCCCAACTACATTTCAAGCACCTATGATAAGACAACCTTTGCTATGATGTGTTACACCTTAAGTGACGATGGATGGGCCAGACATGCCAAGGTTGAAAGCACTCCAGTACAAGTGAGCCAACCAATGAACCATGTGAGCCTCAGTTGACTGCTACCAATAACCTACAACATATTGAGCAAGGACTAGATGGGGTAAAAACCATGCTCATTGAAATGAAAGAACAGGTGGACAAGATCAGGGAAGTGACCAAAGAAACAGGTATAGATGTGGCTAAGCTCAGAATGGACATGAGAGCGCCAAGGAGGCAAGGAATCAGGGCATTCAACTCCATGACAGAGAATATGAACAAAATCACCAAAGAAGTTGAAACCTCTTATGAATCCTTCTGCACCAAAGTAATCAATACCCTGAAATACTTTCTAGGGAGGAACTAAGGCAGTTTTATGTGTGTGTGTGTGTGTGTGTTTAAAATAATCTTTTTTTTCTCTTTGTTTATTTTGTTTTGTTAAGTAATTTTGCTTTGGTCTGTAAGAACCAACACCACGTGCCTCTGCTGAAGGCATAATATCTGCTACCCTGACTCCTATGTTCATTATCTACTTCGTTATGTCTTTTCTATCTGCACTTGCTTCTTTTTTTTAATTGATGCCACCAGGTCAGAGCTTTCCACAGCCACGGGATCTTCAGCTGCCATGTCTCCTCCTTTATTTGGGCCATCCATCACAATGCCATTATCTGTGACCTCATCTTCCACTTACCCTCAAACTTCACTGCAGGTTTCTCAAAAATTATCCAGCATGAACAACTAGATGCAGGTAGCCACATCAAAGCTGTCTGTCTTATCCAGTGCAGTAGCAGCACAATCAACCCCAACTCAGATTCAAGTACCTCCATCAGTGGAGGATTCATTGAAGGAGCTTCTGGACAACTAGAAGAAGCTCCTGGACAACTAGAAGAAGATCATGGACACTTTGGATATACATGTAAAGGTTATCAAGGATCTGGGCAAGCAAGTGAAGAAGATGAAGAAGACACATGCCTCAAAGAAATCAGTGGAACTGTTGATAGAGGAGGCAAAGAAGTTTGCATCTGCTGGAGACCTCCTATTGGACTTGCTCATGGAGGGGCAAACACAAGCAGCAGAGCATGAGGCACCAACAGCTAGCCAGTCTGAGGAGCCAGCTGTCACTACACATAGTGCTGAGGAGATGATTCAGATGCTCCGTAACCTCGTGGTCCCCCAGTCAGAGGATTTGGAGATCCAGTTAGAGGACCTGGAGGGAGCTGATGATACTATGCATTCTGAGGACCCCATCCATGTGACTGACCCGATGCAGACAAAGACCACATAGGGAGTTTTCTTTACTCTCTAATCCTTTCCCTAATCTATTTTGATATTAGCATTGAGGACAATGCTATCTTTTTTTTTG
>NC_031994.1:3406218-3456483 GCF_001879085.1 Nicotiana attenuata
TATATTCGTTATTATTTTTCGTCTATTTTGATTTGGTGATGAGTTGATGATATTGTTATGTAATAACTATGGGACTATTTTTCTTTATCTTTACTTCTCTTCATTTTCATTTTTGGTATGTATATATTCGTTATTTTTTACTTTTGGAATGTATATATTCGTTACTTTCACATTTGGTATGTATATATTTTTACCATTTGATGTATATATTCATTTTCATTTATGTATATATTCGCTTTACTTCAATTTGTATATATTCATTTTGATTTCCGTAGTTTACTTCATAACTTCTTTCATAATTTTACTTCATATCTTCTTATTTCTTTTACTAGTTTCTTTTTAAGTTGTTAGCTTCCATTTATATTTTATGTGAACAATAAGCCTTTGATTTTCTTAATTCCACGGTTCTTTCCAAAGATGGATGTTGTGTGAACTGGGTTGCTCTTCCCGATGATGGATGGCGTGACAACCTTCTTAAGGGATTGAGTCCGTTTTCATTATGTTTTGGTGTAAATAGTAGTAATGAATAATAGTATCTCAAGCAGGCTTCACTTGGGCCTAGAACATTTACCTTCGACCTTATGGTTAGAAACAAGTTGATTGGCAAAGAATAGTTCTAGTTGTGACCTTTAGACTCTTGTGTTGACTAAAAAATCATCGAGTGGCTTCTTGGAGCCATTTGTCATGCTCAATCTTAGCTAGCGTTGTTGTGGGCCCTCGACTCTGTTCTCTTTAAAATTCCAATAGCTTATGAGGTGAGGTATTGAATTGCAAGTCCAAGTTCCGTGCCAACAAGTCTAGAACTTGCCCTGAATGTTTGTCTAGGCGAAATTCTAAGTGTAGCTCGACTTAAGAAATGATTGTAGGCTCTCCTTGATCTAATTTGAAACTTGAAAGATTCCGTGGCCTACCAATATGATACCCCTAGTCAACCCCTTTGAGCCGAAGCCCTTGTTCTTTCAATAACCACGTTACAAGCTTTCATCCATTCTATAATGACCCTCTCTTGGCACCCGATCTTTCCTTAGAATTCACAATTGGCAAAAGCATAAGTTTGGGGGAGAGACGAGGAATGTGAAAGTAATAAAAGGTACAAATAAAAAAAAGAAATGAAGAAAAGGGAAGGCAAAAGAAAAGAAAGAAAAGCCAAAAAGAAATATGTCAAAAAGAAAGTGAATAAGATAGAAAAGTGAAGGGATTCAAAGAAAGCAATGATGAAAGGCATGGAATGATTAGAAAAGGAGAAAAATGATCGTCATGAGCAAGAAAGAGTGGCAATGTGTCTCTCTAGTTCCCCTAAGGAAGAAGAAAATGACTCAAACAGTCAAGAAAGTATGAGCCGAAATGAGAATATGGAGTGCTTAAGGAAAGATGAAACCATCATATGCCAATAAGTCCTACCTTGATCCAAAAGCGTTCATTACATTCCCGCAAAAGCCCTATATGATTTCGAGTTGAGTGAGCTTACATTAGTGGTGATTTACATAAGGGGCAAGCTTATGGTACTTAGAGCCGGACTTGTGACATTCCCTTGAGAGAGATGAGCGTACTTCTCTGCAATCCTTGTTTTGAGTGCTACAATCTAAAGTGAGATTTTCTTAAGGAGAGTAGAGGAGGAAGAGTTTGGGTTCCACAATGACCTACATAGTTGAGCGAGCTTCCATGGTGAGTTAAGTCAACTCTTGATGCTCTTGTGTCGCATTAGAACTATGGTACTCAAAAGGTTGTGTGTTGTTGATAATTCATTTGTGTTGAGGGTAATTGTTAGTCCCAATTGATGCATGTTTGATTCACATTAGGGCAGCTGAAATATCCTTTTGTTTTGTTTTAGCAGAGGTGGGAATTACCTTATTTGCTTGAGGACAAGCAAACGCTTAAGTTTGGGGGAGCTGATAAGTGGAAATTTTAACCTATTATTTGCTCTCTTTTACTTGCATTTTGGGCCTAAAATTCGTGAAGGTATTCTAGAAAACTAATGTAATATGCTTGCTTGCAGGAATTGATCAAAATGAGCCAAAGAAGGCATAGTCAACTCATAAAGGAGTCATATCTGGAAGAAAAACCAAGACTGCAACAGGAGACCTGAAACGCGACCGCGGAAGCCACAGCGCGGCCGCGATCACAAATACGCGGTACGCAAAGTGAAGAATTAGAGAGTGCATTTTAGGCCAAATGTTGAGTGAGGTCCGCGCTAGAAATGTGCGGCCGCAAAAGTCTCACCGCGGCTGCGGTTGGAATTATGCGGACCAAGGTGGCTGAGATTTAGAGAGTTCACATTTCAAGCAAAAATAAGGAGTGCAGTCCGCAGTAGAATTATGCGGCTGTGAAAATCCACTATGCGGCCGCAATGGAAATTATGCGGCCCGCAAAACGAACCTTAGCCCAGATCCAGAAGTTAAGAACGCGGACTGCGGTCAGTATTACGCGTCCGCGAAAGCAAGAGTGCGGCCGCGGTAAGAATTACGCGGCCGCGAAACCTCCGCAGGGGTATTTTTGATGAGCACGTGAGATGGCGGGAAATTCCATTTTGGGAAATTTTGTACTAGAATTAGATTTCAACATTAGATTTTTATCTTTTAATCTAGTATTATGAATTTTATCTTTATTTCATCTTTGATTTCTACTATTTCCATGAGTAGCTAAACCCATAGCTAGGGTTGTGACCCAATCCTAGTGTGGGTATTTGATGGGCCATGAATTAGGGCTTGAATGTGTATAGGTTAGTAGTATTTAGCCTAGTTCTTGCTACAGCTATGAAATTAGTGGTTGCAAACACTGATTAATACCTTTATAACTTAGTCTCTACTTGAGAAGAGGGACTAAGTCTAGGAAAACTAGGCTAACAAGGAATTGGGGTGAACTCAAGAAACTGATAGCCCCATTTAAAGGGTTTAACCTAGAGATAGTAATACCCGACTTGAGCTAATAGCACTTGTATTGCATGAATACCCATTTGGACTTGAGAAAGCCAAATTGGGCAAAATCACTCAAACAACCGAGACGTATAGAGTGAGTACCCGAGTGTGATAGTTATATTACGACCCTAATTAATCACATGATTGCCCTAGATTCTTGCTACCTATTAGACATCCACCTAGGTGGAAGTCACTACCCTAGTTCCTTTAAACCCTTGAAAATCAACATAAAAAACCTTGTACTTAGTTATAAATATTGCATGCTATAGAATAGAAGTAGAAGTAGAAAACAAACCAAACATGTGTGGAAGAGTAATTAAGAGCAAAACCCACATCTAGACTTGGATATAAATCTAACTCCAAACAAATTAACTCCCTGTGGATTCAATCCCGACCTTGTTGGGTAAAACTGCATCAACCATCCTCGCTACTCAATAGTAGTGCAGGCTTCGACCCGATGAGTACTCAACTCAACCTCTGTGCCCAACTCTCACTGCACGATTCTCCAAAAGTATGATGTAAACTGCGTGCCCCGATCTCATATGATGGACACTAGCACACCGTGAAGGCGAACAATCTCACGGATGTAGATCTCAGCTAACTGCTCCGAAGAATAAGTAGTCCAAACTGGAATGAAGTGCACGGACTTGGTCAACTGATCCACAATCACCCAAATAGCATTAAACTTCCTCGAAGTCTGTAGGAGTCCAACTACAAAATCCATGGTGACACGCTCCAATTTCCACTCTGGAATCTCAAGCCTTTGAAGCAATCCGTCCGGTCTCTGATGCTCATACTTCACTGATGACAGTCAAGGCACCAAGCTACGAACCCCACTATATCTTTCTTCATCCTCCTCCACCAATAGTGCTGCCTCAAGTCCTGATACATCTTTGCGACACCCGGATGAATGGAATACCCAAACTGTGGGACTCCTCAAGAATCAACTCACATGGCCCAACTATATTAGGCATACAAATCCGACCATGCATCCTCAACACCCCATCATCCCCAATTGTAACATCCTTGGCATCACCGTGTTGAACCGTATTCTTAAGGACAAGCAAATGGGGATCATATGCTGGCGCTCTCTGATGTGATCATATAAGAAAGACCGAGAAACCACACAAGCTAGCACCCGGTTGGGCTCCTAAACATATAATCTCACAAACTAGTTGGCCAAGGTCTGAACATCAACTGCAAATGGCCTCTCACCAATAGGAATGAATGCAAGGTTACCCATACTCACCGCCTTTCTATTCAAGGTATCGACCACCATATTAGCTTTCCTGGGATGATACAGAATGGTGATATCATAGTCCTTTAGTAGCTCCAACCATCTCTACGGCCTCAAATTTAGATCCTTTTATTTGAACAAGTGCTAGAGGCTCCGATGATCCGTAAACACCTCACAAGACACATCGTAGAGATAGTGCCTCCAAATCTTCAATGCATGAATGATGGCAGCCAACTCCAAATCATGAACAGGGTCGTTCTTCTCATGAGGCTTCAACTGACGCAAAGCATATGCAATCACTATACCCTCATGCATCAAGACACACCCAATACTGATCCGAGAAGCATCACAATACACTGTATAAGAGCCTGAAGCTGAAGGCAAAACTAGAACTGGAGTTGTGGTCAAGGTAGTCTTGAGCTTCTGGAAGCTTTCTTCACACTCATCCGACCATCTGAAAGTAGCACCCTTCTGGGTCAATTTGGTCAAAGGCGATGCAATAGACGAGAAACCCTCCACGAAGCGACGATAATAACTGGCCAAGCCGAGAAAGCTCCGAATTTCCGTAGCTGAAGATAGTTTGGGCCAACTCTGAACCGCCTATATTTTCTTCGGATCCACCTGAATACACTCACTGGATACCACGTGCCCCAAGATTGCCATTGAACTGAGCCAAAACTCACACTTGAAGAACTTGGCATAAAAGCTTCCCCCCCTCAGTCGCTGCAACACAATCCTCAAATGTTGGGCGTGTTCCTTCTGGCTACGAGAGTACACCAGGATATCATCAATGAATACTATGACAAACGAGTCGAGATAAGGCTGAAATATACTGTTGATCAGATGCATGAATGATGCTGGGGCGTAGGTCAGCCCAATAGACATCACAAGGAACTCATAGTGATCATAATGGGTCCTGAATGCCGCCTTTTAGGATATCCGAGTCCCGAATCTTCAACTGGTGATATCCAGACCTCAAATCAATCTTAGATAACACCCTCGCTCCCTGAAGTTGGTCAAATAGATCATCAATACGCGGCAAAGGATACTTATTCTTGATTGTAACTTTGTTCAACTGCTTGTAGTCGATACACAACCGCATAGTACCATCTTTCTTCTTCACAAACAGAACCGGATGCACCCTAAGGTGATACATTAGGCCTAATAAACGCCTTATTAAGAAGTTCCTAAAGCTGTTCTTTCGATTCCTTTAATTCAGTTTATGCCATTCGATACAAAGGAATAGAAATGGGCTGAGTGCCCGACACCAAGTCAATACTAAAGTCAATATCCCTATTGGGCGGCATGCCCGACAGGTATACAGGAAACACATCTAGAAAGTCTCGCACCACCGAAACATAATCAATAGTAGGGGTATCCGCCACCGACATCCCTCAGAAAGGCCAAATAATATAGACACCCCTTCCCAACCATCAGTTGGGCCTTCAAATAACAAACCACCCTGTTGGGAACATAATCTAGAGAACCTTTCCACTCGATCCTTGGAAACCCCGGCATCGCGACCATCACGGTCTTAACGTGACAATTCAAAATAGCATGACGTGGAGACAACCAATCCATACACATGATTACATTGAAATCGACCATACTAAGCAATAAGAGATCAACTCTAGTCTCAATCCCCCAATAGTCACTACACACGACCGATATATACGGTCCACAATAATAGTATCGCTCACCGGCGTAGATACATAAACAGATAAAAATATGGACTCACGGGGCATATCCAGATAACGAACAAAATACGATGATACATACGAATAAGTGTAACCAGGGTCAAATAATATAGAAGCATCCCTGTGCATACTGAGACAATACCTGTGATCACTGTGTCTGAAGCAACGACATTTGCCCTGGCAGGAATAACATAGAATCGGCTTGATCGCCACCTGATCGGCTTCCCCCTCTTGGGCGACCTTTAGCTTCTTGAGCCCCACCCCGAGCTGGCTGGGCGGGTAGTGAAGTAACTGGTGCTAAAGTCTTGGCCTGATTCCTCTGCTGAAGTGGACCTCCCATAAGGCGGGGATAAAACTTCTTCACATGACCTAGCTCTCCACACTCGAAACATCCGCTCTCGAAAAATGGTGGCAAATACTGAGGTGGATCCCATGAACCAAAATAACTACCAGAGGAACCTGGTGCAGATGAACCCTGAATTGAAGGTGCACGAGATGAAATCTTAGTTGCGAGAGAACTAAGAGATGACTAACCCAGTCTAACACTGTATGAACCATGGCTGCATGATGCACCAGATGAACTGGATGAGCCATCTAAGCGGGCCTGTAACCTGCTGTTGTAGGAATGTCCCCTAGAAGACACACCACTGAACCACCCGAACCACGAGGACTCTTGGCCTCCCTCTCCTCACGCTCCTAATTACGAACCTTCTCTAGTCGCCGAGCAATGTCAACCACCTCATCGAACGTAGCACTTCATATACTCTTCCGAGTCATAACAAAATGATACTGATAGTAGAAGCCATCAATGAACCTCCTAATCCTCTCCCTCTCTGTGGGAACCAACCAAACTGCGTGATGAGCTAACTTTGAAAACCTCATCTCATACTGGGTCACAGACATGCCATCATGACATAGCTTCTCGAACTGCCTGCGCAGCTCCTCCCTGCGTGTTTGTGGCACAAACTTCTCCAAAAAGAGAATGGAGAACTAATGCGATGTCATTTGTCACGACCCGGATTTCCCACCATCGGGAGTCGTGATGGCGCCTACTAACGGAGCTAGGCAAGCCAACTTTAATTAACAAATTCATTAAACACATGTTCCCTTTTTGACAATCAACGGCATTAAATAAAGGCGACGGAATTAAATCATAAGCGGAAGACTTAAATGTAGATAGATAATCAATCATACAGAAGTTCTACACATATATCTCTACCCCGGGACTGGAGTCACATACTCACGAACATCTAAGGAATTCTACATACAAGGTATGAAAGAAACATAATCTGATTATCTCGGGTACAATGAGATGACAGCCAAAATGTAAAGATAGAAGGGAGACGCTGGGCCTGCGGACGCCTGCAAGCTACCTCGGGTCTCTCTCTGGACTGAAGGTACGCCCCCGTGCTAATGCTGCTGCTGCTCAAGACCTGGACCTGTGCAAAAATGCACAGAGTGTAGCATCAGCACAACCGACCCCATGTGCTGGTAAGTGTCTAGCCTAACCCCGGCGAAGTAGTGACGAGGCTAGACTGGACACCATATAAACCTGTGCAGTTATAAATATACACGGAAGCAAAATACCAACAACAAAAAAAAATATGGGAGGGGGAAACATGTTGTCGGGAGATAACAACAGTAACAGTAAATCCGAGGTATTCAATCTAGGTGCAACTAACAGTTTAAAGCGAACAAGTAACTAGTACCGACACTAAACACGTTTGTATCAATAACTGTTGCGGCATGCAACCCGATCCACAATTACCACTGTTGCGGCGTGCAACCCGATTCACATATAACATTGTTGCGGCGTGCAACCCGATCCACATATAACATTGTTGCGGCGTGCAACCCGATCCGTAATGTACACCTCTCAACCTTGCCCAAGCAACAGTCATAAATAAAGGGCTAGGGAGTAAACAAGTATTTGGAGAGAAATCCCAACAAGGGTACACAAACAACCAATAACAACTATGCAAGAGTAAATCGTTATTTCTCTTTTTCTTTCATTTTCATATCCTAGTTCTCGTTAGCACTCGTGTCAAACTCTAATGCAACTCTCATTTCATATGCTCTCACCATCTGTATTTCAGACCCATCCAATACTCCACGAATTTCTACAATCACAATGTCTTTCACAAGGTTTCCACCACGTATAGAGGCCATTAATAGCATGGAAAGCATAACAATATCCAAACAACTCGCATATAAGGACTCACGGTCATGCTAGACCCCAATGTATAGGAACTCGTCACCATGCCTATACACCGTACTCGATCATTTAGCAATTAGCAAACAAGACTTGACTCCTATTCCCTCAAGCTAGGGTTAAACCAAACACTTACCTCAACTTCCACGGCCAATACAATCATCCACAACCGCTTTCCCTCTTGAATTCGGCTCCAACCCGACCAAATCTATGCAATAAGGACTCCATGATATCAATNAGGGACCGCAGCACTGGAATCACGAACATAGGCCAAATAGGCCAGACATCCCTTCTCGACCATACGTCGAGCCTTCACGTACGATATGACACTACGGGTAGAATGACCTGGAGTCCCCCTCCACTCTAAGCGAGGCATACTCGGTAGGGCTAAAGTCACGGTCTTGGCATGGCAGTCCAAGATAGCGTGATAAGGTGATAACCAATCCATACCCAGAATGATATCAAAGTCAACCATATCTAATAGCAACAAGTCTACACGGGTCTCAAGACCCCCAATCACTACAACACACGAACGATGGACTCGGTCGACCACGTTAGAGTCACCCACCGGTGTAGACACATATACAGGAATACCCAAAGCATCACTAGGCATGACCAAGCATGGTGCGAAGTAAGATGATACATGCGAATACGTAGATCCTGGATCAAATAGTACTGAAGCATCTCGATCACAAACCAGAACCATACCTGTAATCACTGCATCTGAGGCCTCTGCCTCGGGCCTAGCCTGGAGTGCATAGCAACGGGGCTGAGCCCCACCACCCTGAACTGTATCTCTAGGTCGATCTGCTGCTAGCTGACCTCCGCCCCTGGCGGTCTGAGCTCCACCTCTATGGCCTCTACCTCCACCTCTTTGGCCTCTACCTCCACCTCTAGCTGGCTGTGGAGCATCCGGTGCCTGAATCGCAAGACGGGGACCCTGCTGCTACGACTGAGTACTCCTCAACCTCGGGCAAGCTCTCTTGATGTGACCATACTCACCGCACTCATAACACCCCTCTGAACGCTGTGGCTGACCCTGGCGACCTGAATGACCTCCACGGAAACTCTGAAGTGGCGGTGCGCTGATGGGAGCTGATGGTACACTGAGGGACTGCTGATCGAAATAATGCCCACGGTAACCACGATCACTTGGGACACCCTGAGAAACCTGGAGGGCTGACTGGAAAGGCCTGGAGGGCAGACCCCTATCATAAGAATCCCTGCCTCCAGATGAGGCGCCACTGAAACGACCTGAGTGACGGGGTCTCTTGTCCACTTTATGGCCACCCCCTGTGCCAGAACCATCTTAACTCGGCGGGCCACATTGGCCGCCTCCTGAAAGCTGATCTCACTACCAGTCTCCCTAGCCATCTGGAGACGAATCGGCTGAATCAAACCATCAATAAATCTCCTCACCCTCTCCCTCTCAGTGGGGAGTATAACAATAGCATGGCGAGCTAGATCGATAAACCGGGTCTCATACTGAGTGACTGATATATAGCCTTGCTGGAGACGCTCGAACTGCCTGCGTAGAGCCTCTCGCTGAGTAACTGGGAGAAACTTCTCCAAAAACAACTCCGCAAACTGATCCCATGTCAATGCTGGCGACCCCGCTGGTCTGGCTAAACAGAAATCCCTCCACCAAGTTTTGGCGGATCCTGCTAGACGAAAAGTGGCAAAGACGACCCCATTGGTCTCCACAATGCCCATAGTCCGAAGAAGCTCGTGGCAGCTATACAAGAAATCCTGGGGGTCCTCTGAAGAAGCACCGCTGAATGTGGTGGTGAAGAGCTTGGTGAACCTATCCAGTCTCCACAAAGCATCCGCGGATATAGCCGCTCCATCACCGGTCTGAGCCACAATACCCGGCTGAGCTGCCACAACTGGCTGAACCACTGGAACCTGAGCCTGGGGAGCTACCTGCTCCGGAGTACGTGTAGCAGGAGTCTGAACTCCTCCTCCAGCCTGAGAAGTGGCCGGTGCTACTGGAAGCAAACCCGCTCTAGCGACGCTCTCCACAAAGCCCACCAATCTGACCAAAGCGTCCTGAAGAACTGTGGTGGCTATAAACCCCTCTAGGACCCGAGCTGGGCCCACTGGCGCTGGGGCCGGAACCTCCTCGTCAAAACCGACCTGGGGCTCCGCCGCTGGTGCTGCTGCTCGGGGCTGAGCTCTGCCCCTACCACGGCCTCTAGCATGGCCTCGTCCTCTGCCCCTAGCGGGAGCTGCCTGGGGCTCGGACTGCTGGTTTGAAGATGAGGAAGCGCGTGTTCTCGCCATTCTACGAGGAAACAGAGTAGAAGTTCAATTAGCATTGAGAAACCAAACCGCACGACAAGAAAGAACGAAGGGGAGATTTTTTTTCCTAACTTGGCAGCCTCTGGGGGATAAGTACAGACGTCTCCATACCGATCCCTCAGACTCTACTAAGCTTGTTCGTGAGTTGTGAGACCTATGTAACCTAGAGCTCTGATACCAACTTGTCACGACCCGAATTTCCCACCATCGGGAGTCGTGATGGCGCCTACTAACGGAGCTAGGCAAGCCAACTTTAATTAACAAATTCATTAAACACATGTTCCCTTTTTGACAATCAACGGCATTAAATAAAGGCGACGGAATTAAATCATAAGCGGAAGACTTAAATGTAGATAGATAATCAATCATACAGAAGTTCTACACATATATCTCTACCCCGGGACTGGAGTCACATACAAGGTCTGAAAGAAACATAATCTAATTATCTCGGGTACAATGAGATGACAGCCAAAATGTAAAGATAAAAGGGAGACGCCGGGCCTGCGGACGCCTGCAAGCTACCTCGGGTCTCTCTCTAGACTGAAGGTACGCCCCCGTGCTAATGCTGTTGTTGCTCAAGACCTGGACCTGTGCAAAAATGCACATCAGCACAACCGACCCCATGTGCTGGTAAGTGTCTAGCCTAACCCCGGCGAAGTAGTGACAAGGCTAGACTGGACACCATATAAACCTGTGCAGTTATAAATATACACGGAAGCAAAATACCAACAACAAAAAAAAAATATGGGAGGGGGAAACATGCTGTGGGGAGATAACAACAGTAACAATAAATCCGAGGTATTCAATCTAGGTGCAACTAACAGTTTAAAGCGAACAAGTAACTAATACCGACACTAAACACGTTTGTATCAATAACTGTTGCGGCGTGCAACCCGATCCACAATTACCACTGTTGCGGCGTGCAACCCGATTTCACATATAACATTGTTGCGGCGTGCAACCCGATCCACATATAACATTGTTGCGGCGTGCAACCCGATCCACATATAACATTGTTGCGGCGTGCAACCCGATCCGTAATGTACACCTCTCAACCTTGCCCAAGCAACAGTCACAAATAAAGGGCTAGGGAGTAAACAAGTATTTGGAAAGAAATCCCAACAAGGGTACACAAACAACCAATAACAACTATGCAAGAGTAAATCGTTATTTCTCTTTTTCTTTCATTTTCATATCCTAGTTCTCATTAACACTCGTGTCAATCTCTAATGCAACTCTCATTTCATATGCTCTCACCATCTGTATTTCAGACCCATCCAATACTCCACGAATTTCTACAATCACAATGTCTTTCACAAGGTTTCCACCACGTATAGAGGCCATTAATAGCATGGAAAGCATAACAATATCCAAACAACTCGCATATAAGGACTCACGGTCATGCTAGACCCCAATGTATAGGAACTCGTCACCATGCCTATACACCGTACTCGATCATTTAGCAATTAGCAAACAAGACTCGACTCCTATTCCCTCAAGCTAGGGTTAAACCAAACACTTACCTCAACTTCCACGGCCAATACAATCCTCCACAACCGCTTTCCCTCTCGAATTCGGCTCCAACCCGACCAAATCTATGCAATAAGGACTCCATGATATCAATATATGCTAAACAAATCAAACCCAATAACTAATTATAGCTTTTTCATCAATTTACCCCAAAAGGTCAAAAATGCCCCCGGGCCCACATGTTCAAAACCCGAGGTTCGGACCAAAACACGATTACCCATTCCCCCATGAACTTAGATATATAAGTTATTTTGGAATCGGACCCCGAATTGAGGTCCAAAATCCCCAATTTTAGAAAACCTAGGTTCTACCCTACATTCCCAATTTTCCCCATTAAAAACCTTTGTTTGAAAGTTGAAATTATGTTTAAAGATGTTAAGGAGTAAAGAAAATCAGTTAGAAAATACTTACCAAACGTTTTGAAGAAGAAGGATCGTTTGAAAAATCGCCTCTTATGTTTTGGGTTTTGAAAAAGTGTAAAAAAATGGCTGAAAATCCCAACTTATATACTTTGCTGAAGGACTAGCGCGGACCGCACAAAGATGCATCGCGGCCGCGCCGAGGAAGGGAAGAAAATGGCTCTCTGAACCTACCCAGTGCGGACCGCACGATTTTGGTGCGCGGCCGTGCTGGTGTCTTGCACCTGGAGCCTTCTCTGAATCTCCCAGCGTGGACCGCACGAACTTGGTGCGCGGCCGCACTGGTCGAACCAAGGCTGGGGACCCCTCTGAATCTGGCCACGCGGACCGCACGGACTGCACCGCGGCCGCGTGGCTTCCAGCACGGACCGCGCGGAAATGACCGCGGCCGCGCTGGGGCCTGCAACACTGCAACATCTGATACTTTTAGCCTAAGGCCTCCCGGGACCTACTCAAAACTCACCCGAGCCCTCGGTGCTCCAAACCAAGCACACACACACTAACTCAAAAACATCCTACGGACTCATCCGTGCGATCCAATCGCCGAAACAACATCATAACCATCAAATTAGGCCTCGAGACCCATGATTTCTTTCCAATTTTCATAAGACATCAAGTTTAGAGTTTTTAGCCCAAAACACGTCAAACGACGTCCAAATGTAACCAAACTTTACAGAAATTTCTTAAATCATATTTAAGACTTGTGCTGGGCGTCGGAACCAAAATACGAGCCCAACAGCACAGTCTTCTAAATAAATAACACTTTCAAATTCTTTAATTATTTTTAGAAAACAATTTCACACAATAATTCATTTCTCGGACTTGGGACCTCGGAATCTGATTCCGGGCACACGCCCAAGTCCCAAAATTTCCTATGGACCCTCCGGGACTGTCGAATCACGAGTCCGGGTCCGTTTGCCCAAAACGTTGACCAAAGTCAAACTCAATCAATTTAACATCAAATTTATTATTTTTCTCACAAATTCATATTTAAACGTTCCGGCTACGCGCCCGGACTACGCACACAAACTTGAGGCAACCCCAAATGAGGTTTTCGCAGCCTCAGAAGTACAAGGGAGTAGGAGTACAGGTGATGACCCCCTTTGGGTCGTCACATCAGTGGTGTTGCACCGACTGGCCTGCGTCTCTCATAGGCCTCCCACCATCTGATGGCAGCCCTAGTAAACTGAAAAGTAGTAAATGAGACCCCACTGGTCTCCAGAATACCCACTGTGTGAAGAATTCGCTGGCACCTATCCAAGAAGTCCTGGGCATCCTCTAAATGATGGAGGCTAGAGCCTCCCAAATCTCTCTAGTCTCATTTGCTCATCATTAGTCATAACGGGACCCACCTGGGACAAAGCAACTGTAACCGGCTGGGCTAACAGTACCCCCGGTGTCTGAAGTCCCTGCATTACCTGCTCCAGAGTACGGGCGGGGGGAGTCTGAGTACCTCCTCCGACCCGAGAAGTGGTTGGCGCTCTCTAAACATAAACCGCCTTAGTAAGGCTAGTGCACACCGTCAAAATCTGAGCGAAAGCCTCCTGAAGGACTGGGATCACAATGGGCACAGATGGTGCCTGAGCTGGCCCCACTAACTTAACCTTATCCGGAACCTGCTCCTGAGCTGGAGCAACTAGTGGATCTGCAGGTGCTGCTCTAGCTGCTGTACGAGCTGCACCTCTTCCCCTACCACAGCCCCTACCATGACCCCGACCTCTCGTGGCCCTAGCCGGTGGTACTGATGGCTGTCCGTCCAGTCCGGTATCACGTGTCCTCACCATTTGTGAGAAAATAGAATAACAGAAGTTTAGTTCCCAGGATCAACACATCCGCACGACAGGAATACAAGAATGTGAAGTTTCCTGAGGGTTCGGCGACCTCTCGAAGATAAGTACAGACATCTCCGTACCGATCTACAAGACTCCACTAAACTTGATCATGACTCGTGATACCTATGTAACCTAGGATATGGAAGAGATTGTCACGACCCAAAACTCAACCTGCCGCGATAGAGCCTATCATGGTACTAGGCAAGCCGACTACTCGGACATTTCCAACACTTTTAATCTTTGAACCCAACTGCCTCCTTTCCTCTTCACGAACACGGCCTAGCCTACACGTTTGCGATTCACTGCTCCTCTAAGCTACACGATCGCAGCCCTCTCTCTCCCGAACACGCAGAACAAATTCCTCCACTGCCCAATTAAGCCTACACGATCGCGGACCTGCCCACGCAATCGCGTATAAGGAAACTAGATCAGAGACACCAGAAAACTCCAGTCAATCTCAAAGTCCAAAATTGATTCGTTAACTATCCAAAATCCACTCGAGGCCCCTAGGACCTCAACCAAACACACCAACAAGTCATAAAACATGATACAACCTTAGTCGAGCCTTCAAGTCACATCAAACAACGCTAAAATCACAAATCATGCATCGATTCAAGCCTAATGAACTTCTAACTTCTATATTTGACGATGAAACCTACCAAATCAAGTCCGATTGACCTCAATTTTTGCATACAAGTCATAAATGACACCACGGACCTACTCCAACTCCCTGAACCAAAATCTAAGCCCGATAACTACAAAATTAACTTTCGGTCAAACTTTTAAATTTCTAAAGCTTCTAATTTTCCAACTTTCGTCATTTCAAGCCTAATTCAACTATGAACCTCCAAATCATTATCCGGACACTCTCCTAAGTACAAAATCACCCAACGGAGCTAACGAAACAATCAAAACTTCATTCCGGAGCCATTTACACATAATTCACATCCAGTCAACCTTTTCAACTTAAGCTTTTAACCCTTGAGACTAAGGCATCACATTTCGAAACATCCCCGGGACCGAACCAACTACCCCGACATGTCACAAGAAACTAATAAGCATAAAATGATCAATAAATGGGGGAACGAGGCTACAACCCTCAAAACGACCGGCCAGGTCGTAACAGAGATTAATATTTTTAATGCGAGAATAATAATGACAAGTAGCAAGTTGAGGCATAGGAAGATTTTAAGACATGTAACAGTCAAGACATGGAATAATATATTTAAAGAAATATGGGTAGACATGGAAACAAGTAATTGACGGTGTATATACACTCGTCACCTCGCATATATGCCGCTACACATGAAATTCACATAGCATATACCTCAAGGGTTCCTATTCCCTCAAACCATGGTTATAGCCAACACTTACCTCACTCCGCAATCAACTTTCAACCACGACCTTGCCTTTCGAAAAAAGCCTCCAAACCAACCAAGTCTAGAAAATTATCAATAAAACAATTCAAAATAAGCCTTAGAAACTACCCACAAATGAAAGAGGTTCAATTTAGATCATCACTGAAAAAGTTAACAAAAGTCAACCTCGAGTCCGCTTGGTCAAAACCTGAGATTCGGACCAAAACCCAATCACCCATTCACGCTACGCCCGATTATTTAATTAGTTCCGAAATCCGACCTCAATTCGAGGTCTAAGTCCGAACTTTACAAATATCCCTAATTCTACCCAAATCCCTTATTTCTACCATGAAAACCCTAGATTTGATGTTGAAATCATATGAAATGCAATGGGTAATTGAAAAGAATTAGATTAAGTCAGTTACCAATGAATTTAGGAAGAAAATATCTTGGTAAAATCGCCTCTAGGGCGTCTAGGGTTGAGAGTTTGAGAGAAATGAGCTAATTTCCATTTTCCCCTCTTTTACCCAGCTGCAGTTATCGCAATTGCGATACATAGTTTGCAATTGGGATGATCGCAAAAGCGATCAAACTCTTGCAAATGCGAAGAAGTCCCCGAGCCTGTTCTCATCGCAAATGCGACAATTTTGTCGCAAATACGAACCAAAGCAGTCCAAAAATGTGAACTATATTTAGCAAATGCGAAGAAGCACCAAGTAGACAGCGGTCACAATTGCGACCAAAACTTTCGCAATTGCGAATATGCTGAGTCCGCAAATGCGAAGTGTTTCTTGCAAATGTGCACTCTCCCCAACCCAGCCCAGGCTCGCAAATGCGACACATTGTTCGTAAAAGTTAGGCTTACATTTGCAAGCTAGACCTCGCAATTGCGAGATCTGCATACAGCACCCGAAACAGAAATGCATCAGCTATTCTTCTAAGTTCAAGACCACTCTGTAGCTTATACGGAACTTACCCGAGCCCCTCGGGCTCCAAACCAAACGTGCACACAAGTGTAATAACATCATACGAACTTGCTTGCATGATCAAAACACGAACATAACACCTAGAACTATGAATCAGACACCAAAATAAATGAAATTTTCTATGAAACTTAAGAACATGAAATTTCTCAACTGGTCGTCCGAATAACATCAAATCAACTCCCTTTTGCACTAAATTTTGCAGACAAGTCATAATACTATAATGAACTTATACCAAGTTTCAGAACCAAATTTCAGACCCAGTAAGCAACTGCTGTCAAATTTTGAATTTCTTTAAACTTTTAAACTTCTAGTTTTTCAATAAATTATGATAAATCAAGCTAGGGACTTCCGAATTTGATTCCATGCATAGGTCAAAGTCCTAAATCAAGATACAGACCCATAGAGACCGTTAAAACACTAATCTGGTGTTGTCTGCTCAATACGTTGACCGAAGTCAACTCAAATGAGTTTTAAGGCACAATTTTACAATTTCGTCAATTTTTCACCTAAAAACCTTTTGGAAAAAGACATGGATTGCGCATACAAATCCAAGAAGGGTAAACAAATCTAATCGAGGTTTAGAAACACAAAAATGAAGGTTAAAACCATAAATGACCTATCACATCATCGCATTCTCCACCTCTAAAACCAACGTTCATCCTCAAATAGACATAGAAAAGTTCCTGGACTGGTGAAAAGGTGTGGATATCTACTCCGCATGTCCGACTCGGACTCCCACATGGCTGCCTCGATCGGCTAACATCTCCACTATTCTCGAACTAAAGGATTACTATCAGACCTCAACTGTCGGACCTGCCGAGCTTGGATAGCCACCAACTCCTCCTCATAAGTCAAATCCCTATCTAATTGGACCGAGCTGAAATCTAACACAAGGGACGGATCACCGTGATACTTCTGGAGCATGGACACATGGAACACTGGATGGAGTGCTGATAAACTAGGTGGCAATACGAGCTTGTAGGCCACCTCGCCCACTCCCTCAAGAATCTCAAAGGGTCCGAAATACCTAGGGCTCAACTTGCCCTTCTTTTTGAATCTCATCACACCCTTCTTGGGTAAAACCCGGAGCAATACCCTCTCTCCAACCATGAATGCAACATCACGAGCTCTAGGGTGTCATAACTCTTCTTCCTAGACTGAGCGGTGCGTAGTCGATCCTGAATAATCTTAACCTTATCCAAGGCATCCTGTACCAAATTTGTACCCAACAACTGAGCCTCCCCTGGCTCAAACCATCAAACTAGCGAACGACACCGCCTCCCATATATTGCCTCATAGGGAGCTATTTGAATGCTCGACTGGTAGCTGTTGTTGTCAGCAAACTACGCAAGTGGAAAAAACTGATCCTAAGAACCCCCAAAATCCATAAACGCAAGCGCGAAGCATATCCTCTAATATCTGAATAGTGCGCTCGGACTGTCCATCAGTCTGGGGGCGAAATGTTGTGCTCAACTCAACATGCATGCCCAAATCACGCTGTACGACCCTCCAGAAGTGCTAGGTGAACTGGGTATCTCAATCAGAAATGATAGACACAGGGACACCATGAAGACGGACGATCTCACGGATGTAGATCTCAGTGAACCGCTTTGAAGAATATGTAACTGACACTGGAATGAAATGTGCCGACTTGGTCAACATATCCATAGTGACCCATACTACATCGAACTTCTTCTGAGTTCGTGACAGTCCAACAACAAAATCCATAGAGATACGCTCCCACTTCCACTCAAGAATCTCTAACTTTTGAAGCAAACCACCAGGTCTCTAATGCTCGTACTTTACTTGCTGACAATTTAGTCACCAAGCCACATATGCAACTATATCCTTCTTGATCCTCCTCCACCAAGAGTGCTTCTGCAAGTCCTGATACATCTTGGCAGCACCCGAATGAATAAAATACCGGTAACTGTGGGCCTCCTCAAGAATCAACTCACGGAGCTCATCCACATTGGGCACATAAATACGGCCCTGCATCCTCAAAACCCCATCATCTCCAATAGTTACCTGCTTGGCACCACCATGACGCACCGTGTCCTTAAGGACAAGCAAATGGGGATCATAATACTAACGCTCTCTAATGCACTCATACAAGACCAAGCGATTGTGCAAGCTAGCACACGATTGCTCTAAAATATCTAACCTCACAAACTGATTGGCCATAGCCTGAACATCTGTTGTGAGAAGTCTCTCACCCACTGGGATATATGCAAGGATACCCATACTCACAACCTTTTTACTCAAGGCATCGGCCACCACATTGGCTTTTTTCGGATGATACAAAATGGTGATATCATAGTCTTTCAACAGCTCCAACCACCTCCTCTACCTCAAGTTGGGATCCTTTTTTGAACAAATACTATAGATTGCAATGATCCATGAATACCTCACATGACACACCATAAAGATAGTGCCTCCAAATCTTCAACGCATGAACAATGGCTGCCAACTCTAAGTCATGACATGGTAATTCTTCTCATGAACCTTCAACTTCCGAGACACGTATGCAATCACCCTGCCATCATGCATCAATACTACACCAAGCCTAACATGAGATGCATCACAATAAACCGTGTAGGATGCCGAACCTGTGGGAAATACAAACACTAGCGCCGTAGTCAAAGCAGTCTTGAGCTTCTGAAAGCTCAACTCGCACTCATCCGACCATCTAAATGGGGCACCCTTCTGGGTCAATCTAGTCAATGAGGCTGCTGTGGATGAAAACCCCTCCACGAACCGGCGATAATAACCCGCCAAACCTAGTAAACTCCAGATCTCTGTAGCTGAAGTAGGTCTAGACCAGTTTTAAATTGCCTCAATCTCCTTAGGATCGACCTTTATACCATCTACCGATACAATATGTCCCAAAAAGGCGACAGAGTCTAACCAAAACTCATACTTTGAGAACTTGGCATATAACTGGCTAACTCTCAAATTCTAAGTACAACCCGAAGTTACTGCTCATTCCTCTCGACTGCGAGAGTATATCAAGATATCATCAATGAATACAATCACAAAATACTCCAAGTAAGGTTTGAACACCCGGTTCATCAAATCCATAAATGTTACTGGGACATTTGTTAACCCAAATGACATCACTAGGAACTCATAATGCCCATACCGAGTCCGAAAAGTTGTCTTAGGGACATCGGATGCCATAATCCTCAACTGATGGTAGCCAGAACTCAAATCAATCTTCAAAAACACTTTGGCACCCTGAAGCTGATCAAATAAGTCATCAATCCTCGGGAAAAGATACTTGTCCTTGATAGTGACTTTGTTCAACTGCCGATAGTCTATACACATCCTCATCGACCCATCTTTCTTCATCATGAACAACTCGGGCTCACCCCAGGGCAAGACACTAGGCCTAATGAAGCCCTTATCAAGCAAATCTTGTAACTGCTCCTTCAACTCCTTCTACTCCGGCGGGGCCATACGATATGGTGAATAGAAATGGGCTGAGTGCCCGGAGTCAAATCAATGCAGAAGTTAATATCCCTTTCGGGTGGCGTCCCTAGCAAGTATGCAGGAAACACCTCTAGAATTTCACGAACAACTGGCACTGAATCCATGGAAGGAACCTCCACACTAGAATCACAGACATAGTCCAAATAAGATAGAAATTCCCTTCTCGACCATGCGTCGAGCCTTCACATAAGAAATAGCTATACTGGTAGAGTGGCCAGGAGTCCTCTCCACTATAGTCGAGGCAACCCCGGGATGGCTAAGGTCATCGTCTTGGCGTAACAGTCCAATATAACATGATAAGGTGACAGCCAATCTATACCCAAGATAACATCAAAATCTACCATATTAAGAAGTAGAAGATCTACGCTAGTCTCAAGACTCCCAATAGTAATCACACATGAGCGATAGACGCGATCTACAACAATAGAATCTCCCACAGGTGTGGACACATGCACAGTAGTACTCAAAGAATCACGAGGCACAACCAGACATGAAGCAAAATAGGATGACACATAGGAATAAGTAGATTCCTAATCAAATAGAACTAAAGCATCTCTATGGCAAACTAGAACAATACCTATGATAACGGCGCCAGATGACTCAACCTCAAGACTAGCTGGGAAAACATAGCATCGGGGATGGGCCCCACCACTATGAACTATATCTTTGGGATGGCCTCTTGTTGGCTGGACTCCACCTCTAACAGCCCGATCCCCACCTCTGGCTGCCTGATGATCCACATCTAATCCGCACTCAATAGTGAGTGGAAACGGTCGTTGGAAGAATAGTACCCAACAAGAGTCGGGGTCGATTTCCATAGGGAGTTACTAGGGGTGTTAGGAGTATACACTTGACGAAAGAAAATGGAATAAATAAATTATGCTTCCAAACAACAGGTTTTGATTTCTAATTCTAATTTTACTCTAGTAATTATAAGCTAAGAAAAGAAATTAGAAGCGAATAAGTGTATTTGGTATTTTTCCGAATAGTTAAAATGCCTAGGGATGTGGACATAACCTAGGTGTTCACCTAATGGGTTAAATACGTTAACACTTGTTTTGTTGATTGGGGTGTATTATAGCTCTCAACTCTACGTTACCCACTCAATACTTCTCGATCAAAGAGTGACTTTGCCCAATTTGGCTTTCTCAAGCCCAAATGGGTATCAAACTAAATAGTTGATATGAGCTCAATTCGGGTTCTCACTATCTCTAGTTTGAACCCTTTAATTAGGCTAATCAAATCCTCAACGGTGCCAAAATTTGATCATGCCCAACTATGCCTCCTAAGAGGTCTAGCGGTCGTTGCAAATATAATCGGTTTACAAGTCTAGAGTCGAATCCCACAGGGAATTAACCTATTAATCAGAACCACTAGTTTCACAAGAATCCAAGTAATCAACCTTCAGAAATATAGAATAATGAGTTGATTGTTTACTAACCAAAAGAAAGGTAATTAAAAGGAAACTATAATTTTACTACTAGCAAACCAAATGTTGTTGACAAGATTAGAAAGGTCTAGGGTTTTGATTTCCCCTATTTTTGGAATTCTCCCCGTTACGTTTTCTATAGTTTTTCCTAAGTATCCTCTACCGATCGTGAGTACTCTGAGTGTCGTAGCTCTCTCTCGAGCAACTACAACAATTTACTAGACGTATTCTCTCGAACTATGCTAGTTGGCACTAATTTACTGCTCGCTATGATCGCACCAAGGTTTCGTTAACTCTAATCCCGCCTTTAAACCCTCATATGGATCTCTCAAATACGTTAGGAGTGCTGTTGTTCAACAACTACCTAAATGCGTACTCTCTCTCGAGCAGTAAAACTTAATAGGCACAGTCAATTGAGGGCCCTTCAACCAATAACAATAATAATATAGTTGATCAAGTAAAGAAAAGTAAATGGCAATTTTTTTTAAACGCAATGGAAAAATCATCTTTCAATAGGTTCCATCAAACCCTAGATTAAGAGTTTAGCTACTCATACTCATAGTAACAATATCCCAAGTGCTTTGTATAAATATATTACAATGTAAAGATGAAGGAATGTAAAAATCGGTGATTCTATCTCCCAACGAGTGTTCCACGAGCTATTCTTGCCTTCGATCGCAAAACTCCCTCAAAAGTGGTGTTTAATGTCCATTTATATGTGTAGGGAAAGACCTAAACAACATAGCCAAGTCCTAGTCAAACTAGGAGACGAAATAAGCCTTCAAAATCTGGAGTAAGCACGCCTCATACTATGCCTCACGAGGCTCCACGCGATATGATCCTCGCCTAACACTGTGAGTCGCCATCAAAGGGTCGCCTCATCTTTTGCGACACCTGCTCCTACGCGAGCTCAGAGGCTCGCCTCGCCTACTTCCACACGAGATCAAAGGGTCGCCTCGCGAGCTTCTTCATCTTTTCACTGCTTAATTCATTCTTTCTTCTTTCCACAATTTTCAAGCACACTTTATTCACTACATCTTCCTTTATCTCAAATTTCATCTCTAATTCACCTACATATAAAAAAGACTCCATTACGCGCAAATAAAGCACATAAAATGTAAGATAAATAATGTACTAAAATATGGAATTATAGCCACCCATCAATACCCCACACTTAAACATTGCTCGTCCTCGAGCAATCAAACTACACTTATAGACACGAACTTTTTAAGCAATTCCCTTAACTCATCACACCAAGAATCTTTAAAATAGACTAAGCACAAAGGTGTAACATCCTCACCTCAAGATTTGACTCACAAATACCATGCCTTATTCATAATTCACTTACTTACTCTAACATGGAGGTTAATGACACTACCTTTCCTTCATGAATCACGCGCCCTAACCCAATAAAGAGCTTAGTTCCACACACAATGAATTTTAAGAACGTAGGAACTCAAGATAAAAAAATTCACTCGGTCTCAGAAATAACATTCATATGCCACAAATGACGCACCATAGGCTTTCCCGTAGTGTAATACTTTACTAATCAAGCTCATTCAGTCTAGGATACAGTAGGACCTCCCTTAAGCACTTTAATACATAAACTTTAACACTCAAGCCCATACTTATGTCAAACCAAAACTCCACCTTTACTTCAATATATATTACCCCATACTTTTTTAAGCACAAATACATNATATATATATATATATATATATATATATATATATATATATATATATATATATATATATATATATATATATATATATATATTATTTTCTTCAATCCAAGTGGCTTTTATTGATACATTTTTCTTTTTTTATTCCATCACGGTGCACCTTTCTCCTTATTTCATTAGTTTCACTCAAAAGCCAAACCACCACCCCACACTTTAACATTTACATCAATCATCACATTTCAAGTTCTCATGAGAGGTGACAAGGTTCAAATATATGGTCAATTCAAACAAAGGGGTAAGGCTTGTAATGTGGTTGCCCAAGAAACAGGATTATATATATCTGGCTCAACAAAGAAATGCCTATATCACTCCCAGACTGAACAAGACTACTATTTCTCTTTGCACACACACGGGGCAAGTTCTAGACATCAACTGCAATGCATAGAATATATACAAACCTCACACAGACATGACACATAACTCACTCAGGATTAGTTTTACACTCCAGTCAAAGCAGTTATGCAAATTTAAGAATGTACGGTTTAAGGTACTTATACTAGAGTCAAACATTGAGCCTAAGCGTCACAACTAGAGTGCTCACTATTCTCAAGGCATAACAAAGTCAAGAGATATCGCTGCAATTCAATTCATATCCTAGTGGTTTCTACTCCTAAAAACTAAAAACTAACTACACCCGGTTCAAATAAAACCCTTGGAAAAGAACCGCGGCCCAAAGAAAAATCAAGGGGGAATTACTACACTACCTAATAGAAATTTTTTTTGGTTTTTTTTTCTTTAGACTTAATTCCCTCAAGAAAACTATCTAGGAGATCCATCGTCGGGAAGAGTCCAATTTTTCTACCTTTTTTTCTAAAAGCTAAGATAACACTAAATTTTTTTTCCTAAAAGGCTAAAACGACACTAACTAAAAAAAGACTAAAACAATACTAATATTTACAACTAACCACCCACACTTATGTCATGCAATGTCCTCAGTGCATAAACAAATTGACAAAATAAGAAAAAAAAATGAGTAAGGTGGATGAAAAACACCCTGATCAAACTATGTCATCGCCTTCCTCCTCTGAGGCTACCCACTCCTCGTCTTGTGCTTCCTCCTCCTCCTCCTCCTCCTCATCATCCTCATCATTCGACTGCTCCCGCTCAGCCTCGGACTGCTCAGGTGTGTTGATATTCTCATCCTCGTATCTATCACCTATCCCAACTAGCTGGTGAGCATGAGCATTGAGCGGGAATCGCTGCTCCAATATGGCTCTCTCCTCTATAGTGGCCGGATGTCCCCTTATCCGAAGCTGCAAGTCCATCATCCCATATAAATGGGCCATGAAGCTGTCATCGTGTGCATTGCGCTCAGCCCCTGTCAGTGAAGTTGTGGTATTCTCCTCCTTAACCCGGACATTTGTGAGGTCCGTTTTTCTTAAGGGTGGAACAATGATGTGATCAAACTCTTTCTCCTCCTCCACCTCTTCTTTCCGCAAGTACTGAGTCAGCATGTTTGCAAAAGGCATTATCCAAAAAAGTGTGCCTTTCTTTGGATTAATTCATTCGTTAGTGTCCACTTGTGATGGTCAATTTTCTTGCCAGTTCACACTTGGGTCATCTGGTAACGGATCAAGTGGCCCACCTTCACCCTTTGGCCCGTCATTAATAAATATAACACACAATTCCTCTCACGGCTAATGAGAGTGTCATAGATGCACGGTAGGAACCGCATATTAATCAATTTCAACAATACTTGCGCTTCTGCCTTCATATTCTTCTTTGGGAATTTCCTATGGTGATTGGTTTTCTTATCCTGCACCAAGCCGCCACAGAATTGACACCACAAAGAGTGTGTCTCAGCTCTCGGGACTGACTATGAAGAGGTCCAAGGGTTCCCCAGGAACATCCGGAGCACCTAAGAAATTGCATATTGCCGAGGCTGAAAAATCTATCAACCTTCCACGAATCGACACCAGTTGTTCAGGATCCTCTGGATCAAACCCAGCATGAAATTCCCTCACAAGATTTACGTTGATATCTCGAGAGTCTTGGAACACATAGCTCAACCCCAACTCATTGATGCCTCTCCAAATAGCTTGGTACTTGGCTTGCAGGCGACGCTCATGAATAGAAGCTTCCGGATGTATATGTTTTGCCTACAATGCTTGTACCAATCCTTAACAAGTGGGGGTATGCTTTTGATTCCAAATTCCTATTGGCCCTAAGGTTGTGGACGGGTGGCTGCAAAATAGCTACAATTGCTTGCAGTCCTTCACCTTGACTAGAAGTAGCTTCCCTCCCCCCCCCCCTCCCCTTTTCTCTTCTTTGGGGGAGGTACGGAGGTAGACTTAGCCTTAGACAGAGCAGTGGATGTGGCTTTGCCTTTACCAGTGTCTTTTCTTTGAGGCATATTTGTACCTACACAAGTGAGCATAAATCAGTTTAAGTTGTATTGCAACCTTTCAAAATATGGTCTTGTCACCCCACACTTAAGAGTTTAACACATGATTATCAACAATTTCCGAGGTTACTCAGACTTCACCTCATCGTTTCTTAGTATGAGAATAAAGCAATGACACTTGGGTGCTTCCTCCAATTTCGAAGCATTGGGCTACCAGTGAGCCACCCCAAACTTAAGATTTTAAAGTGGTTCACGACTACATAGCACTAGTCTTATAATCCAGGAGACTCGGGCTCCAATGGGGACAAAGAATGCCTTTGAGCATTATAAAAAATACTTAGCATGCACTAGTACCATGGGAGTGCTTGTAGGGGGTGAGGGGTTGCCTCACCCTCCCAAATTGGCTTGGGAGTTCCATACTACCACTTGTTCACATAATAGAAACACCATTCCTATGGGGTTTATGGGGTTGGGACACATAAACACATTGTTATAATTGAAGAACAACCCCAAAGTTTATTTCGAAAGTCATGCATTCACCCAACTCGAAATTGCCCAAGAATTGAGATAGAAATCATACCTTAGGTGTTTAAGAGGAGGGATTTGCCTTTGAATTGCTGTTGTAGGTGAAGGAAAGAGTAGAAGATTGCTTGACTTCAATGGGGTTGTGAGGGAGGGGGTTTGGCAGTGTTCTTGAGTGAGTGTGTGAGGTTGTGTGCTTGAGTGTGTTTTCTGAGCAGTGGGGTTTGGGCTTTTAAGTTAGGTTTTTAAGGGAGGGGTTAAAAGAAACAAGGGGAAAAATTAAAATAAGCCAAAAATTTCACTTACCTGGCAACGCGTGCTCGCTTCCTCGCCTTACCCCTCGCGAGGCGAGCTCCAATATGAGATCTTGGGCTTGTGGCGCGAGGTTTAATGCCAGATACACCTTGCCTTATCCCCCGCGAGGCAATCTCCCACGCGAGCTTTCCGTCAGGCGACGGGAGGCCTAATGTCTGGCTCAGCTCGCTGAGGACTAGGTGACGCACAATGCACTGTACGACTTGCCAAAATTACCTGCAAACATGTTAGTACCTAAAAATGAAAAGAAAAAATTCTAACTACACAAAAAATCAACTACAAATTCGGTTGCCTCCCAACGAGCGCCTTAGTTAACGTCATGACATGACGAATACAACATTACAATGGTTGCCTCCCATGAAGCACCTAACATTGTGGCACGACGCAGGCAATCGAACTTACGGCTCACTCAACATTTTTGGCTCTTGCAAACGAGTCACTGATACCAATTTCTTCTCATCCATGCCCAAGTAATGTTACAACCTTTTCCCATTGACTCTAAACCTATTCGTCCCATCCTCGAAATCAATTTCTACAACTCTATTTGATAGCACCTGCACTACTCTGAATGGTCCCGACCATCTAGACTTCAACTTGCTTAGAAACAACTTCAATCTTGAATTGTATAGCAATACCATGTCTCCAGGTTTAAAATTTTGTTCAAGAATATGTTTGTCATGCATCATCTTCATTCTCTCCTTATATAGCCTTGTACTCTCAAAAGCATGGTAACAAAACTCGTCAAGCTCGTGCAACTCTGTGACTCTACTTGTACCCGCTATTTCCATTTCGAGATTCAGCTGCCTCAAGGCCAACAAGGCTCTATGCTCCAACTCCACGGGTAAGTGACACGCTTTCCCAAATACCAGTTTATATCGAGACATGCCAATTGGAGTTTTAAAAGCGGTACGATAGTCCCAGAGTGCATTGTCTAACTTTGTCGCCCAATCCGTTCTTGAAGCATTCACGATCTTTGTCAACACACTCTTGATCTCTCTATTCGAAACTTCCACTTTCCCACTCGTTTGTGGGTGATATGGGGTAGCAACCTTGTGGCGCACACCATATTTTTCTAATAACTTTGCGAAGGCTCGATTGCAGAAGTGAGTGTCTCCATCACTAATTATTGCCCTTGGAGTGCCAAATTGGGTGATTATGTTCTTTCTCAAGAAACCAATGACTCCCTTTGCATCATTTGTCGAGAGCGCTGTAGCCTCCACCCATTTTGACACATAGTCCACAGTTATGAGTATGTACTCGTTGCCATATGAGCAGACAAAAGTCCCCATGAAATTGATTCCCCATACATCAAACACTTCTACCTCCTGAACTGGGTTCACGGGCATCTCATGTCGGTGGGAAATATTTCCGGTTCATTGGCATTCATCACAACCCTTCACCCATAAGTGAGCATCTTTGAACAATGTCGGCCAGTAAAAGCCCGACTCCAACACCTTCGCAACTGTCCATACTCCCCCGAATGGCCACTATATGGGGATGCGTGACAAGCCTGCAAAATAAAAGATTGGTATATCTTGGGGATACATCTCCGGATCATGTATCAACACAAATCTTGAACAGATAAGCCTCATCCCAATAATACATGCGACAGTCACGAAAGAACTTTTTCTTTTGGACAGAAGAAAGGTCATAGGGGATAATACCACTCGCCAGGTAGTTTGCAATGTCTGCTTACCATGGCACTACCTAAAGGCTCGTGGAGAACAGTTGTTCATCAGGGAAAGTCTCCACAATCTCTTCCACCTCAACCTTCTTCTCTGCTCCTTCCAGCCTAGACTAGTGATCAGCCACTTGGTTCTCTGTTCCATTTCGGTCATGGATTTCTAAGTCAAATTCTTGCAGCAGTAGCACTCATCGAATCAAGTGCGGCTTTGACTCCTTCTTCTCAATTAGGTACTGAGAGCAGCATGGTCAGTATAAACAATTACCTTTGATCCTATCAGGTATGACCTGAATTTGTCAAATGCGAACACCATTGCTAGCATCTCCTTCTCGGTCACTGTGTAATTTAGTTGGGCACCACTCAAGGTTCTACTTGCATAGTAGATTGGATGCATGACTTTATCTTTTTGCTTCCCTAGAACCGCTCCCACTGCATAATCACTTGCATTACACATCAACTTAAATGTTTGCTCCCAGTCGAGTGCAACTATGATAGGTGCAAACACCAGCCTCTTCTTTAGATCCTTAAAAGCAACCCTGCAATCATCAGAAAACACAAAAGGGTGATATTTTTCAAGTAGTTTACACAACAGGTTAGCAATTTTGGAAAAATCTTTTATAAATCTCCTATAGAAACTAGCATGGCCCAGGAAACTTTTTATTGCCTTGACGAAAGTGGGTGGTTGCAACTTTTCTATTATATCAACTTTTGCGCGATCCACTTCAATGCCCTTACTCGACACTAGGTGTCCCAGAACTATACCTTCCTGTACCATGAAATGGCACTTTTCCCAGTTTAATACCAAATTAATCTCCATACACCTCTTCAATACTCTTTCCAAGTTCATAAGGCAATAATTAAATGAGTTCCCCACCACTGAGAAGTCATCCATGAAAACATCCATTATTTCCTCTACCATATCTGTGAAGATGGCCATCGTGCACCTTTGGAATGTGGCGGGTGTATTGCATAGGCCAAACAGCATTCTCCGAAAGGCATAGATTCCATAAGGGCAGGTGAACGACGTTTTCTCTCTATCTTCTGGGCAATAGAGATCTGATTATACCTTGAGTGTCCATCCAGAAAGCAGAAGTGGGACCTTCCTGCCAATATATCTAGCATCTGATCAATAAATGATAGTGGGAAATGGTCTTTCTAGGTAGCCTTGTTCAACCTTCTGTAATCCATACAGATTCGCCAACCTGTGGCTGTTCTTATTGAGATCAACTCGTTATTCTCATTTTGCACTACAGTCATTCCACCCTTCTTTGGCACACACTAAACTGGGTTGACCCAGTTACTGTCAGAGATGGGGAAGATGATTCCCACATCTAACCACTTGACCACTTCTTTCTTCATCACTTCTTTCATGTTGGGTTCTCTGGAAGGTTTGTGTCCATCTTATAGTAAAATCTTATGCATACAAAATGCCGGACTGATACCCTTAATATCTGCAATGGTCCAACCAATTGCCGTCTTGCACTCCTTCAACACCAGCAAAAGTTTTTCTGCCTGCACATCTAACAAACTAGATGAGATAATAATAGGTAAAGTTGAGTTAGGTCTAAAGAAAGCATACCTAAGGTGAGACGGGAGCAGTTTTAGCTCCAACTGTGGTGGCTTTTCAATTGATGGCTTAGCTGGAGGGGTCTTTCTTTCTTCTAAGTGTAAAGGCTCGAATTCGAGCTCTCTTTTCCAGTACCCTTGACCTTCAAGGGCCAAAACCCACTCCGCTAAGTCCTTACCATCTACCTCTTCTAATGTGACGACCCAAAGGGCCATCACCAGACTTCTCCCTATTTTCGAGCTTCCGAGGCCTTAACAACCTCGCTTTTAGTTGCCTCGATTTGCGTGCGCAGTCCGAGCGCGAAGCCGGAAAGCTTTTATGTTGAAATATGTGAACTTTGTGAAAAATTTGAAGAATTTTGATATTAATATTGCTAAAGTTGACTTTGGTCAACATTTTTGGTAAACGGACCCGGACCCATGATTTGGCGGTCCCGGAGGGTCCGTAGAAAAATATGAGACTCGGGCATATGCCCGGAGTCGAATTTCGAGGTCGAGAGCCCGAGAAATGAATTTTTCTGTGAAATTGTGTTTCTGAAATTCTTAAGGAAAATGGAAATGAAAATTGATTAAAAGACTATGGTATCGGGCTCATATTTTGGTTCCGACGCCCGGTACAAGTCTTAAATATGTGTTAAGCGCTTTCTGTAAAGTTTGGTCAAAATCGGACGTCATTTGACGTGTTTCGGACCTAAATATCTAAAGTTAGAAGTTTAAGAAGTTTGAAATAAAAATGATGATTTTGAGGCTTGATTCATGGATTTTGATGTTATTTAGGCGATTTGATCGCACGGTTAAGTTCGTAGGATGTTGTTGAGTTAGTCCATGTGTTGGGTTAGGAGCCCCGAGGGCTCGGGTGTGATTCGATGTGTTTTGGGATGGTTTTAGCCTTAGGAATGCTGCAGAAAACTGCTGTTGCTGGTGTCTGCGATCGCATACATTCTTCTGCGATCGCGTAGGGTTAATTGATCAGGCCCATTTTCTGTTCTATGCGATCGCATGAACTCCTCTGCGATCGCGTACCTTAGCCCCTTTATTCTTTGCAATCGCATTAAGCTTCCGCTATCGCATTTTCATTAAACCAACCCCGGTATGCATAGCCCCTTTTCTTCTATGCGTTCGCATGACCCATTCTGCGATCGCAGTGGTCAATTTTCCCTTCCCCTATGCGATCGCAAGCCTCCTTCTGCGATCGCATAGAGTAAATACGCCCAGTTATATTTTTATGTCCAGAACAGTAGCAGCACGGGATTTCTCATTTTTTTTCACACGAGCTCTTCTCTTAAACCCTCCATAGACGAAATTCAAGCTCTCCTTCCTCCATAACTCTTTGGGTAAGTAATCTTAACATCATTCCCTCATTATTTCTTCATCTAATTACTAATTTCCTAGCCCTAAATCATGAAATCAAAGTAGAAATTAAGGGTTTTGGGTAGAGTTAGGTTTTTGGGAATTTTGGGTGATTCAACATCAATTTGGGGTCGAATCTTGAAATAAATTATATATTTGAACTCGTGGGGTTATGGGTGATTGGGTTTTGGTCCGAGCCTCGTGTTTGGACCATGTGGGACCGGTGTCGAATTTTGGTGTTTTGGGAGAATGGTTGGAAAAATTCATTCCTAGACTATGAGATTATATTTTTGAGCCCTTGTTGATATTATTGAACTAATTATGACTAGATACCATTGTTTCGGAGCCGGATAGTAGTGGAAAGGCGGTAATTGAGGGTTGATTGCTATTCTTTGGACCGAGGTAAGTGTTTGTTCTAACTTTGGCTTGAGGGAATAGGATTAGGATGTTATTTGCTACTTGCTAAATGTGGAGTACGGTGTATAGGCATGGTGACGAGTATCTATACATCGGTGTCTAGCATGACCGTGAGTCTTAATTGTTTTTAAATCGAATGATGTGACACCACTACCTTGTCTAATGAATAAATTTCATATAATGTGAACGGTTGAGGAAGAATTGTGATTGGTATATTTTGGAACGTTGGTTCGACAAGAATGTGATAGTTGAGAAAGAAATGATTCAAAAGAGGATGTGCTGTGATTATTCCCTTGCCGGGACGTGTAGACTATTATTATGTACTCTCCCTTGTCGGGATATTTGGGCTGTTAGCTGTACCCTTGCCGGGTTAAAGTGTTATGTTGTCGAATTCCCCTAATGGGGCCTTCTTTAGAAAGTCAGATATTTTGAATTAAAATATGGGATCGCGTGGCACGCCGACCACTTATATATTAAGAAATGGGATCGTGTGGCACGCCGACCACTTATATACTATAATATGGGATTGTGTGGCACGCCGACCACTTATATATTATGAAAATGGGATCGTGTGGCACGCCGTCCACTTATGAATTAAGAAATGGGATCGTGTGGCGCGCCGACCACTTATATATTATGAAAATGGGATCGTGTGGCACGCCGTCCACTTATGAATTAAGAAATGGGATAGTGTGGCGCGCCGACCACTTATATATACGAGCTATGATATTGAGATAGTTTCGTCGTTATATCCATTGATCTGTATTCGCTGTATTTTTTCCCGAGCATGCCCCCTTCCCCTTTTTAGTTGATATTCTTTGTTGTTATTTTCTGTTGCCTTGTATATATTTATCTGCACAGGTTGTTTTTGGTAGGCCCTGTCTAGTCTCGTCACTACTTCGCCGGGGTTAGGCCAGGCACTTACCAGCACATGGGGTCGGTTGTGCTGATGCTACANCTGCTAGCCTACGTCACACTTCGGCCGGGTTAGGCCAGGCACTTACCAGCACATGGGGTCGGTTGTGCTGATGCTACACTTCTGTGCTTTTTGCACAGATCATAGTACCGGAGCAGGAGCCTTTGGTCAGCAGTAGGAGCGTTGGGAGCTTACTTCAGTCCGGAGATTCCGAGGTAGCTTGTTGGCGTCCGCATGGCCCGGAGTCTCTCTTATCTCTGCTTTTCGTTTGATTTCCCTTGTATCGGATCAGACAGTACTGTATACTCATTCAGACTTTGTATTTAGCATTCAGTAGAAGTTCGTGAGCTAGTGACACCAGATCTGGATAGAGGTGTATGTGAAATTCCGTACTTGGTTTCTGTTATTTATGCTTCGAGATTTCTGCTTTTATGTTAATTGCTTCATTCTTCTTTATTTTGCTAATGATAACGAGAAAAGTGTTAAATTAATTGGCTTGCCTAGCTCCTATCAGTAGGCGCCATCACGACTCCCGAGGGTGGGAAATCCGGGTCGTGACAAGTTGGTATCAGAGCACTAGGTTACATAGGTCTCACAACTCACGGACAACCTCGGTAGAGTCTGAGGGATCGGTACGGAGACGTCTGTACTTATCCCCCAGAGGCTACGGAGTTAGGAAAAGTTTCACTTTTGTTCTTTCCTGTCGTGCGATTCTGTTTCTCAAATATTGATTGTCTTTCTACTCTGTTCATTCGCAGATGGCGAGAACACGTGCTTCATCTTCCTCCGCAGCAGCCCGAGCCCCCAGCAGCAGCTCCTGCGAGGGGCAGAGGCCGAGGCCGGGGCAGAGCTCAGCCTCGAGCAGCAGTCCCAGAGGTGGAGCCTCATGTTGATTACGATGAGGAGGCTCCAGTCACAGCAGCTCCGGTGGGCCCAGCTCAGGTCCTAGAGTGGTTCATAGCCACCCCAGTTCTTCAGGACGCTCTGGTCCGATTGGTAGGCTTTGTGGAGAGCGTCACTAGAGCGGATTTGCTTCCAGTAGCCCCAGCCACTTCCCAGGCTGGAGGAGGGGTTCAAACTCCTGCTACACGTACTCCGGAGCCGGGTATTGTGACTCAGACCGGCGATGGAGCGGCTATGTCTTCAGATGCTTTGTGGAGGCTTGATAGGTTCTCTAAGCTCTTCACCACCACATTCAGCGGTGCTTCATCAGAGGATCCTCAGGATTTCTTATTCAGCTGCCATGAGATCCTTAGGACTATGGGTATTGTGGAGACCAATGGGGTCGACTTCATCACTTTCCGGCTTGCAGGATCCGCCAAGACTTGGTGGAGGGACTATTGCCTATCTAGACCAGCAGGGTCTCCAGCGTTGACATGGGATCAGTTCGCGGAGTTGTTTTTGGAGAACTTTCTCCCAGTTACTCAGCGAGAGGCACTACGCAGGCAGTTCGAGCGCCTCCAGCAGGGCTCTATGACAGTCACACAGTATGAGACTCGGTTCATTGATCTGGCACGCTATGCTGTTGTTATACTCCCCACCGAGAGAGAGAGGGTGCGGAGGTTTATTGATGGATTGATTCAGCCGATCCGTCTCCAGATGGCTATGGGAGCGGGTAGTGAGATTTCTTTTCAGGAGGCGGCCAAAACGGCCCGTAGAGTTGAGATGGCTCTTGCACGGGGAGGTGGTTATGGGTCAGACAAGAGACCCCGTCATGCAGGTAGATTCAGCGGTACCTCGTCTGGAGGTGGGGATTCTTATGGTAGAGGCCATCCTCCGAGGCCCTTTCAGTCAGCCCTACAGGTCTCACATGGTACTTCAGGTGGTCGTGGTTCTCAGCCGCAGTCTTCTGATCAGCAGCTTTTGAGTTCTTCATCAGCCCCTATCAGCGCACCACCACTCCGTTATTCTCAGCAGCCGAGGGCTTGTTACACGTGTGGCGACACGAGACATATTGCCAGGTATTGCCCTCGAGCTTCTGACAGCTCTCAGCAACAGGGCCCTCGACCTATGATTCAGACATTAGGTGATCCACAGGCCGCCGAGCCAGCTAGACGCGGGTGTAGAGGCCATAGAGGTGGAGGTAGAGATCATAGAGGTGGAGCTCGGACCGCCAGAGGTAGAGGCCAGCCAGTAGCCGATCATCCCAGAGATATGGTTCAGGGAGGTGGGGCCCAGCCCCGGTGTTATGCTCTTCCAGCCAGGCCAGAGGCTGAGTCTTCAGATGCTGTTATTACAGGTACTATTCTGGTCTGCGATAGGGATGCTTCAATGCTTTTTGACCTTGGGTCTACGTATTCATATGTGTCGTCCTATTTTGCACCCTACCTGACTATGCCTACTGATGCTTTGGGTATTCCTATTTATGTATCTACACCGGTGGGTGATTCTATAGTGGTCGACCGAGTTCATCGTTCCTGTGTGGTAGTATTTGAGGGTCTTGAGACCCGTGTTGATTTATTGCTCTTAGATATGGTGGATTTCGACGTCATATTAGGGATGGATTGGTTATCCCCGTATCATGCTATCTTGGATTGTCACGCCAAGACCGTGACCTTGGCTTTGCCAGATTTACCCCGATTGGAGTGGAGAGGGACCCCAGGTCATGCCACACGCAGTGTTATCTCATATGTGAAGGCTCGACGCATGGTCGAGAAGGGGTGTCTAGCTTATTTGGCGTATGTTCGCGATGCTAGCTCAGAGGTTCCTTCTATTGATTATGTTCCTATTGTTTGGGAGTTCCCCGAGGTTTTCCCTTCAGACCTGCCATGTGTGCCGCCCGATAGGGATATTGATTTCTGTATTGATCTGGCCCCAAGCACGCAGCCCATTTCTATTCCGTCGTATCGCATGGCCCCGCCAGAGTTGAAGGAGTTAAAGGACCAGTTGCAAGATTTTCTAGGAAAGGGTTTCATCAGGCCTAGTGTTTCTCCTTGGGGTGAGCCTGTGTTATTTGTGAAGAAAAAGGATGGATCGATGAGGATGTGCATTGATTACCGGCAATTGAACAAGGTGACGATAAAGAACAAGTATCCACTGCCGAGGATTGATGATTTGTTTGACCAGCTTCAGGGTGCAAAAGTGTTTTCAAAGATAGACTTGAGATCTGGCTACCATCAGCTGAGGATTAGGGCATCCGATGTCCCTAAGACAGCATTCCGCACTCGGTACGGGCATTGTGAGTTCCTGGTCATGTCGTTTGGGTTGACCAATGCCCCAGTAGCATTCATGGAGTTGATGAACCGAGTGTTCAGACCATATTTGGACATGTTCGTGATAGTCTTTATTGATGATATTCTGGTATACTCCCGCATCCAGGAGGAGCACGAGCAACACCTCAGAGTGGTTCTTCAGACTCTGAAGGATAGTCAGTTGTATGCGAAGTTCTCGAAGTGCGAGTTCTGGTTGAGTTCGATTGCATTTCTGGGTCATGTTGTATCAGTAGAGGGTATTCAGGTGGACCCAAAGAAGATTGAGGTAGTCAAGAATTGGCCTCGACCAGCATCAGCTACAGAGATTCGGAGTTTCTTGGGGTTAGCAGGTTACTATCGTCGATTTGTGGATGGTCGGATGAGTGCGAGGCGAGCTTTCAGAAGCTCGAGACAGCTCTGACTACGGCACCGGTATTGGTTTTGCCCACGGGTTCAGGGCCCTATACAGTTTACTGTGATGCTTCCCGTATTGGGCTTGGTGCGGTATTGATGCAGGATGGCAGAGTCATTGCTTATGCTTCGAGGCAGTTGAAGATCCATGAGAAGAAATGTAAGGTAAATAATGTACTAAAATATGGAATTATAGCCACATATCACTAGGCCCCTCTTTCTCAAGTAGAGACCAAGTCAAAAAGGCATGAATCAATGTTTGCAACCATTAATTCTAAAGTTGAAGCATAAACTAAGTTAAATAATCAACACCCAATCATAAACAAGCATTAAATTAAATATTCATATGGTTTACACACTAGGTTTGGGTCACAACCTTAGTAAGAAGCTAGCTACTCATAGTGAGAAATGAAGAAAACAAAGAAGAAATGCTAATTAAACTCATAATATAAGAATAAATGATAAAATATGATGTTTGACACCTAAAATAATCACAGATCTTCCTAAAATGGCTATATGTAACGGTTACAGCAGCTCAAACTTCGAAACTTGACCTAAAAATGTGAATCTCATCTATTTATAATAGCCTTAAATTCTCTGAAAAAATGCCCCTCGGGAGGTTCTGCCCCTGCACAATTCCATGTGCACTCCGCGGATTACTTCATCTGGCAGGTCTTGGATTCTGTAGCCGAACAATTCTGGATTGTGGCTGCAAAGCATCTTCTACAGCCGCACAATTCTTGTGCGGTCCGCACTTCAGCAAGGCTTCAGGTCTTGGTCTTTTGCACACTCTCTGAACTTTGAATCATTTTGTAACGACCCGGCCGGTCATTTTTAGAATTTACGCCCCGATCCCCCATTAACTGCTTCCCCTAAGTTCATTTCTGCTAGTTTGGTTTGTCGGGACGTTCGGTGTTGAGTTTTGGAAAGTTTTGGGACACTTAGTCCCTAAATGAGAGCTTAAGTGTTGAAAAATGGTCCGTAATTGGAACAGTGTGAAGACGACCTCGGAATGGAAATCTGATGGTTCTGTTAGCTCCGTTAGGTGATTTCGGGGTTGGGAGCGCGTTCGGAATGTATTTTGGAACCTCGTAGCTCATTTAGGCTTGAAATGCCGAAGTTTGAGTTTTTGAAGTTTCCAATCTGATAGTGAATTTTTGATCCGAGGGTCGGAATGGAATTCCGAAAGTTTCTGTAGCACCGTCATGTCATTTGGGACGTGCGTGCAAAATTTCAGGTCAATCGGACGAGGTTTGGTTAGGTTTTTAATTGAAAGCGTGTTTTGTTGGAATTTGAAGTTCTTAGGCTTGAATCTTTGATTAATTCGTGTTTCCAGCGTTGTTTAGGGTGGTTTAAGGATTGGTACAAGTTTGAATGATGTTATGGGATATTTCCGTAGGTTTGGTTGAGGTCCCGGGGGCCTCGGGTGTGTTTCGGATGCTCAACGGGGCATTTTTGTGTTGTTCAAAGTTGCAGATTTTGCTTCAGCTGTTGTAGACCATTTTCCTTCTCTGCGATCGCATCATTTCTTCGGCGATCGCATAGTGTAAATTCGGAGGGTGATATTTTTGTTCTACGCGATCGCATTATATGGTTTGCGATCACAGAAGCCAGCTTCCCCCTTCTTCGTGTTCGCAAATGCACTCACGCGTTCGCATAGTAGAACTTAGGAGCTGGTGCCTCATTGCTATTTCCTCTTCGCGATCGCGTGGCCCAGTTCGCGATCGCATAGATCTGTTTCCTTCTCCTCTGCGATCGCATGGCTTGGGATGCGACCGCATAGACCATTTTCAGGAGCCTTTTAACTTTACTCTTTGCGATCGCAGCCCAATACCTGCGATCGCATTGAACAAATACCTGGGCAGTTATAAACAATTCAAAACCGAGGGTTAGCCATTTTTATCAAAACTCAAGGTTTGGAGCTCGGATTTGGGAGCAATTTCAAGGGTTTTTCAAGGGCAATCACTGGGTAACGATTCTCTACTCTCCTATGACTAAAACCCATTAATCTAATCGCAAATTCACCCTTTAATTTCGTGTTTTGAATGGGAAGTGGGTAAACTTCTTAGACCTAACTATGGGGTTTTGAGGGATCATTTGACCTCCGATTTGGGAGATTTTTATATGGTTAGACTCGTGAGAGTACGAGGGTTCTGAAAACGTAAAATTATTCGATTCCGAGGCGATGGCTGGAGGGGCATTTTGGTCATTTTACCTATTTTCGCGCCCTAGCTCTAAATTTAATAGTGGAATCAGTTGTTTGCAATATTATTTACGATATGTAATTGAATTGAATAGATTTGGGCCATTTGGAGTCGGATACTCGTGGCAAAGGCATGGTTTCTATTGATATTGAGCCGGTTCGAGGTAAGTGGCTTGTCTAACCTTGTGTGGGGGACCTTTCCCCTTAGGATTTGTTATTTGTTGATTTGAGTGCCTTCTACGCGAGGTGACGGGCGTGTACTTGAGCCAATTGTTGGAAAACCCGGTTTTTCTTAAGATATTGAGATTGAGTTCCTTCCATATTTGCTTTATTCTACTTGAAATTATAACTTCTGCTAGATTAGGAAAGCATGTTTAGTTGATTTAACTTGCCTAATTGCTTAAGTTGCCTTAACTGTACTACGTGAAGCATGCTAAGTCAGTACTATCTGTTGCTTGTCTTTTTGTACTTCGTTTCCGTGTACCTTCTAGTTGTGATTGCGCATTTACATTGGGACTACGGATGTGGGATTCCGGTAGCTCCCCCCCTTGTTTGTTTACTTTGGGACTACGGNTCCGGAGCAGGTAGCTCCCCAGGCTCAGGTTCCAGTGGTTCAGCTAGCGGTGGCAGTCCAGCCAGGTATTGTGACTCAGACCGGCAATGGAGCGGCTATGTCCTCAGATGCTTTGTGGAGGCTTGATAGGTTCTCCAAGCTCTTCACCACCACATTCAGCGGTGCTTCATCAGAGGATCCTCAGGATTTCTTATTCAGCTGCCATGAGATCCTTAGGACTATGGGTATTGTGGAGACCAATGGGGTCGACTTCATCACTTTCCGGCTTGCAGGATCCGCCAAGACTTGGTGGAGGGACTATTGCCTATCTAGACCAGCAGGGTCTCCAGCATTGACATGGGTTCAGTTCGCGGAGTTGTTTTTGGAGAAGTTTCTCCCAGTTACTCAGCGGGAGGCACTACGCAGGCAGTTCGAGCGCCTCCAGCAGGGCTCTATGACAGTCACACAGTATGAGACTCGGTTCATTGATCTGGCACGCTATGCTGTTGTTATACTCCCCACCGAGAGAGAGAGGGTGCGGAGGTTTATTGATGGATTGATTCAGCCGATCCGTCTCCAGATGGCTATGGGAGCTGGTAGTGAGATTTCTTTTCAGGAGGCGGCCAATGCGGCCCGTAGAGTTGAGATGGCTCTTGCACGGGGAGGTGGTTATGGGTCAGACAAGAGACCCCGTCATGCAGGTAGATTCAGTGGTACCTCGTCTGGAGGTGGGGATTCTTATGGTAGAGGCCATCCTCCGAGGCCCTTTCAGTCAGCCCTACAGGTCTCACATGGTACTTCAGGTGGTCGTGGTTCTCAGCCGCAGTCTTCTGACCAGCAGCTTTTCAGTTCACCATCAGCACCTATCAGCGCACCACCACTCCGTTATTCTCAGCAGCCGAGGGCTTGTTACACGTGTGGCGACACGAGACATATTGCCAGGTATTGCCCTCGAGCTTCTGACAGCTCTCAGCAGCAGGGTCCTCGACCTATGATTCAGACATTAGGTGATCCACAGGCCGCCGAGCCAGCTAGACGCGGGTGTAGAGGCCATAGAGGTGGAGGTAGAGATCATAGAGGTGGAGCTCGGACCGCCAGAGGTAGAGGCCAGCCAGCAGCCGATCGTCCCAGAGATATGGTTCAGGGAGGTGGGGCCCAGCCCCGGTGTTATGCTCTTCCAGCCAGGCCAGAGGCTGAGTCTTCAGATGCAGTTATTACAGGTACTATTCTGGTCTGTGATAGGGATGCTTCAGTGCTATTTGACCCTGGGTCTACGTATTCATATGTGTCGTCCTATTTTGCACCCTACCTGACTATGCCTAGTGATGCTTTGGGTATTCCTGTTTATGTATCTACACCGGTGGGTGATTCTATAGTGGTCGACCGAGTTTATCGTTCTTGTATGGTAGTGTTTGAGGGTCTTGAGACCCGTGTTGATTTATTGCTCTTAGACATGGTGGATTTCGACGTTATATTAGGGATGGATTGGTTGTCCCCATATCATGCTATCTTGGATTGTCACGCCAAGACCGTGACCTTGGCTTTGCCAGATTTACCCCGATTGGAGTGGAGAGGGACCCCAGGTCATGCCACACGCAGTGTTATCTCATATGTGAAGGCTCGACGTATGGTCGAGAAGGGGTGTCTAGCTTATTTGGCGTATGTTCGCGATTCCAGCTCAGAGGTTCCTTCTATTGATTATGTTCCTATTGTTCGGGAGTTCCCCGAGGTTTTCCCGTCAGACCTGCAGGGTATGCCGCCCGACAGGGATATTGATTCCTGTATTGATCTGGCCCCAGGCACACAGCCCATTTCTATTCCGCCGTATCGCATTGCCCCGCTAGAGTTGAAGGAGTTAAAGGACCAGTTGCAAGATTTTCTAGAAAAGGGTTTCATCAGGCCTAGTGTTTCTCCTTGGGGTGCGCCGGTGTTATTTGCGAAGAAAAAGGATGGATCGATGAGGATGTGCATTGATTACCGGCAGTTGAACAAAGTGATGATAAAGAACAAGTATCCACTGCCGAGGATTGATGATTTGTTTGACCAGCTTCAGGGTGCAAAGGTGTTTCCAAAGATAGACTTGAGATCTGGCTACCATCAGCTGAGGATTAGGGCATCCGATGTCCCTAAGACAGCATTCCGCACTCGGTACGGGCATTATGAGTTCCTGGTCATGTCGTTTGGGTTGACCAATGCCCCAGCAGCATTCATGGAGTTGATGAACCGAGTGTTCAGGCCATATTTGGACATGTTCGTGATAGTCTTTATAGATGATATTCTGGTGTACTCCCGCAGCCAGGAGGAGCACGAGCAGCACCTCAGAGTGGTTCTTCAAACTTTGAAGGATATTCAGTTGTATGCGAAGTTCTCGAAGTGCGAGTTCTGGTTGAGTTCGGTTGCATTTCTGGGTCATGTTGTATCAGCAGAGGGTATTCAGGTGGACCCGAAGAAGATTGAGGCAGTCAAGAATTGGCCTCGACCAGCATCAGCTACAGAGATTCGGAGTTTCTTGGGGTTAGCAGGTTACTACCGCCGGTTCGTGGAGGGGTTTTCATCTATTGCAGCCCCGATGACCAGATTGACCCAGAAGGGTGCCCAGTTCAGATGGTCGGATGAGTGTGAGGCGAGCTTTCAGAAGCTCAAGACAGCTCTGACTACGGCACCGATATTGGTTTTGCCCACAGGCTCAGGACCTTATACAGTTTATTGTGATGCTTCCCGTATTGGGCTTGGTGCGGTATTGATGCAGGATGGCAGAGTCATTGCTTATGCTTCGAGGCAGTTGAAGATCCACGAGAAGAATTACCCGGTTCATGATCTCGAGTTGGCAGCCATTGTTCATGCTTTGAAGATTTGGAGGCATTACCTATATGGTGTGACGTGTGAGGTGTACACTGATCACAAGAGTCTGCAATACTTGTTCAAGCAGAAGGAGTTGAACTTGAGGCAGAGGAGGTGGTTGGAGCTATTGAAGGATTATGATGTTACTATTTTATACCACCCGGGGAGAGCCAATGTGGTGGCCGATGCATTGAGTAGGAAGTTCGCCAGCATGGGTAGTCTTGCTTATGTTCCGGTCAGCCAGAGACCGCTTACTTTGGATATTCAGGCCCTGGCCAATCAATTTGCGAGGTTGGACATTTCTGAGCCTAGCAGAGTGTTAGCTTGTACGGTCGCTCGTTCTTCATTATTGGAGCGTATCCGTGATCGGCAGTTTGATGATCCCCATTTGTGTGTCCTGAGAGACACGGTGCAACGTAGAGGTGCCACGAAGGTGACCTTAGATGGTGATGGTGTTTTGAGGTTGCAGGGGCGAGTTTGTGTGCCCAATGTTGACGGGATTCGAGAGTTGATCTTAGCGGAGGCCCATAGTTCTCGGTATTCTATTCACCCGGGCGCCGCGAAGATGTATCAGGACTTGCGGCAGCTTTATTGGTGGCGTAGGATGAAGAAAGATATTGTTGCATATGTGGCTTGGTGTTTGAACTGTCAGCAGGTTAAGTATGAGCATCAGAGGCCTGGTGGTTTGTTTCAGAGGATTGAGCTTCCCGAGTGGAAGTGGGAGAAGATTACCATGGATTTCGTTACTGGACTTCCGATGACTCGGAAGAAGTTTGATGCTATTTGGGTCATTGTTGATAGGCTGACCAAGTCAGCGCATTTTATTCCTGTTGCAGCCACCTATTCATCGGAGAGGTTAGCTGAGATCTACATCCGAGAGATTGTTCGCCTTCATGGGGTGCCGGTATCTATTATTTCGGATCGGGGTACGCAGTTTACCTCGCGCGTCTGGAGAGCAGTTCAGCAGGAGTTGGGCACCCAGGTTCAGTTGAGCACAACGTTCCATCCTCAGACGGACGGCCAGTCCGAGAGGACTATTCAGATATTGGAGGATATGCTCCGAGCCTGTGTCATTGATTTCGGAGGCTCGTGGGACCAGTTTTTGCCTTTAGCAGAGTTCGCCTACAACAACAGCTACCAGTCCAGCATTCAGATGGCTCCATATGAGGCGTTGTACGGTAGGCGATGTCGGTCTCCAGTTGGATGGTTTGAACCGGGGGAGGCTCGGTTATTGGGTACAGATTTAGTTCAGAAGGCCTTGGATAAGGTCAAGATCATTCAGGNGATCCGAGGGTCGGAATGGAATTCCGAAAGTTTCTGTAGCACCGTCATGTCATTTGGGACGTGCGTGCAAAATTTCAGGTCAATCGGACGAGGTTTGGTTAGGTTTTTAATTGAAAGCGTGTTTTGTTGGAATTTGAAGTTCTTAGGCTTGAATCTTTGATTAATTCGTGTTTCCAGCGTTGTTTAGGGTGGTTTAAGGATTGGTACAAGTTTGAATGATGTTATGGGATATTTCCGTAGGTTTGGTTGAGGTCCCGGGGGCCTCGGGTGTGTTTCGGATGCTCAACGGGGCATTTTTGTGTTGTTCAAAGTTGCAGATTTTGCTTCAGCTGTTGTAGACCATTTTCCTTCTCTGCGATCGCATCATTTCTTCGGCGATCGCATAGTGTAAATTCGGAGGGTGATATTTTTGTTCTACGCGATCGCATTATATGGTTTGCGATCACAGAAGCCAGCTTCCCCCTTCTTCGTGTTCGCAAATGCACTCACGCGTTCGCATAGTAGAACTTAGGAGCTGGTGCCTCATTGCTATTTCCTCTTCGCGATCGCGTGGCCCAGTTCGCGATCGCATAGATCTGTTTCCTTCTCCTCTGCGATCGCATGGCTTGGGATGCGACCGCATAGACCATTTTCAGGAGCCTTTTAACTTTACTCTTTGCGATCGCAGCCCAATACCTGCGATCGCATTGAACAAATACCTGGGCAGTTATAAACAATTCAAAACCGAGGGTTAGCCATTTTTATCAAAACTCAAGGTTTGGAGCTCGGATTTGGGAGCAATTTCAAGGGTTTTTCAAGGGCAATCACTGGGTAACGATTCTCTACTCTCCTATGACTAAAACCCATTAATCTAATCGCAAATTCACCCTTTAATTTCGTGTTTTGAATGGGAAGTGGGTAAACTTCTTAGACCTAACTATGGGGTTTTGTGGGGTCATTTGACCTCCGATTTGGGAGATTTTTATATGGTTAGACTCGTGAGAGTACGAGGGTTCTGAAAACGTAAAAATTATTCGATTCCGAGACGATGGCTGGAGGGGCATTTTGGTCATTTTACCTATTTTCGCGCCCTAGCTCTAAATTTAATAGTGGAATCAGTTGTTTGCAATATTATTTACGATATGTAATTGAATTGAATAGATTTGGGCCATTTGGAGTCGGATACTCGTGGCAAAGGCATGGTTTCTATTGATATTGAGCCGGTTCGAGGTAAGTGGCTTGTCTAACCTTGTGTGGGGGATCTTTCCCCTTAGGATTTGTTATTTGTTGATTTGAGTGCCTTGTACGCGAGGTGACGGGCGTGTACTTGAGCTAATTGTTGGAAACCCGGTTTTTCTTAAGATATTGAGATTTAGTTCCTTTCATTTTGCTTTATTATACTTGCAATTATAACCTGTGCTAGATTAGGAAAGCATGATTAGTTGATTTAACTTGCCTAATTGCTTAAGTTGCCTTAACTGTACTACGTGAAGCATGCTAGGCCAGTACTACCTGTTGCTTGTCTTTCGTACTTCGTTTCCGTGTACCTTCTGGTTGTGACTGCGCACTTACATTGGGACTACGGATGTGGGATTCCGGTAGCTCCCCCCTCCCCCCCCTTGTTTGTTTACTTTGGGACTACGGGTTTGATTCCCAGTAGATCCCCCCCTGCACTTTTACTTTGGGATTGCGGGTTAGATTCCCGATAGATCCCCCTGCACATTGATAGTTGGACTACGGGACGGCATCCCGGGAGATCCTTCGGATATACACTTATGATGGACTACGGGACGGTATCCCGGGAGATCCACTGGACCGTTGAGAAAAGGACTACAGGACGGTATCCTGGGAGATCCTCATTGTTACCATTGGTGTTGAGTTGTACTTATTCTGTGGTTGTTCCGTTCTTGTGTATTTGCTATTGCCTTGTTTAACCTCTCTTATTACACTGCTGTATTTATTATTTCTGTCAGATTATCATCCTGTTAATTATTGTTATTACTATATTTTGTCTCAGTATGGCCCATACCTTCCTCGTCACTACCCGACCGAGGTTAGGCTTGGCACTTACTGAGTACCGCTGTGGTGTACTCATGCCCTTCCTGCGCATGTTTTTTTCATGTGCAGATCATCCAGGTACCTCTACTCAGGCGCCCTATCAGTGAGGCGGGAGGACTACGGAGACTTCGAGGTAGATCTACTGCGTCCGCAGACCGACGAGTCTCCCTCTTATTCTATCTTTAGTACCTAGTTTTTCCTTCTTTCAGTTGTTAGAAATTCTAGAGTTGGGAACCTTTACTATACACTTCTGTAGCCTGTGTTGCCCGTGAGTTTCCGGGTTTTGGGAATTGTTTTAGACTTGTGATATTGAGTTGTACTTGCCAAGCGGCAATCAGTACAGTTTCTTTTAGATATTTGATTTGATTTTTCTCTATTTTTCCGCAATTAATATACTTTCGCAAATGTTACTCTTACCTGGTCATGGGGACCAGGTGCCGTCATGACATGTTCACGATTGGTGAACTAGGGTCGTGACACATTTGTCAGTGCAGACCTTGTTCTGCGGCCGTACAATTCATGTGCGTTCCGCACATTGGCTAAAACTCTACTGGGCTCTTTTACTTGATCTGCGACCGCAGATAGAATTTTGCGGTCCGCACTTTCTTTTGCTGACAGAAATCCTTTTGCGGACCGCATTTCTTAAGTTCTGGGCCCCTTCTTGCCTTGTGAGTTGGAACACTCCTTTTTGAGTCGGATTTCATCATGGGAGCTCATACTTCTAACATTCCTGCAATTTGCATACTTTTATTAGTTTTGAGAACATAAATCAATACTTTCAGACTAAAACAAAAGCAAAAAGGTGTTAATAAGTAGTCAAGATCCATACTTATCAACTCCCCCAAACTTAAGTCTTTGCTTGTCCTCAAGCAAATAAATTAGTTCCCACCTCCATAGAGTTAAGGGTCATATTAGCGAGTCAAAGGTGAGACATTCACACATCAGTTGGGACCAACAATTACCCACACTACTCATGCATTATCAACAAGGTGACAAGTCAAATATTCATGCACAAATGTGACATTTGAGCTTCAAGAAATGACTTTACTCATCAAGGACTCTTGTTCTATCATGTAGGTCATGGTGGACTCCAAATTCTTCCTCCTCTACTTTCCATTTGCCAAGCTCACTTAAGAATTAGCACTCAATCTTAAGATTCATGAAAGGTCCACACATCTCTCACAAGAGAATGTCACAAGTACGGCTTCAAGTACTGCAGGCTTGCCCCTCATGTAGATCGCCACTAATGTAAGCTCACTTGGTTCGAAATCAAGTAGGACTTCTTTCAGGTTATAATGAAGGCTTTTGTATTGGGGTAGGATACCATATGGGTACGTGGTTACACCGTTCCTTAACCACTCCACATTTTCATTTCAGGGCTCACAATTACCAATTCTTAGAGAGAAACTAAACATCACTCTTTCTTGTTCATTTCCTTCTTTTTCTCCCTTTTTGATTCCTCGTGCTAGGGATCATTAACTCTTTTTGAATCAGTCAACCCTTCCACTTCTTCACGTTTTGCATTTTTCTTTTTGTTCTTTTCTTTTCTTGCCTTCTCTTTTCATAGAGATCATTTTTTTTCTCTTTTTGTGCCTTGATACTGTGATGACCCAAAAGGTCATCTCATGTTTAGAAGTCAAATATGTGTTCCGACGCCTTAAAAACCTCCTTTTGTTTCACCTCAATTTGCGTACGCAGTCCGGGCGTATATCCGGAAAGCCCTTATGTGAAAATTTGAGAAAAATGCTAAGTTTTGACTTTAAAATGGAATTAAGTTGACTTCGGTCAACTTTTTGGGTAAATGGACCCGGACACGTGTTCCGACGGTCCCATAGGGTTCGTAGTAAAATACGGGACTCGGGCGTATGCCCGAAATTGAATTCCGAGGTCCCTAGCCCGAAAAAGAATTTTTAAAGAAAATTATTTGCTGGAAAATATAAAGACTCTTTGAAATGAAATGGTATGTGTTCTTGATGGTATTGGGCCCGTATTTTGGTTTCAAAGCCCAGTACAAGTCTAAAATAAAATTTAAGTCGAACCTGTGAAATTTGGTAAGAATCGAAGTTGATTTGGTATAAATCGGACCTTTAGTTAAGAAAAAGGAAATTTCAATGTTCTTCTGAATTTTATAAATTTTGGTGCTAAATTCGTAGTTGTTGTTGTCATTTTGATGATTTGATTGCACGAGCAAGTCTGTATGTTGTTTTTAGACTTGCGTGCATATTTGGTTTGGAGCCCGAGGGCTCGGGTGAGTTTTGGATAGGCCGCGGAGTGAATTTCGACTTAGAAAAATAGCTGTTGCAGGTTCAGTTGTGTTGCAGGCTCTGATCTCGCAATTGCAAGGTCAGGCTTTGCAATTGCGAGCCCAACAGGCTTGGCAATTGCGAGGGTTTGATCGCATTTGCGAAGAAAACACAGGACCGCAAACCCTTCGCCATTGAGAAGGCATCAGGGAGGGCCAGTTATCGCACTTGCGACATATTGCTCGCAATTTCGAGGGGAGCAGACAATGCAACAGATTCGCAAATGCGATGCCTATTTCGCATTTGCGAGCTTCACAATTGCGAAGCTCCTGTCGCAATTGCGACATCTGCGACCTGTTAAGTGGGATTTTGACGGGATTTTCATAACATTCTTCAAAATTTTAAAACCTAAACTCCTAAGGGCGATTTTTCAAGAGCAACTTCTTCCCTAAATCATAGGTGAAGGATTTCTAACTCATTTTCTTCAATCTATTTCATCTTTTTACATAATTTCACTTCAAAATCTAGGGTTTTTCATGGGAAATTGGGTGTTTTTGGTAGAAGTTAGGATTTTCAATTTTGGGGATTTGGACCTCAATTTGAGGTCCGATTTCAAAACTAATTGCATATTTGAGTTCGTGGTGAATGGGTGATCGGGTTTTTGTTCGAACTTCGGATACAGCGGGCCCGGGGTCGATTGTTGACTTTTTGGGGAAAACAATTGGAAATCTATTTTCATGCATTAGAATTGGTTTATTTAGCATTTATTGATGTTATTAAGCAAATTATGACTAGATACATGCGAATTGGAAGTGGAACCGAGAGGTAAAGCGGTAGTTGAGGCTTAATCTTGTCCGTGGAATCGAGGTAAGTGTTTGGTCTAACCTTAGCTTGAGGGAATAGGAGTTGTGGTCTTATTTGCTATGTGTTAGTATGAGTACGATGTATAGGTGTGGTGACGAGAATCTATATGTTAGTGTCAAGCATGCCCATGAGTCTTATATCATGATTGTTGTGGCTCTATTATGTACCGTTCGTGCTCAAATTAATGATTAACAATGTTGAACAAAGCTTATGAAAGTTTCTTGGTAATTGACTATTGTTGAGTTTTGACTCAAGTTGAGTTTCATTTTGTAAAGTAATTGTTGAAAACGAGATTGGTTATAGTTGATCCGTTTGCCGGGATGTTATTGTTGACATTGTTGATTCCCTTGCCGAGATGTTATTGTTGGTATTGTTGATTCCCTTGTCGGGACATGTTGTTTCTATTGTTTGGGTGAGGAAGAGTGTAAAGCACGAAGGGTGATATCGTGCATGATATTGTGAGTGAGTGTAATGCACGAAGGGTGATGTCGTGCCGATATTATGAGTGTTAATGCACTAAGGGTGATGTCGTGCCATGATTTGAGAGTTAATGCACGAAGTGGGATGCCGTGCCGATATTGTGAGGAATAATGCACGAAGGGTGATGCCGTGCCATGATTATGAGAGGTAATGCACGAAGGGTGATGCCGTGTAATTTCTATTGTTTCATATGGTGAGGACGAGAGTAAAAGCACGAAGGGTGATGCCGTGCACGTGTTACCGTTTCATTATTCTTGTTGATATAGATATGATGTTCATTATGGTTCGTTATTGATGCTTCTTTATTGGTTTATTGTTAGAATCTGATATTCCCTGCAGCATGCCCCTTCCCACCTTATTTTGTTAATTTCTGTTATGACTTTGTTTGTATATGATTTAACTGCACAGGTTTATATGGTTGTCGTGTCCTAGCCTCGTCACTACTTAGCCAAGGTTAGGCTCGACACTTTCTCAGTACATGGGGTCGGTTGTACTGATGCTACACTCTGTGCTCTTTTGTGCAGATTTCGGTACCGGACCCGGTGAGTAGCTGAGGTAGTTGCCTTCAGTCCAGGGAGACCAAGGTAGATCTGCTGGCGTCCGTAGAGCCTAAGGTCCCCCTTCCCTGTTTTAGCTTTCTGCTGTCTCTTTTCATTCTGAGAACAGTTGTACTTTTCTTTCTAGACCAGTGTTTGTAGAAATTCGTTGATGTTCGTGAATTTGTGACACCAGATTCGTGGGTAGACATGTATTGGATTATTTGAATTTGTTATAACTCTTCCGCATTTTTCATCTGTTTAGCTTTAGTTATTGTTTATATCTGTTTAGGTTGATTGCTAATGGGTTAAAAACCTTAATAGTTTGCTTGCCTAGCTTTCACGAGTAGGCACCATCACGACTCCTGAGGGTGGGAAATCCGGGTCGTGACAGATACCTTTTTCAAATTCCTCATCTCTCCCTGAAACATATGTTTTAAGCCACTTGTTTCACAAGAGTGTTAAGGAAAGTCCGGGTGCCAAGAGAGGGTCACGACAAACGAGTAAAGGCTTATAACATGGTTATCAAATGAGAAAGGCTAGCATCTCAAAGGGGTTGACTAGGGATAACGACATTAGTTAGCAATAGAAAGCTCAAACGGGCCAAGGAAAGACTACAATCACCTCTCAAACCAAGCAAAGGTTACTTGAAACACATTCGGGGAAACTTCTAGATCCTTCTCATGGATGCTTGGACTAGCAACAATTTATCTCACCCCTCACGCAACTAGATTGTAAAAGAGGATAGATTCGAGTGCCTACAACGACCACATTCAAGTATAAAGATCACTATGGTCCAATTAAACCACTCGATGATTACCAAAGTCAACTCAAGAGTCACAAAGTCAATAACTAGAGTTATTTCTTTCAAAAACCTTGTCTCTAACTATAAGCACGTACTTAAATGTGTTGGTACCAATTGAAGCATGATTAACTCTTCGAGAATGACTTGATTAGGTCTTTTTATTCATTACTACTACTATTATTACCTAAACACAAAAACAGACTCATTCCCATAAGAAGGTTGTCACGCCATCCGTCGCTGGGACGAGTCACCCGGTTCACACAACAACTACCTTTGGAAAGAGCCGTGGCATTAAAAAACCAAAGGCTTATTGTCTACTAAAGCATAAGAAGAAGTTACTTAACAAAACATAAACTAATATGGAAAAAATAAAGAAGCAAATGAGCAAAAACTACTAAAGAGAGATAAATATACATAAGAGAAGAGAGAGAAGCTAGATAAATACAAATAAGAAAAGAAAGAGTATCATCAAATTATTACAGACCAAATGTATCAAAGTGTACCAATGTGTCAAATAAACTCCACCCATCCCCCCCCCCCCCCCGAATAAA
>NC_031994.1:3456503-3515867 GCF_001879085.1 Nicotiana attenuata
CCCCCCTCGAATAAAAGTAAGCATTATCCCAAATACTTAGCAAAATAAGAGTAAAAGAGGAGAGGGTGAATAAACTCCCTAAGGATCCTTGGACATCTCAGTGTCCCCAACAATGTCATCTCCCTCAGGGTCAGCCAGCTGAATCTCATCATCATCAAATCTACGCGTGGCTGGGTTGTCAAACATCGAATGCACTGCCTCAGCAGTGTCGACATCAAGGTCTGGCTCGTCAGACTGGCCAGCTGGTGCTACCGGTATAGATAGTACTAAGGATCTAGGGCAAACTGGTGCGGATCAAGCAACATATCAAAAGGAAGATCTCCAGCTGTAACAAGTCTAGTGATCTCCTGCCGGAGCTTGTCCACTGATTTCTTGCTGACCTAGGACTTTCTCATCTTCTTTACTTCCTTTCCCAGCTCCTCAATCACTGATATGTGTTGTACCAAGGTATCCATGATCATCTTCTAGTTCTCCAAAATCTTCTTCGGTGTCTCATCAATGTCAGAAGGAGCATGTGGTGCCTAAGAAGTGGATTACACTGCAAAAGTACTAAACAAGTCAGACAACTTAGAAGTAGATGTATGTATCCAGTTGTTGAGACTCGCCAATGTCTGGGAGACTCGCAGAGCAGATAGGGGAACTATAGGCACAGGCACAGGCTTTAGAGCAACTCTATGGGCTATGGTAGGAGCTGAAGATGATGGTAGAGGCATAGCAGTGACACTGGTAGAAGGATCAGCAAAGGTAGATGGAAGATCAGTTGCCTCAGAAGCTACCACTGTTGGTTCAACAGACTGGCCTGTGGTGGTAGAAGGCTGGACTTTCTTCTTTGGGTTGCTCGCATCCATCAGAGAATACCATTCGAATGGCTTCTTCGGCTCTACCTTGGTGTCAAGATCTATCAGATCTACCTTTGCATCAATAAGGTACTCTGTGATAGTGTTGGGATAAAGGTAGGCCGAGCTGTCCTTCCGTGCAATCACTGAATGTTGGCCGACATCACGGCACCCACATTGATTGGGTAACCAGCCATGATGGAAGCCACAAGCACTGCCCGATGGATAGGAAGATGAGTCTCATTCTGGCATGGATCCAACCTGCTACAAACAAAGTTCTGCCACCCTTTAGCCTAAAAGCTCAAAGTACTCTACTGAATAGGAACCCAGCGGTAATCCATGATGGTGGTGGCCCCGGTGGTGCTAGAATCTCAACCAACCAAGGTCGGACTTCCTCCTTCAGTGCGTATCCAGATACTCCTTCGGCTCAACATCCTCGAAGAGCAAATACACATTCAGCGTATGCTAATCAAACCTCACCTTGAGGTTACGTACTTTGGTCACCTTCATCCCTTTCTTTAAATGAGCAACATTGGCATAAAATTCTCGGACGAGGTATTCTTTTGCATCCACCACTCTTTCGATGAACCATATCCACCCCTTTCGTGCCCTGAACTATCTTAATATAACTAGGTAGTATTTCTCCAAATCCTTCAATAGAAACTGTCGTTCAAGAGTTAGCGACCTCACTGACCACCACATACAAAAACTGGTGAAGGCGGTCAAGCTGGCAAAATGATCCTCCCAAACATCTTTCTTCTTTGATCTCTCAAAGCATGTAGCTGTAGCATCCCCCCCTCTACCATCATCGGGGATGTCATGTGTAACATGTGCCTCAGGGACTGGTGTTGCTGATGGCTTAGAAGCCTGACTGGCACTCTTTGATCCCTCGGAGGTGCTGTGAGATGAAGATGGCTCGTCCCTGAGCTGGTATTTCCCCTGCGGCCTCGACTGTGTGGCTGTCTGCTCCTCCTAAACAGAGGCTGAGTTGCCCTCTGCCACCTCCCTAGACGGGACATAGGACCTGGACTCGGAGAGGTCTGTACCTCTCCCTCGGCCGGATATTGTTTTCTTTATAATTGTCTTGGGCTAGCCAAAGGTCAAGGCACTTTTACCTCGACCTTGGGAACATTCACCTCGTCCCTTTGAAGTGTCGCCTCGGCCTCTTGATCGAACCATTATCTGTATCCAGCAGAGAAGATTTTTAGTTGCAATTCATTGTTCAAACACATACATGAGTCATGTAGGTAAAGGAGAAATAATTAGATACAATGGATTTAAGAAGTTGATTCATGCCTACAGGATAAGGGATCTGCGGTCCGCACAATTTGACATGCGACCATAGATGGGAACTCGCGGTCCGCACGTTTTTGTTATGCGGCCACAGAAGGGAAGTGCGGTTTGCACGTTTGAGATTGCAGTCACACTTCTGAGTCCTAAAATTGTGAACTCTCTGATGACAGAGAAATGGCCAAACTGCGGCCATAGGAGGAAACCTACGGTCCAATCAATTTGATTTGCGGCTGCACCTAGGAATAGCAAAAAGTGAAGATTCTCTGATGAATGAAAAGGTCCTAATCTATGGCCGCAAGAGGAAATCTGCATCCACACAATTTAACCTGCGGCCACAGATTCCTGCCTCACTTAAGCTTCAAAGAATCAGAATTTGCGGACCGCACAATTCAAGTGTGGCCGCAGAGTTCAAACAATTACGAGCAGAAAACTTCTTATTCTAAGATTTTTTTAATTTCTACAAATAAACATGGCAACATTGTAAAAATATGAAATTTCACTAACCCAATCCCAGTAGAGCATGTATCAAGATTACCCCGTTCAGATCTACCCCACATGAACACACAATGGAACTCTAATAACAGATGGCCTAAAAAGAACTAAAAAATCTACAAATTAAACTAACATAAAAATTAACATAAATTGAATACCAGATAGAGTGAATGCACTGAGTGATTAATCTAGGTCATTGTGTGTGTGGACAGTTGAAATCTCCAAGAAAACTTAGCAGGCAAACAATGATTTGTTCAAAGTGGGAAAAGCGTAAAATGTGCCCCACTGTTCTATTTATACCATTCAATTTGAGAAGGGATCAGAGATGAGTGTGGCCTCACATTTTCATGTGCGGTCCGCACTCTTTAACCTGGGAGATTCATCACAGAATTCCTTCTGTAGCCCATACATTTTCTTGTGCGGTCGCAGATCGACCTCCGCACTCACAAGCTTAAATTTCAGAGAGTTGGTATTTTGACACTATTGTGCAGTCCGCAAGAGAAATATGCGGCCGCAATGCTCATCTGCTATAGCATATAAAAATGTGATGTCCACACAAATAAAGTAAGGTCCGCACTTTCTTGAACACTTAGCCATATTTCGTCCACAGTTATTATAAGTCACGCTCATTAGCATACTTCAAATAAAGTTAGAACACAAATAATACCTAACTACAAAAGAAAAAGGAAAAGAAGCATGGGTTGTCTCCCAAGAAGCACCTGATTTAACTTCGTGGCATGACGCAGACTACCCTCAAGTGAAATGAAGACCGCCACAACGTGGCTATCTCTAACCTTTCCCAATTAGTGCTTCATCCGGTGACCATATCGGAATAATTTATTGTTTTTGTTCTTCAAGTCTAATACGCCAAAAGGTGTCACACCCACAATTTCAAAAGGACCACTCCACTTGGATTCTAGCTTCCCGGAAAACAACCTCAACCTTGAGTTAAATAACCATACAAGATCCCCCACCTTGAACTCTTTGTTCCAAATGTATTTGTCATGAAGATATTTCATCTTTTCTTTGTACAAGGACGAACTCGCATAAGCATGGTACCGGAACTCATCCAATTCATTCAAATGTGTCACCCTCAAGTTAGTGGCTACATCACAATCAAGATTCAAATTCTTTAGATCCCACATTGCCTTGTGCTCTAGTTCCATCGGAAGATGATAAACTTTTCAAAACACCAACCGGTATGGCGACATTTCGATAGGTGTTTTGTAAGCCGTCCGATAAGCCCATTATGCTTCATCAAGCTTCTTGGACCAATCCGTCCGATTAGCATTCACTGTTTTAGACAAGTTACTCTTTATCTCCTGGTTGGAGACTTCCACTTGCCCACTAGCTTGTGAGTGATAGGGAGTCATGACTTTGTGAGTAACATTATACTTGCTAAGTAAAGTGTCAAAAGTTTTGTTGCAAAAACGTGACCCCCCATCGCTTATAATTGCATGTGGAGTCCCAAACCTTGTGAAAATATTTTTCTTCAAGAAAGCCACCACACTTCTCGCCTCATTGTTGGGTAAAGAAACAACCTCAACCCATTTGGACACATAATCCACCGCAACCAAGAGGTAGGTGTTTCCACAAGAACTTACAAAAGGGCCCATGAAGTCAATACCCTACACATCAAAAATATCAATCTCCAAAATGGTTGTGAGAGGTATTTCAGTTTTCTTTGAGATTCCACCGGCACATTGACATTGATCGCATTTTTTTACTAACTCACTTGCATCCTTATAAAGAGTGGGCCAATAGAAACCGCAACTAAGAACTTTTGCTGTTGTTCTTGCTCCACCATGATAACCACTATATGGCGAAGAATGACAAACTCCAAGAATTTCACCTTGAACTTCTTCTGTTACACATCTTCTAATCACCCATCCTTGCAAATCCGAAAAAGGTATGGTTCATCCCAACAATAGTCTTGACAAAACCGTTTGAGCTTCTTCCTTTGTCTTGAAGAGAACTCATCCGGAATGATTCCACACATAAAAAAATTTGCTAGATCCGCGAACCATGGCAAATTTGATATTTTGTTGATGTTATTTCATAGAAGAAAATTTTCTATCAAATCTCACATCACATGGTACAAACACTTTTCAATCAAAATGGGGATGGAAGTTGGAACCTAAAAAATTGTACGTGGATAACACAACTATCACAAAAACACCAAACAACAGGAAATTCAAGGATCGGTTTTATGATTCATTATAAGTATTCCTTTGTCATATGTTTCACATTTAGGTTATTAGTCTACAGGTAGGGGTATACCCTATCCAATATCAGTTAACACCAAAAACAAAATCCTAGCGATGTTAGTATAATCATGAGTGGTACTTCGTATTTATATTTTAGGACAGGACAACTGCGCGATATTGATGAATCATGATGTTTTCTACCGCGTTTAGCTATAACACACATAAATAAATAAATAAATAAATATAAATAATTGTATATATGTGCAAAATAATATCACAGCGAGCCGTGAAGGTTAACAGCCATCAGTCTACTTAGAATTTAAGTTATATATACCGACAATACAATGCACCAATCCAATTTGACTTGAGGTGGCTTGCGTTCACTACCTTAGGCTCAAATCTATATCTATATTTATCTATCTATCTATCTATCTATATTATTATAAAAGCATGAATATATTGTTGGATGACAAAAATATCCTATAAAAATTAAATTATCTCTTCACTACAATGTACAAAAATGTGAACTCAACATATTTATCGTGAAACTCAAATAACTTTGGGAGTCTATATACTTACCTTACCCTTCGGTGCCGGCAATAACGATACATTTGAATATTGAGTTATATTTGGAGAAGGGGTTAAATGTCACGACCCGGATTTCCCACCCTCGGGAGTCGTGATGGCGCCTACTAATAGGAGCTAGGCAAGCCAATTATCAATTACCTCTTTTAACGAACCACGACAATATTAGAAATAACGAAACATTTAATAATAAAGCGGAAGTCTCAAATATAGTTAACTGAAAGAAATGCGGAAGTTTAACAAATTCTCTACCCAAGACTGGTGTCATAATACTCACGAACTTCTACAGAATGCTAAATACAAGGTTTGAATGAAACATAAGACTGTCTGCTTCAGTACAAATGATAACAAACTGAATGAAATAGAAAGGGACTCCGGTCCTGTGGACGTCAGCAAGGCTACCTCGAATGTCCCTGGACTGAAAGCTCACTCCCAGAATGCTACTGCCACTCAAATGCTGCTCCAGGTTGTGCAAAAAGATGCACAGAGTGTAGCATCAGCACAACCGACCCCATGTGCTGGTAAGTGCCTAGCCTAATCTCGGCAAAGTAGTGACGAGGCTAGACCAGACTACCAGATAAACCTGTGCAGGTATATATATACAGGTACAATAGAAATAATAGCGAAAAGTAAACAATTTAAGCTGGGAGGGGGAAACATGCTAAAGGGGTAGCAGATAAACAGAATATCAGGAATAACAAAAGAAACTACTTTTGATTACTTCTAACACAGAATAAGGGAAAATAATCACTTTCACTTGTTTCAACTCCTCTCATTGCAGGCGTGCAACACGATCCCATTTCCTCATATCATGTGGTAGGCGTACCACTCGATCCCATTTCACACTATCACGTGGTAGGCGTACCACTCGATCCCATTTCATAATATCACGTGGTAGGCGTACCACTCGATCCCATTTCATAATATCACGTGGTAGGCGTACCACTCGATCCCATTTCACATTATCCCGTGGTCGGCATGCCACACGATCCCATTTCATATTTTCTCGTGGTCGGCGTGCCGCACGATCCCATTTCATATTTTCTCGTGGTCGCCGTGCCACACGATCCCATTTCTTTCAACACAATATACAACATAATCCCGTCAAGGGAGAAGGATAATATAATAAACTATCCCGGCAAGGGAACAAGGTAATATAATAAACTATCCCGGCAAGGGAACAAGATAATATCATAAACTATTCAGGCGAGGGAGATCCAGATATAACCAAACTCAATCAATTTCTACTTAAAACAATTAAACCAATACTCAGTCTCAACAATTACTTGCTTAGTGTAAGAGATTTCCAACCAGGTCCTCATAAACAACAATTAAGAATGCGATAATTTAGCCATTTAGGACTCACGGCCATACTCGACGCCGGTGTATAGATACTCGTCACCATGCCTATACACCGTACTCGACAAATAGCAATTAGCAAATAAGACTCCACTCCTATTCCCTCAAGCTAGGGTTAGACCAAACACTTACCTCGGTCCAAAGAATAGCAATCAATCCTCAAATACCGCCTTTCCTCTACAATCCGACTCCGAAACAATGATATCTAGGCATAATTAATTCACTAATATCAATAAAGACTCAATGGCAACATTCCATAGCCTAGATATGAATTTCCTAGCATTCTTCCAAAAATACCAAAATTCGACACCGGGCCCACATGGTCCAGACACGAGGTTCGAACCAATTCCATGTTACCCATCCCCCCCCCCCCCCCCCACGAGCCCGAATATACAATTTGTTTTCAAATTCGACCCCAAAACGAGGTCTAAATCAAAGAAAATTGAAAAGCCCTAATTCTACCCTTTTCCCCCAATTCTTACCATGAACTGCATGATTTAGGTCTAGGAATTTGATAAATGATGATAGAAAATGAAGAAAACGAGTTAGATAACCCTTACCCAAGAAGCTTTGGTGAAGAAGAGCTTAGGCTGTGGAGAAGATGAGTTCGTGTGAAATATGGACTAAATCCCGAAGCTACTATTTCTGTAATTTTTAACAAAATCACTGGGCGTTTTTGACCTTCGCGTTCGCAACAGGGGTGTCGCGTTCGCGAAGAAGGAGGACTGGGAAGCATCGCGTTCGCGAGGGAGGGCCGCGAACGCGTAGAGTAAAATTACTGGGGGTCCAAGGTTGGCCTACGCGAACGCGTACCAAGAGACGCGAACGCGATGGAGGAAACAACAAAGCATCGCGATCGCGATGACCATAGCGCGAACGCGAAGAAGGGAATTACTGGGGCCCTGAATCAGGCTTACGCATTCGCGAGGTTTAAGGCGCGAACGCGAAGGAGGAAGACACAGAGCTATGCGAACGCGAGGGTAAGAGTGCGAACGAGAAGAAGGAAATCCCTGTGCACAAACACCAGATTTTTCTGCAACTGTTACTAAGTTCAAAACACCCCGAACCACCTCTGAATCACTCCCGAGCCCTCGGGGCTCCTAACCAAACATACACACTAACTCAACAACCTCCTACGAACTTAATCGAGCAATCAAATCGCAAAAACAACATCAAAATCAATGAATCAAACCTCAAAATCATCATTTTTCATTCTAACTTCATAAACTTCAAACTTTAGATATTTAGGTCCGAAACACGCCAAATGATGTCCGATTTCAACCAAATTTCACAAGAAGCGCTTAAACCACATATAAGACCTGTACCGGGCGCCGGAACCAAAATACGGGCCCGATACCAACACTTTCTAATCCATTTTCATTCCAAATTTCCACATAAATTTCAAAAAAACAATTTCACAGAAAAATTCATTTCTCGGGCTCTAGACCTCGGAATTAGACTCCGGGCATATGCCCGAGTCCCATATTTTTCTACGGACCCTCCGGGACCATCAAATCACGGGTCCGGGTCCGTTTACCAAAAATGTTGACCAAAGTCAACTTTAATCATATTAATATCAAAATTCATCATTTTTCACACAGAACTCATATTTAAGCTTTCCGGCATCACGCCCGGACTGCGCACGCAAATCGAGGAAAGTAAAAATAAGGTTTTCAAGGCCTCGGAAGCACGGAATAAATGAGGAAACAGGTGATGACCCTTTGGGTCGTCACAGATTCCAATTAATCATTTACTTCGGTCACAATTTATCAGTTCCTTTCGAGTCATGAAAGTGTAATTCTAATAGTTAACAATCTCAGGCAAAGCTATACAAGCATGCGCAAATATGCCGAGGCGACGGCCCGATCCAACAGAAATAAACTGTGCACTTGCCGAGGGTCGACGGCGCGCCTATAGATGCATCTATTCATACCGAGGCGATCGGCCCGATCCACAAATAAGCAGGAATATCAAGTATACACACAAGGCACGTCAATAGTCATAAATGCCAAGCAAGACTTCAACAATTATACAAGATGTTCTTATTCCTTTTTAAAATCTCTAGCATATCCTAGGTGCTCATAGTAACAAGTAATAAATAGAGTCATGTGAAATAAGCATGATATGGACCCTAAGCTACCCGCACCATTAACATAGTAGTAGCTACGCACGGACTCTCGTCACCTAGCACGTGCGTAGCCCCCGCATTTAGCAAAATTATTCAATTATTAATCCTATGGGGACAGTTCCCCCTCACAAAGTTAGAAAGGAGACTCACCTCGCTCCAAAGCGCGCTCCCAAATATCAAGAACAAGCCCAAGCTCTTAATTCGAAGCCGAAAGATCGCAAACTAGTTAAAATAGGTAAGAACTAGTCAATAAAGGCTTAAAAGGCCGAATTCTAACTATTTAAGTAATTTCCCAACCTTTCCCACAAGTTTCCTAAATTCCGACCCCGGGCCCACGCGCCCGGATTCCGATATTTTTCAAAGGAAATTGTTCTCTACAACCTAAGGATCAATAATATATGATTTCTAGTTCATTTCATAACAAATTCCATGCTCAAATATTAGTTTTGCTAAAACCCTATGTCTAGCTCTAACCCTTGATTTTTACCAAATTTTAGTGTTTAATCTACCTAATGTTCATGTAATTTAACTTATAATGGAAGGAGATTACTTACCTTGACGTGCTATGCTGAAACTCACCCCTTGGAAGCCCCCAAATCGCCTAAGTGTTGAGTGAGTAATGAGAAATGGTGTTTGGGGTCGAATTAAATGAAGGCCACTGCCCAGCGATTTCCGCTTCTGCGGTTAGGGGACCGCATCTGCGTGTACCTGCGGGAAGGTGGCCGCATCTGCGGAAGTGGGCGAGGGAGGACTGGACCGCTTCTGCGGTCTGAGGCCCGCACATGCGGAACAGCTCCTGTGATTACCTGGCCGCTTCTGCGGCTTGGGCCTTGAATAGCTAGACCGCATTTGCGGTCTGGGGATCGCATAAGCGGGACCGCTTCTGCGGTCCCTGGGCCGCTTCTGCGGCTTTCCCTGGACCTCCCCCTTTTCGCATCTGCGATGGCATGACCGCATCTGCGGTCCCGCTTCTGCGGCTCAAGAACCGCAGATGCGGTTATGACAGAAGCAGCAACCTTCAGCCCTTCTAAGTTTTTCTACTTCGCTCGAACCTCGTTTGTTTGACGCTCGGGGCTCCCGAGCCCCGCCCGAACATACTGACAAGTCTGAAATCATGAGGCGGACCTACTCGAACCCTCGGAACTCCCAAAACAACGCTAAATCTTATAATCACCCCCTAAAACCAAATGAATCAAACTATTGAATCCTTAAGTTCTTAATTCTCCTCTAGCGAGTCAAAACGCCCTTAAACTACTCGGATTGACACCAAATTTAACGGGCAAGTCTTAAATGACATTACGGACCTATACCAAGCTTCGGAACCAAAATCCGAGCCCGATACCTAGGGAATCAATGATTTCNTAACTCAACAACCTCCTACGAACTTAATCGAGCAATCAAATCGCAAAAACAACATCAAAATCAATGAATCAAACCTCAAAATCATCATTTTTCATTCTAACTTCATAAACTTCAAACTTTAGATATTTAGGTCCGAAACACGTCAAATGATGTCCGATTTCAACCAAATTTCACAAGAAGCGCTTAAACCACATATAAGACCTGTACCGGGCGCCGGAACCAAAATACGGGCCCGATACCAACACTTTCTAATCCATTTTCATTTCAAATTTCCATATAAATTTCAGAAAAATAATTTCACAAAAAAATTCATTTCTCGGGCTCTAGACCTCGGAATTCGACTCCGGGCATATGCCCAAGTCCCATATTTTTCTACGGACCCCCCGGGACCGTCAAATCACGGGTCCGGGTCCGTTTACCAAAAATGTTGACCAAAGTCAACTTTAATCATATTAATATCAAAATTCATCATTTTTCACACAGAACTCATATTTAAGCTTTCCGACTTCACGCGCGGACTGTGCATGCAAATCGAGGCAAGTAAAAATGAGGTTTTCAAGGCCTCGAAAGCACGGAATAAATGAGGAAACAGGTGATGACCCTTTGGGTCGTCACATCCTCCACCTCTAAAACAACCGTTCGTCCTCGAACGGACAAAAGGAAGAAGTACCTGAGTCGGGAAACAGATGAGGATAACGGCTCCGCATATCAGACTCGGACTCCCAGGTCGATGCCTTAGGAGGCTGACCTCTCCACTGGACACGCACTGAAGGAAAACTCTTGGATCTCAACTGACGAACCTGCCAGTCTAGAGTAGCTACCGGCTCCTCCTCATAGGACAGATCCTTGTCCAACTGGACAGTGCTGAAATCTAACACGTGAGCTGGATCGTCGTGATACCTCCGAAGCATGGACACATGAAACATTGAATGCACGGCTGACAAGCTAGGCGGCGAGGCAAGTCTATAAGCCACCTCTCCCACACGATCGAGAATCTAAAATGGACCAATGAACCTAGGGCTAAGCTTGCCCTTCTTCCCAAATCTCATCATGCCCTTCATAGGCGACACTCGGAGCAAGACCCGTTCACCAACCATGAAAGCTACATCTCTAACCTTACGATCCGCATAACTCTTTTGCCGCGACTGAGCCGAACGAAGCCTGTCCTAAATGATCTTGACCTTATCCAAGGCCTCCTGAACTAAATCTGTACCCAATAACCGAGCCTCTCCCGGCTCAAACCATCCGACTGGAGACCGACATCGCCTCCCATACAATGCCTCATATGGAGCCATCTGAATGCTGGACTGGTAGTTGTTGTTGTAGGCGAACTCTGCTAAAGGCAAATACTGGTCCCACGAGCCTCCAAAATCAATGACACGGGCTTGGAGCATATCCTCCAATATCTGGATAGTCCTCTCGGACAGGCTGTCCGTCTGAGGATGAAACGCTGTGCTCAACTGAACCTGGGTGCCCAACTCCTGCTGAACAGCTCTCCAGAAGCGCGAGGTAAATTGCGTACCCCAGTCCAAAATGATAGATACCGGCACCCCGTGAAGGCGAACAATCTCTCGGATGTAGATCTCAGCTAACCTCTCTGATGAATAAGTGGCTGCAACATGAATAAAATACGCTGACTTGGTCAGCCTATCAACAATGACCCAAATAGCATCAAATTTCTTCCGAGTCATCGGAAGCCCAGTAACGAAATCCATGGTAATCCTCTCCCACTTCCACTCGGGAAGCTCAATCCTCTGAAACAAACCACCAGGCCTCTGGTGCTCATACTTGACCTGCTGACAGTTCAAACATCGAGCCACATACGCAACATTATCTTTCTTCATCCTACGCCACCAATAATGTTGCCGCAAGTCCTGATACATCTTCGCGGCGCCCGGGTGAATAGAATACCGAGAACTATGGGCCTCCGCTAAGATCAACTCTCGAATCCCATCGACATTGGGCACGCAAACTCGCCCCTGCAATCTCAAAACACCATCATCATCTAAGGTCACCTTCGTGGCACCTCCACGCTGCACCGTATCTCTCAGGACACACAAATGGGGATCATCAAACTGCCGATCACGGATACGCTCCAATAATGAAGAACGAGCGACCGTGCAAGCTAACACTCTGCTAGGCTCAGAAATGTCCAACCTCACAAATAAATTGGCCAAGGCCTGAATATCCAAAGCAATCGGTCTCTGGCTGACCGGAATATAAGCAAGACTACCCATGCTAGTGGACTTCCTACTCAATGCATCGGCCACCACGTTGGCTCTCCCCGGGTGATACAAAATAGAAACATCATAATCTTTCAATAACTCCAACCACCTCCTCTGTTTCAAGTTCAACTCCTTCTGCTTGAACAAGTACTGAAGACTCTTGTGATCGGTGTACACCTCACACGTCACACCATATAGATAATGCCTCCAAATCTTCAAAGCATGAACAATGGCTGCCAACTCTAGATCATGAACCGGATAATTCTTCTCGTGGATCTTCAACTGCCTCGAAGCATAAGCAATGACTCTGCCATCCTGCATCAATACTGCAGCAAGCCCAATACGGGAAGCATCACAATAAACTGTATAAGGCCTTGAGCCTGTGGGGAAAACCAATATCGGTGTCGAAGTCAAAGCCGTCTTGAGCTTCTGAAAGCTCGCCTCAAACTCGTCTGACCATCTGAACTGGGCACCCTTCTGGGTCAATCTGGTCATCGGGGCTGCAATAGATGAAAATCCCTCCACGAACCGACGATAATAACCTGCTAACCCCAAGAAACTCCGGATCTCAGTAGCTGATGCTGGTCGAGGCCAGTTCTTGACTGCCTCAATCTTCTTCAGGTCCACCTGAATACCCTCTGTTGATACGACGTGACCCAGAAATGTGACCGAACTCAACCAGAACTCGCACTTCGAGAACTTAGCATATAACTGACTATCCTTCAGAGTCTGAAGAACCACTCTGAGGTGCTGCTCGTGCTCCTCCTGGCTGCGGGAGTACACCAGAATGTCACCAATAAAGACTATCACGAACAAATCCAAGTAAGGCCTGAACACTCGGTTCATCACTCCATAAATGTTGTTGGGGCATTGGTCAACCCAAATGACATGACCAAAAACTCATAATGCCCATACCGAGTGCGGAATGTTGTCTTAGGGACATCAAACGCCCTAATCCTCAGCTGATGGTAGCCAGATCTCAAGTCTATCTTTGAAAACAAAGCTGGTCGAACAAATCATCAAATCCTCGGCAGTGGATACTTATTCTTTATCGTCACTTTGTTCAATTGTCGATAATCAATGCACATCCTCATCGAACCATCCTTTTTTCTTCACAAATAACACCGGCGCACCCCAAGGAGAAACACTGGGTCTGATAAAACCCTTCTCTAGCAAATCTTGCAACTGGTCCTTTAACTCCTTCAACTCTGGCGGGGCCATGCGTACGGCGGGGCAGAAATAGGCTGAGTGCCCGGAGCCAGATCAATACAGAAATCAAAATCTCCGTCGGGCGGCATACCCGACAGGTCTGAAGGAAAAACCTCGGGAAACTCTCGAACAATAGGAATAGAATCAATAGAGGGGACCTCTGCGCTGAAATCGCGAACATACGCCAGATAAGCTAGACACCCCCCCTTCTCGACCACACGTCGAGCCTTAACATATGAAATAACACTGCAGGTAGAATAACCTGGAGTGCCCCTCCACTCTAAACGAGGCATATCGGGCAACGCTAAGGTCAGAGTCTTGGCATGGCAATCCAAGACACCATGATACGGGGACAACCAATCCATCCCCAATATAACGTCGAAATCCACCATGTCTGTCTAAGAGCAATAATTCAACACGGGTCTCAAGACCCTCAAACATTACCACACAGGAACGATGAACTCGGTCGACCACTATCGGATAACCCACCGGTGTAGATACATGAACAGGAATACTCAAGGCATCACTAGGCATGACCAAGTACGGTACAAAGTAGGACGACACATACGAATACGTAGACCCAAGGTCAAATAGCACTGAAGCATCTCTAATACGAATCAGAATGGTACCTGTAATGTCTGCATCTGAAGACTCAGTCTTTGGCCTGGCTGCTGGCTGACCTCTACCTCTGGCGACCTCAACTCCACCTCTATGACCTCTACCTCCACCTCTAACACCACTGCCACCACCTCTAGCTGGCTGGGCAGGCTGTGGAACCTCCGATGCCTGAATTCTAGCACGAGAACTCTGATGCTGGAAGCTGCCATAAATTCGAGGGCAATATCTGACAATGTGCCTCAGATCACCACAAGCATGACAAGACCTCGTCTGCTGCGGCTGAGCACCCCTCAACCTCGGGAAAACCCTCCTGTTGTGACCATACTCACCACACTCATAACATCTACACAAACGCTGCAGCTGAGGGGACTGAGGCTGACCCTGTCAACCTGAATGACCACCTGAAGTACCATGAGTGACATGGGGAGCTGACTGAAAGGGCCTGGGAGGATGGCCTCTACCATAAGTACCTCTACCTCCATACAAGGTACCACTGAACCTGCCTGCATGATGGGGCCTCTTATCCGACCTATGACCGCCTCCTTGTGGCAGGACCACCTCAACTCTACGGCCCACAATGGCCGCCTCCTGAAAAGTGATCTCACTCCCGGCCTGAGCCACTGTACCCGGCTAATCTGCCACCGCTGGCTGAACTCCTGGAAGCAAACTCGCTCGAATGACACACTCCACAAAGCCTACCAATTGGACTAGAGCGTCCTGAAGAACTGGGATGGCAATGAACCCCTCTGGGACTTAAGTTGGGCCCACCGGGACTGCTGTGGCTGGAACCTCCTCCTCCAAATCAACCTGAGGCTCTGCCACTGGAGCTGCTGCTGGGGGCTCGGACTGCTACGCGGTAGAAGAGGAAGCACGTGTTCTCGCCACCATCTGCGGAAGAATAGAGTAGAAATTCAATCGGTACTTTGAGAAATACTGCCGCACGACAAGGAAGAACAAATGTGAAACTTTCCTAACTCTGTAGCCTCTGGGGGATAAATACAGACGTCTCCGTACCGATCCCTCAGACTCTACCGAGTTTGTCCGTGAGTTGTGAGACCTATGTAACCTAGTGCTCTGATACCAACTTGTCACGACCCGGATTTCCCACCCTCGGGAGTCGTGATGGCGCCTACTAATAGGAGCTAGGCAAGCCAATTATCAATTACCTCTTTTAACGAACCACGACAATATTAGAAATAACAAAACATTTAATAATAAAGAGAAAGTCTCAAATATAGTTAACTGAAAGAAATGCGGAAGTTTAACAAATCCTCTACCCAAGACTGGTGTCACAATACTCACGAACTTCTACCGAATGCTAAATACAAGGTTTGAATGAAACATAAGACTGTGTGCTTCGGTACAAATGATAACAAACTGAATGAAATAGAAAGGGACTCCGGGCCTGCGGACGTCAGCAAGGCTACCTCGAATGTCCCTGGACTGAAAGCTCGCTCCCAGAATGCTACTGCCACTCAAATGCTGCTCCAACACCTAGATCTGTGCAAAAAGATGCACAGAGTGTAGCATCAGCACAACCGACCCCATGTGCTGGTAAGTGCCTAGCCTAACCCCGGCGAAGTAGTGACGAGGCTAGACCAGACTACCAGATAAACCTGTGCAGGTATATATATACAGGTACAATAGAAATAATAGCGAAAAGTAAACAATTTAAGCTGGGAGGGGGAAACATGCTAATGGGGTAGCAGATAAACAGAATATCAGGAATAACAAAAGAAACTACTTTTGATTACTTCTAACACAGAATAAGGGAAAATAATCACTTTCACTTGTTTCAACTCCTCTCATTGCAGGCGTGCAACACGATCCCATTTCCTCATATCATGTGGTAGGCGTACCACTCGATCCCATTTCACACTATCACGTGGTAGGCGTACCACTCGATCCCATTTCATAATATCACGTGGTAGGCGTACCACTCGATCCCATTTCATAGTATCACGTGGTAGGCGTACTCGATCCCATTTCACATTATCCCGTGGTCGGCATGCCACACGATCCCATTTCATATTTTCTCGTGGTCGGCGTGCCACACGATCCCATTTCATATTTTCTCGTGGTCGGCGTGCCGCACGATCCCATTTCTTTCAACACAATATACAACATAATCCCGGCAAGGGAGAAGGATAATATAATAAACTATCCCGGCAAGGGAACAAGGTAATATAATAAACTATCCCGGCAAGGGAACAAGATAATATCATAAACTATCCCGGCGAGGGAGATCCAGCTATAACCAAACTCAATCAATTTCTACTTAACACAATTAAACCAATACTCAGTCTCAACAATTACTTGCTTAGTGTAAGAGATTTCCAACCAGGTCCTCATAAACAACAATTAAGAATGCGATAATTTAGCCATTTAGGACTCACGGCCATACTCGACGCCGGTGTATAGATACTCGTCACCATGCCTATACACCGTACTCGACAAATAGCAATTAGCAAATAAGACTCCACTCCTATTCCCTCAAGCTAGGGTTAGACCAAACACTTACCTCGGTCCAAAGAATAGCAATCAATCCTCAAATACCGCCTTTCCTCTACAATCCGACTCCGAAACAATGATATCTAGGCATAATTAATTCACTAATATCAATAAAGACTCAATGGCAACATTCCATAGCCTAGATATGAATTTCCTAGCATTCTTCCAAAAATACCAAAATTCGACACCGGGCCCACATGGTCCAGACACGAGGTTCGAACCAATTCCATGTTACCCATCCCCCCCCCCCCCCCCCACCGAGCCCGAATATACAATTTGTTTTCAAATTCGACCCCAAAACGAGGTCTAAATCAAAGAAAATTGAAAAGCCCTAATTCTACCCTTTTCCTCCAATTCTTACCATGAACTACATGATTTAGGTCTATGAATTTGATAAATGATGATAGAAAATGAAGAAAACGAGTTAGATAACACTTACCCAAGAAGCTTTGGTGAAGAAGAGCTCTAAAGATCGCCTATAGGCTGTGGAGAAGATGAGTTCGTGTGAAATATGGACTAAATCCCGAAGCTACTGTTTCTGTAATTTTTAACAAAATCACTGGGCGTTTTTTACCTTCGCGTTCGCAACAGGGGTGTCGCGTTCGCGAAGAAGGAGGACTAGGAAGCATCGCGTTCGCGAGGGAGGGCCGCGAACGCGTAGAGTAAAATTACTGGGGGTCCAAGGTTGGCCTATGCGAACGCGTACTAAGAGACGCGAACGCGATGGAGGAAACAACAAAGCATCGCGATCGCGATGGCCATAGCGCAAACGCGAAGAAGGGAATTACTGGGGCCCTGAATTTGGCTTACGCGTTCGCGAGGTTTAAGACGCGAACGCGAAGGAGGAAGACACAGAGCTACGCGAACGCGAGGGTAAGAGTGCGAACGCGAAGAAGGAAATCCCTATGCACAANCACCAGATTTTTTCTGCAAACTTTTACTAAAGTTCAAAACACCCCGAACCACCTCTGAATCACTCCCGAGCCCTCGGGGCTCCTAACCAAACATACACACTAACTCAACATCCTCCTACGAACTTAATCGAGCGATCAAATCGCCAAAACAACATCAAAATCAATGAATCAAACGTCAAAATCATCATTTTTCATTCTAACTTCATAAACTTCAAACTTTAGATATTTAGGTCTGAAACACGTCAAATGATGTCCGATTTCAACCAAATTCACAAGAAGCGCTTAAACCACATATAAGACCTGTACCGGGCGCCGGAACCAAAATACGGGCTCGATACCAACACTTTCTAATCCATTTTCATTTCAAATTTCCATATAAATTTCAGAAAAATAATTTCACAGAAAAATTCATTTCTCGGGCTCTAGACCTCGGAATTCGACTCCGGGCATATGCCCGAGTCCCATATTTTTCTACGGACCCTCCGGGACCTTCAAATCACGGGTCCGGGTCCGTTTACCAAAAATGTTGACCAAAGTCAACTTTAATCATATTAATATCAAAATTCATCATTTTTCACACAGAACTCATATTTAAGCTTTCCGGCTTCACGCTCGGACTGCGCACGCAAATTGAGGCAAGTAAAAATGAGGTTTTCAAGGCCTCGGAAGCACGGAATAAATGAGAAAATAGGTGATGACCCTTTGGATCGTCACATTAAAAAAATTACTAATTGATATTGGAATCTAAAATAATCTACTACAAAAGGAAATTTAAAGTTCTTAGCCCTACAAACATTTATATTATTTTAAAGCATTGATTTTATCTTGTGTATCATTTTGAAAAAATTGGCTTTATGAACTTAATATTTTTTACAAACTACCTATTTTCATATTTATCTTATTCTAGATAATAAAAATTTATTTTTATAAAATAAATATTTGTATTGTTTAAGCTGCAGGTTTATTGAGGGAATAGATATATTATTTTTAGAGCATTAGAGTTTAGAATTCTTTAGATGTATCGATTCTTCATGTTCACATCATTCTTGATTGTTCTTGAGAGTACTTATTTAAGTAGTGGAGATTTATCTAGAAGTTTTAAATTTATTTTAACTCAAACAACGTGGGATGAATTTCAAAATTATCCTTAATATCTACTTCTTCGTAATTTTTGTAATATCTCAAGTAAAAAGCTGTGAACTCAACATAATTATTTTTGATCTCGGTATATACAACTACTATAAATTTGTTCTTTTTTAAAATTTTAAATATTTTTATTGGTAGGTGGCAACGATGATTCTATTGTGTTGGATATGCTAGGTATGGGGAAAAGAATTGCTTAGGTAAATGGAGAAAATAATATTGGTTAATATTTGCTACTTGTACTTCAAGTAAAAGGATGGGTGTATTGATTCATGCGACTATTATGTATTTATTACTCTAATAATTGTTCAAATAATTGTTTAAAATCTTCAGAACGCTACTATGTTAAATATGGTAATAATGGTTCATGTGATTACTGTGTATTTTATTATCCTTACATATGTTCAAACAATTGTGAATATCCTTCTCAACATTGTTTTGCTATAGGTACCACGTATGTGAGGTCATCACTCGTTTTGAAAGTAAATTCTATGTTTTGAGGCCTTAAAATCTCCTTTTTGCCTCACCTCAATTTGCGTGCACAGTCCGAACGTGTATCCGGAAAGCCAATATGTAAAAATTTTTGAAAAATAATAAATTTTTTCTTTTAAAATGAATTAAAGTTGACTTCGGTCAATATTTTAGGTAAACGGACCCAGACCCATGATTTGACAGTCCCGGAGGGTCCGTAGGAAAATATGGGACTTGGGCGTATGCCCGAAATCGAATTCCGAGGTCCCAAGCCCGAGAAATGAACTTTTAAAGAAAATTATTTCTGGAATATATATGATTTTTTGGAAATGAAATGTGTTTGAAATTTGATGGTATCGGGCCCGTATTTTGGTTCCAAAGCCCGGTACAGCTCTTATATGTGATTTAAGTTGAGCATGTAAGGTTTCAGCTGGTATGTTGCAGGTCTGCAGGCTTCGCAAATGCGAGAAAATCATCACAAATGTGATACTGGACCTGGGCTGCCTTGGTCGCAAATGCGACTTTTCTATCGCAAATGTGATATTGCATTTGCGAAAGGTCCCTCGCAAATGCGAAGGTGACCGGATTTGTGCTGGGTTGCAAATGCGACAAAAGCTTCGCATTTGCAAAGTTAGCAGTCTGAGGGGTTCGCAATTGCGAACCCTGGTCGCAATTGCGACATCTGCAACCTACAAAATCATAACTTAGACGCATTTTCAACCATTTTTCAAACCCTTTCAAAACTTAAACACTCTTGGGCGATTTTTCAAAGACAAGTACTCTTCCAAATCGATTGTAAGTCATTTCTAACTCGTTTTCAGTAATCTTTAACATCTTTTCTCATGATTTCAACTCAAAATCAAAGGTTTTCATGAGGAAATTGGGTGTTTTGGGTAGAACATAGATTTTTCAAATTTTTGAGATTTGGACCTCGATTTGAGGTCCGATTTCAAAATAAATTGTATATTTGAGTTCGTGGGTGAATGGGTGATCGGGTTTTGGTTCGAACCTCGGGTTTTGACCATGTGGGCCCGGGGTCGACTTTTGACTTTTTGGGAAAAACTTTAGAAAATCTATTTTCATGCATTAGAAATGATTCATTTAGCATTTATTGATATAGTTAAGTAACTTATGGCTTGATACAAGCGAATTGGTGGTGGAATCAAGAGGTAAAGCGGTAGTTGGGCTTGAATTGTGTTCGTGGCATCGAGGTAAGTGTTTGGTCTAACCTTAGCTTGAGGGATTAGGAGTCGTGTCCTATTTTCTATGTGTTAGTTGTTCGGTACGACGTATAGGCATGGTGACGAGTATCTATACGTGTGACGATCCAAAAGGGTCATCACCTGTTTTCTTATTCATTACGTACTTCCGAGGCCTCGAAAACCTCAATTAGGGTTGCCTCGATTTGCGTGTGCAGTCTGGGTGCGTAGCCGGAAAGCTTAAATATGAATTCTTTGTGAAAAATGCTAAACTTTGATATTAATATGAATATATTTGACTTCGGTCAACATTTTTGGTAAACGGACCCGGACCCGTGATTTGGCAGTCCCGGAGGGTCCGTAGAAAAATATGGGACTCGGGCATATGCCCGAAGTCGAATTCCGAGGTCTAGGTCCCGAGAAATGAATTTTTCAGTGAAATTGTTTTTCTGAAATTATTAAGGAAATTGAAAATGAAATTTGATTAAAAGACTGTGGTATCGGGCTCGTATTTTGGTTCCGACGCCCGGTACAAGTCTTATATATGGTTTAAGCGCTTTTTGTAAAATTTGGTTGAAAACGGACGTTGTTTGACGTGTTTCGGACTTGAAATGGATTTGATGTTTTATGAAAACTTGGAAGAAATTATGAATTTTGAGGTTTAATTCGTTGTATATGATGTTATTTTGGTGATTTGATCGCACGGATAAGTCCGCAGGATGTTTTTGAGGTTGTGTGCATAATTGGTTTGGAGTACCGAGGGCTCGGGTGAGTTTTGGATGGGTGTCGGATTGCATTTCCCATTTTTGGAAAAACCTGGTATCACCTATCTGCAGGATTCGCATTTGCGAAGCCTGGGTTCGCAAATGCGAAGGTCCAGCTATCGCAAATGCGAAGGCTGGTTCGCAAATGCGAAACCAGCCTAGGCCGGCCAAGGTTCGCAAATGCGAAGCAAAACCTCGCAAATGCGATGGTCACTGGTTCGCAAATGCGAGACCAGTTTCGCAAATGTGAAGGTCCCTTGGTAGACCTGAGTTCGCAAATGCGAACAGAAGTGTCGCATTTCCCAAGCCTGCAGGGTTCGCAATTGCGAACCCAACTTCGCATTTCCCATATCCGCAGCCCAGCAAATTTTATACTTAGCCGAATTTTCATCACTTTTCACCATTCTTTCAAAACCCAAACACCATAGGCGATTTTTCAAGAACAATCTTCATCCCAAATTATTTGTAAGTCGATTTTTACTCAATTCTTTCAATCTTTAACATCATTTAACATGTTTTCCACTTAAAATCAAGGATTTTCATGGGTGAAATTGGGGTTTTTGGGTAGAACCTAGGTTTTCTAAAAATTGGGGATTTGGACCTCGATTTGAGGTCCGATTTCAAAACAAATTAAATATTTGAATTCGTGGGGGAATGGGTAACCGGTTTTTGGTTCGAACCTTGAGTTTTGACCACGTGGGCCCGGGGGCGATTTTGGAATTTTTGGGAAAAACTTGGAAAATTTATTTTTATGCATTCAAATTAATTCATATAGAGTTTATTAAAGTAATTGGGCAATTTGTGATTAGATTCGAGCGAATTAGAGGTGGAATCGCGGGGTAAAGCGATAGTTGAGGATTAAGTGGAATTCAAGGCTTTGAGGTAAGTGTTTGGTTTAACCCTAGCTTGAGGGAATAGGAGTTGAGTCTTGTTTGCTAATTGCTAAATGATCGAGTACGATGTATAGGCATGGTGACGAGTATCTATACATTGGTGTCTAGCATGATCGTGAGTCCTCATAATGTGATTACCATGACTTGGTTGAAATTTCCGTACTTATTGGAGGATATCTATATGTTGTGAATAATATGTGAACGACAATATGATCATTTGAATTCCTAGGAGCATTGGCTCGAGTTGTGATACGAATATTAAAAGTATATGAAATGACTTGATTCTTTGGAGCGTTGGCTCAAAATGGCAAAGTGGATTATAGCGTAAAAAATGAAAGAAAGAGAAAGCGTTGTTGGTATTTCCCTTGTCGGGACGTTTTATTGAACTTGTTGGTTTCTTTTCCCTTGCCGAGATTTCTTCCAATATTTGTTTATTTTTATGCCCCTTATTTGTGACTATTGTTTGGGGAGCTAGACTGTCGAATGATATGGATCGGGTTGCATGCTGCAACAATGATATTTGAGGATTAGGTTGCACGCCACAACAATGCTAAATGAGGTATTAGGATCGGGTTGCGCCGCAACAATGATAAATGATATGTGTCGGGTTGCACGCCGCAACAGTGGTATTTGTGGATCGGATTGCACGCCGCAACAATGGTAATTGTGGACCGGGTTGCACGCCGCAACAATTATTGATTCAAATGTGTTTATATTGAGTATTGGTTCCTTGTTCACCATAAATTTAGGCTGCTTTAGATTGTTACTCTGGATTACTGTTAATATTGCTATCTCCCCATAGCATGTTTCCCCTCCCATATTGTTAATTGCCTAGTATTTCGATTCCGTTGTATATTTATAATTGCACAGGTTTATGTGGTGTCCAGTCTAGCCTCGTCACTACTTCGACGGGGTTAGGCTAGACACTTACCAGCACATGAGGTCGGTTGTGCTGATGCTACACTCTGTGCATTTTTTGCACAGGTCCAGGTTTTGAGGAGCAGCAGCAGCATTAGCACGGAAGTAGGCTTTCATTATCACGAGACCGAGGTAGCCTTGCAGGCGTCCGCAGGCCCGGCGTCTCTCCCTTATTTTCTCTTTTATACTGTTGCCTCCTTGTTTTCGAGACAAACAGTTTATATGTTTCTTTCAGACCTTTGTATTTAGTAAACTCTTAGCAGTTCGTGAGTAATGTGACACCATTCTTGGGTAGAGGCTATTGTTGATTGTTCCGCGTTTTGATTCAGATTATGATTCAGACTTCCGCTATTATTATTAAATTTCATGTTCTATATTGATGCTATAAATTGTCAAAAGATTTATTTAGCAATGGAAGAGTAATTGAAATAGGCTTGCCTAGCTACCACGAGTAGGCGCCATCACGACTCCGAGGGCGGGAAATTCGGGTCGTGATAATACGTTGGTGTCAAGCATGCCCGTGAGTCTTATACTATGATTAATGTGACTCCGTTTTGTATTGCTCATGCCTTATGTGATATTTCTATTGTTGAACAAGGCTTGTGGAAGTAAATTTGGTAATTGAACATTTAAGAGCGTTGGCTCAAGTTGTGAATTGATTTGTGAGAGTATTATCAGTATTTGAACATTGTAGAGCATTGGCTCAAGTTGTAAAATGATTTGTGAAAGTATCATTGGTAATTGAGCATTGTAGAGCGTTGGCTCAAGTTGTAAATTGAGTTGTGAAGTAAATGTGAAAAAGATAAGAGGATTATGATATTGTCTCCCTTGCCGGGATGTTGTTGCTTTTAATATTGTTCCCTTGCCGGGATGTTGTTTCTTTTGATATTGTTCCCTTGCCGGGATTTTCATTGTGATTTTATTGTGATTTCATTTATTTCCTTGACCTTATTGTTTGTGATTGTTGTTTGGGTGAGGAATAGTGTTAAAGCACGAAGGGTGATGGCGTGCATTGTTTTGGTGAGAGAGTGTTAAAGCACGAAGGGTGATGCCGTATATGATTTTTGTAAGGAAGAGTGTAAAGCACGAAGGGTGATGCCGTTCCACACGATGTACAATTCCGTGCCGATTATATTGATTTTTATGGTGAGGACGAGAGTAAAAGCACGAATGGTGATGCCGTGCAGATTATGTTAATTTTTATGGTGAGGACGAGAGTAAAAGCACGACGGGCGATGCCGTGCACTTGTTTGATTTTTGATTCTTGTTGATAATTGAATTATCGTGTTCCTTATGTTTACCTGTTGTTCTTCTATTATTATTTGATGTTTCCCCACAGCATGTTTCCCCCTTCCTTCCTTAACTGTACATTCCTGCTTTTATTTTTCGCTGTACATGATTTAACTGCACAGGTTTGTTTGGTAGTCTGGTCCTAGCCTCGTCACTACTTCGTCGGGGTTAGGCGAGGCACTTACCAGCACATAGGGTCGGTTGTGCTGATACTACACTCTGCACTCTTTTGTGTTGATCCCGATATTGTAGTTTTCGGACCGCAGTGAGATTGCTGCTTCCAGTTTACCAGGCGACCCGAGGTAGTTCTGCAGGCGTCCGCAGGCCTTGGCGTCTCCTTCTATCTTTTATCTTGTTTCTTTCATGTATTTCTAGAGACGGTGTTGTATTACTTTTTTTAGACCTTTATTGTAGTACTCCTAGACAGTCTGTGAAATTGTGACACTAGTCTTGGGTAGTTTTGTTACGAATTGGTATTGGTAGTATTATTAAAACATTTCATTTCAGTCTTCCGCTTATTAAATTCTGTTGTTTATTAAATACTAGTTCTTAATTGTTAACGGATTAAAATGGAAACAAGGTAAATAATTGTGACGACCCAACCCGTCGTCTCATGAGTTACCACTCCGTTTCCCCCATTTTCTGCTTCTTTATGCTTCATTATCAGTGTCTTGTGTGATCGAGTTGGTTTGGATTGATTTTAGTAGGAAATGAGACACTTAGTCTCTTTAAGGAAGGCTTAGTTTGGAAAAGTCAACCGGATGTTGACTTATGTGTTAGAGGGCTCGGATATGAATTCCGATGATTCGGTTAGCTTCGAGGGATGATTTATGACTAGGGAGTGTGATCGGAAGTGATTTTGGAGGTCCGGTGTAGAATTAGGCTTGAATTGGCGAAGTTAGTATTTTGGCGATTTCCAGTTGATAGGTGAGATTTTGATCCGAGGGTCGGAATGGGATTCTGAGAGTTGTTGTAGCTTCATTATGTGATTTGGGATGTGTGTGCAAAATTTCAAGTCATTCGGAGGTGGTTTGGTTGGGTTTTTGATCAAATGCGTGTTTCGAAAGTTTTAGAAGAACTTAGGCTTGAATCCGATGTAATTTGATAGTTTTGGTGTTGTTTGAGGTGTTTTGATGATGGGAACAAGTTTGAATAAGGTTTTAGGAGGTGTGGGTGCTTTTGGTTGAGGTCCCGGGGGCCTCGGGGTGATTCCGGATGGTTAACGGAGAGTTTTGGACTTGTGCAAAATTGCAGAACCTACTGCTTCTGGTATTTCCGCTTCTGTGGAATTGGGACCGCAGAAGTGGAATCGGAGGAGCGGAGGAGGAAGTCGCAGAAGCGGAAAGGCAAGGGAAATGCTGGGATCACAGATGCGGATAGGGGGACCACACCTGCGAAGCCGCAGATGCGGCTATAGGACCGCAGATGCGGTCAGGCTGGACTTAAGGAATTCCACAGATGCGGAGGTAGGACTGCAGAAGCGGTACCGCAGAAGAGGTTTTTGACCGCAGAAGCGGTTATGACTGGGCAGAAGGTATTTAAGTTCATCTTCGCGAATTTTGAAGGGTTTCTCATTTCTAACTTCGGACTTGGAGAATTGTGGGCGATTTTGAAGAGGGATTTCAAGGAGCTTCGATGAGGTATGGATTTTTGGACCCAAAACACGATTCTATAGTGCTATTTCATGGATTAGGACTGAAAATTTAAGAAATTAATGGACAAAAATGGTGGTTTAGGGCTTGAACTTAAGAGAGCAAAAATTGGGGATTTGAAGGGTCAATTGTATTCCGATTCTTGTGTTTTTGATATGTATAAACTCGTGGGGAGATAAGGAATCCGTTGATGTGAAAATTTCTGAGTTTCGAGAAGTGGGCCTAGGGCTCGGGTTTTACTAATTTCGAGATTTTTGATATTTTTCGATTGTTTTCGATTGGGTTTTGTTCCTTTAGCATATTATGACGTATTTGCTCTGGTTTTGGTTAGATTCGACGCGCGAGGAGGCCGATTTGAGAGGCAAGGGCATAGCGAGCTAGAGTTTTGGCCAGTTTGAGGTGAGTAATGAATGTAAATGATGTCCTGAGGGTTTGAAACCCCTGATTTGCACATCGTAGTGCTATATTGAGGTGAGACACGCGCTTGATAATGAGTGCGGGGTCGTTTATTATTGGGGATTGGGACTTGGTCCGTCCCGAGTGATGTTTTTACCGCGTAATTGATTGAAGCTTATTTGATATCATCATTTTATTTGATTAATTGTCATACTTGGGCTTCGTGCTAATTATTTGAACCCTTCGGGGATTGCTATCACGGTTTTCTCACTATTTTGACATATTACTTGAACTTAGTCCTATTGTTTAATACTGTTTTACAAACTCAGCCACTTTTACTGAGATTTGAAACTTGAATGATATTTCTAATGATGTTTTGGGCTGAGAATTACTATTTATTTATGGCCCGAGGGGCTTATGTGATTTCTGACTGAGTATGGGATCGGGCTGCGCGCCGCAACAGTATTATATTAATATTGATATGAGGCCAAGGGCCTAGTTGTTGCCACGAGATGGCTTGTTATTGCGCTTGGGCCGTAAGGCGCCCCTCCCGGAGTCTGCACACCCCTAGTGAGCGCCGTCGATGATAAATAAATGGATCGGGCTGCACGCAGTAGCGGGTACTAGAGAGTACCGTACTATGTGCTGTATTTCTTTATCTGGATATCATTCATTTGTTTATCTGTTGTAGCATTTTCATGTTTCTACTTCACTGGCTTATTGATTTCATATTACTTGTTTTAAACTGCCGCATTATAGATTACTCTGTGCTTCTTCAGGATTTCTTATTCTTAGTCATTATTTATGCTTATTACTCACTAGGTCGGAGTACTCACATTACTCCCTGCACCTTGCGTGCAGATCCAGGTGTTCCCGAGGCATAGTGGGAGTTTTCTTGCTGATTATCATCCATCGGAGTCATCGAGGTAGCTGCATGGCGTCCGCAGACCCGATTTCTCCCTCTATTATTTACTTTTCAGTATTCTAGACTATCTTTGTATTAGGCTGTTGAAATCTTGTGATAGAGGCTCTTGACTTGTGACACCGGATCGGTGGGCTATGTAGTGACGTTATTATGATTTCCGCATATTTTATCTTCTATTTCGAACTTCCATTTATGTTAAATTGGCATTTAAACCCTGTTAATTGGTAATGAACTCTATACGAGAGGGGTTGTGATCGGTAGTTGGTCGGGCTTGCCTAGCAATGTGTTGGGCGCCATCACGATCGGGGTTGGGGTCGTGACAAGTTGGTATCAGAGCCTAGGTTACTAGGTCTCGCAAGTCATGAGTTGGTTTAGTAGAGTCTCGCGGATCGGTACGGAGACGTCTGCATTTATCCTCGAGAGGCTGCAGAACCTTTAGGAAAAATTCATCTTCATGAAATTCTTGTCGTGCGAACTTGTTGCTTCGAGCACTAAACTTCTCTTTATTATATTCTCTCACAGATGGTGAGAACACGAGCTACCGGGCGAGGTGGAAGACCACCAGTGCCACTCACTGAGGCCACCAGAGGCCGTGGACGCGGTCGTGGTCGTGGCAGAGGCAGAGTAGCGAGCGCAGCACCTGTTGATCCACCAGCTTCCCCAGCTCCAGATCAGGCTCCAACAGCACCAGTTCAAGCACCAGCTGCACCCATCGTGATTGCGGGTCTTCAGGAGACCTTGGCACAGATTTTGTCAGTTTGCACTGGCCTGGCCCAAGCAGTTTCAGCCACCACAGCAGCAGCTACTTCACAGGCTGGGGGAGGCAACCAGACCACCGCTGCTCGCACACCTGAGCAGGTAGTGCAGAGACTACAGACGCCAGAGGCACCTCCATCTCAGCCGGTTGCACCAGTGCAGGAGTTCAGGGTTCCAGTTATGCCGGAGGATGAGCAGCGTCGTCTTAAGAGGTTTGGTAGACTCCAGCCTCCGATATTCAGTGGTGCTGAGGGCAAGGACGCCCAGGGTTTTCTTGACAGGTGTTAGCGGATGCTCCGTACAGCAGGGATTCTTGAGTCTAGTGGTGTGGCATTTACCACCTTTTAGTTTACCGGGGCTGTTTTTACTTGGTGGGAGGACTTTGAGAGGCATAGGCCTGTTGGTGCAGCACCCTTTTCGTGGCAGCAGTTCTCCGCTCTCTTCCTGGAGAAGTATGTACCGCAGTCCCGCAGGGAGGAGCTGCGTAGACAGTTTGAGTGGTTGACACAGGGGATATAATCGTGACCCAGTACGAGATGAGGTTTTCATAGTTGGCCCGTCATGCTATTTGGATGATTCGGTCAGATCGTGAGAGGATCAGGAGGTTTGTGGATGGCCTTAACTACCATCTCCGTATTCTGATGACTAGAGAGAGAGTATTGGGTGCTACATTTGAGGAGGTGGTGGATATCGCTCGTGAGATCGAGTCAGTTCGTCGCCGAGAGCGAGAGGAGAGGGAGGCCAAAAGGCCTCGGGGATCGGGCAGTTTCAGTGGTGTTCCGTCTAGGGGCCATTTCCAGCATGGTAGAGGTCATTCTTTCAGGCCTGCTCAGTCGGCCCGTCCAGAGTATCGTGGGGCATCTTCAGGCCGTGGTCATCATGGGTCTCAGCAGGGCCATTCTTCACTCAGTGCCCTCCCAGCTCAGAGTTCATCTCATGCCCCATCAGCTCAGGGTTCTTCTGCGCCGAGTGCATCTGCTAGCCACTTCAGTGCGAGGGGTTCCCTTCAGTCCCCATCTCCAGCACCGGTAGTTGTTATGAGTGCGGAGAGTTTGGGCATATGAGGAGGCAGTGTCCTCGACTCCATGGCGGTCAGCATCAGCAGAGGGATCAGCCCTCGACTTCTGCTCCAGTTACTTCACCACCCGCCCAGCCAGCTAGGGGCGGAGATCAGGCAGCCAGAGGTTGCCCCAGAGGTGGAGGTCGATCAGGCGGTGGCCAGGCTTGTTTTTATGCTATTCCAGGCAGGACAGATGCCATTGCTTCAGATGTTGTCATTACAGGTATTGTTTTGGTCTGCCACAGAGATGCCTCTGTATTATTTGATCCCGGTTCCACCTATTCATATGTGTCTTCATACTTTTCTCATTATTTGAGTGCGCCCCAGGAGGTTCTTGCTTTACATGTTCATGTGTCTACCCCGGTGGGCGACACTATTGTTGTGGATCGTGTGTACCGGTCATGTGTTGTGACTATTGGGGGTCTGGAGACTCGAGTTGATATCTTGCTATTGATAATGGTGGACTTTGATGTTATTTTGGGCATGGATTGGCTATTTCCGTGTCATGCTATTCTAGACTGTCATGCTAAGACAGTCACTTTGGCTATGCCGGGTGTACCGCGGAGCGAGTGGCGTGGTGTGGCTGATTATGTTCCGAGCAGGTGATTTCCTTCTTGAAGGCCCAGCGTATGGTTGGGAAGGGTTGTCTCTCGTATCTTGCTTTTGTGAGGGATGTTGGAGCTGAGACTCCTAGTATTGATTCTGTTCCAATGGTGAGGGATTTTCCCGATGTATTTCCTGCAGACCTGTCGGGCATGCCACCGAACAGGGACATTCATTTTGGTATTGACCTGGTGCCGGGCACTCAGCCCATCTCTATTCCGCCATATCGTATGGCACCAGCGGAGTTGAAAGATTTGAAGGAGCAGCTTCGGGAACTCCTAGATAAGGGGTTCATTCGGCCTAGTGTGTCACCTTGGGGTGCGCCAGTTCTGTTTGTGAAGAAGAAGGATGGCACATTGAGAATGTGCATCGATTATCGACAATTGAACAAGGTAACAATTAAGAACAAGTATCCCCTGCCTCGCATTGATGATTTGTTCGACCAACTTCAGGGAGCGAGGGTGTTTTCTAAGATTGATCTTCGTTCAGGTTATTGAGCGGGCCGTCTCAACACTACACAATGGTAGGAAGAGTGGGTAGCAATAACTAATACCCGAATAGTGGTTTGGGGTCGAATTTCCACAGGGAGCTAGTAAAGGAGTTAGAATGTCTGTCTATCCTAGAATTGCGGTTGTGCTTCTAATGTCGCTTCACACATTTTTGGGGTTTTCTTTTTAAAACGTCTCTTGTAAAACTATGATTAAACTAAATTATGCTAAGAGAATATTGCTAAGTTGTCCTTAATATAGGGAAAGGCACTATAGGTCGTGACACTACCTAGGTGGCTAGCTAACGGGTAGAAGTTACTAAGGGAGATTGATAAATCTGGGGTTATTGCTATAACCGTTGCACAATTGCACTCATTCTCACACCTCTCGGTAGAGAGAACGATTTTGCCCAATTGACTCTCTCGAGACTAATTAGGTAGGCCAATTAGACCGAGCAACTAGGGCTCAAGTAGGTAGTTACTCTTTCGAGATTTAACCCGTTAATTGGGACTACCATTCTCATGGGTCCATCCCAATTCCTTGTTGGGTCAACTTTAGGGTCATATGACTCTCTTTCTCAAGAGGAGTTAGACCCACTAAACTTGAATTCATGTTTGCAACCACAAATTCTAGATTGAAACACAAAAGTAACCCAAATAACAAATACCCAATCTCAATCTCACCCTAGAATGCAACACCCATTAACTACCCACACTAGGGTTGAGCCACAACCCTAGCTAATGGGTTTAGCTAGACATAATTAAAGAAGAAACAGTAGAAATAGATGATGAAATAAACATATTGATTGATTACTAATTAGAATCTATGATATTGAAGAGTAAAAATGCCAAAATAGGTTACAAAATACGCCTCACGAGCGCAGCCCTTGTTCAGAATCTAAAACATAACCTAAAAATGGTAAAAAGTCCTATTTATACCGAGCTGGAAAAACTGGACAAAAATACCCCTGCGGGGTCAGCACGGACCGCGCAAAAAGGTAGCGCGGCCACGTAGGCTCATTGAACTCTCAAATCTCATCTCTGAAGTTGGGGACCGGGACCGCGCAGAAATGTAGCGCGGCCGCGGCTGAGGGTAGCGCGGACCGCGCAATAAGGCAGCGCGGCCGCATGGCTTGACTTGGTCAAATCTCCAGGTCTCTGAATCTCATCCACGCGGACCGCACTAATATGCAGCGCGGCCGCGTGGGACTTTAGCCTGCACTGGTGGCTCTCTGAACATCACTGGCGCGGACCGCGCAGAAATGGAGTGCGGCTGCATGGCTTGCACTTGAATTAACCCCTCTCTGAATCTCCTAGCGCGACCGCGTGGCATATCAGTGCGGTCCGCGCTAGGTCTTCTTGTTCCTCAACTTCACTTGTTTTTGACACTTGGCAAGTTTCACTCCGTTTTGAGCCGATCTTTGACATTTGTCACCTTTTCGCTCAAACCTGCAATCAAGCGCAACTTGTAAGCCTTTTGGGACTATTTTGTGGCAATTTGTAACAAAAGCAATAGCAAGTAAGGGGTATAATCATGGTAAAATCCTAACTTATCAGTTATCACCAGTTGAAGATCAGGGATTCAGATATTCTTAAGACTGCTTTCAGGACTAGATATGGTCACTATGAGTTTCTTGTCATGTCTTTCGGGCTGACCAATGCCCCAGCAGCGTTTATGCACTTGATGAACAGTGTATTCCGACCTTATCTAGATGCGTTCGTTATTGTTTCATTGATGATATTTTGGTGTACTCGCGTAGTCAAGAGGAGCACGCGGAGCATTTGCGAGTTATGTTGCAGAGATTGAGGGAGGAGAAGCTTTATGCAATGTTCTCTAAGTGTGAGTTTTGGCTCAGTTCAGTGGCTTTCTTGGGGCACGTGGTGTCCAGCGAGGGTATTCAGGTTGATCCAAAGAAGATAGAGGCGGTTCAGAGTTGGCCTAGACCATCCTCAGCCACAGAGATTCGTAGCTTTCTTGGGTTGGTAGGCTATTATCCCCGATTTGTTCAGGGATTTATATCCGGGAGATTGTTCGGTTGCATGGTGTTCCGGTTTCTATCATCTCAGATAGAGGTGCTCAATTTACTTCGCAGTTTTGGAGAGTCGTGCAGAGAGAGTTGGGTACTCTGGTGGAGTTGAGCACAACGTTTCATCCTCAGACGGACGAACAGTCCGAGCGTACCATTCAGATACTGGAGGACATGTTGCGTGCTTGTGTCATTGATTTTGAAGGTTCATGGGATGAGTTTTTGCCACTTGCAGAGTTTGCCTACAACAACAGCTATCAGTCCAGCATTCAGATGGCACCGTATGAGGCCTTGTATGGGAGACGATGCAGATCTCTAATTGGTTGGTTCGAGCCCGGCGAGGCTAGGCTTTTGGGGATAGATTTGGTTCAGGATGCCTTAGAGAAGGTGAAGGTGATTCAGGAGAGACTTCGTACAGCACAGTCGCGTCAGAAGAGTTATGCGGACTGGAAGGTTCGGGACGTGTCCTTCATGGTTGGTGAAAAGGTCTTGCTGAAGGTTTCACCCATGAAGGGTGTTATGAGATTTGGAAAGAAGGGGAAGTTGATTCCGTGGTTCTTTGGGCCTTCTGAGGTACTTAGGAGGATTGGGGAGGTAGCTTATATGCTTGCTTTGGCGCCCAGCTTGTCGAGTGTGCACCCGGTATTTCATGTTTCTATGCTCCGGAAGTATGTTGGGGACCCGTCTCATGTTTTGGATTTTAGCATGGTCCAGTTGGATGATGATTTGACCTTTGATGTAGAGCCAGTGGTTATTTTGGGTCGTCAGGTTCGAAAGTTGAGGTCGAAGGATATATCTTCAGTGAAGGTGCGGTGGAGAGGTCGGCTCGTGGAGTAGGCTACCTGGGAGACCGAGCGGGAGATGCGGAGCAGATATCCTCACCTATTTGAGGCTTCGGGTATGTTTCTTGGCTCGCTCGAGGACGAGCGTTTGTTTAAGTTGGGGCGGATGTGACGACCCGACCCGTCGTCTCATGAGTTACCGCTCCGTTTCTCCCATTTTTTGCTTCTTTATGCTTCATTATCAGTGTCTTGTGTGATCGAGTTGGTTTGGATTGATTTTAGTAGGAAATGAGACACTTAGTCTCTTTAAGGAAGGCTTAGTTTGGAAAGGTCAACCGGATGTTGACTTATGTGTTAGAGGGCTCGGATATGAATTCTGATTATTCGGTTAGCTTCGGGGGATGATTTGTGACTAGGGAGTGTGATCGGAAGTGATTTTGAAGGTCCGGTGTAGAATTATGCTTGAATTGGTGAAGTTAGTATTTTGGCGATTTCCGGTTGATAGGTGAGATTTTGATCCGAGGGTCAGAATGGGATTCCGAGAGTTGATGTATCTTCATTATGTGATTTGGGATGTGTGTGCAAAATTTCAGGTAATTCGGAGGCGGTTTGGTTGGGTTTTTGATCAAATGCGTGTTTCGAAAGTTTTAGAAGAACTTAGGCTTGAATCCGATGTAATTTGATGGTTTTGGTGTTGTTTGAGGTGTTTTGACGATGGGAACAAGTTTGAATAAGGTTTTAGGAGGTGTGGGTGCTTTTGGTTGAGGTCCCGGGGGCCTCGAGGTGATTCCGGATGGCTAACGGAGAGTTTTGGACTTGTGCAAAATTGCAGACTCTGCTGCTTTTGGTATTTCCACTTCTGCGGAATTGGGACCGCAGAAGCGGTATCGCAGGAGCGGAGGAGAAAGTCGCAGAAGTGGAAAGGCAAGGGAAATGTTGGGATCACAGATGCGGATAGGGAACCGCACCTACGAAGCCGCAGATGCGACTATAGGACCGCAGATGCGGTCAGGCTGGACTTAAGGAATTCCGCAGATGCGGAGGTAGGACCGCAGAAGCGGTTTTTGACCGCAGAAGCGGCTATGACTGGGCAGAAGGTATTTAAGTTCATCTTCACGAATTTTGAAGGGTTTCTCATTTCTAACTTCGGACTTGGAGAATTGTGGGCGATTTTGAAGAGGGATTTCAAGGAGCTTCGATAAGGTATGGAATTTTGGACCCAAAACACGATTCTATGGTGCTATTTCATGGATTAGGACTGAAAATTTAAGAAATTAATGGACAAAAATAGTGGTTTAGGGCTTGAACTTAAGAGAGCAAAAATTGAGGATTTGAAGGGTTAATTGTACTCAGATTCTTATGTTTTTGATATGTATAAACTCCTGGGGAGATAAGGAATCCGTTGATGTAAAAATTTTTGAGTTTTGAGAAATGGGCCCGGGGCTCGGGTTTTGCTAATTTCGAGATTTTTGATATTTTTCGATTGTTTTCTATTGGGATTTGTTCCTTTAGCATATTGTGACATATTCGCTCTGGTTTTGGTTAGATTCGACGCGCGAGGAGGCCGATTTGAGAGGCAAGGGCATAACGAGCTAGAGTTTTGGCCGGTTTGAGGTGAGTAATGAATGTAAATGATGTCTTGAGGGTTTGAAACCCCAGATTTGCACATCGTAGTGCTATATTGAGGTGAGACACGCGCTTGATGATGAGCGCGGGGTCATTTATTATTCGGGATTGGGACTTGGTCCGTCCCGAGTGATGTTTTTACCGCGTAATTAATTGAAGCTTATTTGATATCATCATTTTATTTGATTAATTGACATACTTGGGCTACGTGCTAATTATTTGAACCCTTCGGGGATTGCTATCACGGTTTTCTCACTATTTTGACATATTACTTGAACTCAGTCCTATTGTTTAATATGTTTTACAAACTCAGCCACTTTTACTGAGATTTGAAACTGGAATGATATTTCTAATGATGTTTTGGGCTGAGAACTACTATTTATTTATGGCCCGAGGGGCTTATGTGATTTCTGGACTGAGTATGGGATCGGGCTGCACGCCGCTGCAGTATTATATTGATATTGATATGAGGCCAAGGGCCTAGTTGATGCCACGAGATGGCTTGTTACTGCGCTTGGGCCGTAAGGGGCCCTTCCTGGAGTCTGCACACCCCCAGTGAGCGCCGTCGATGATAAATAAATGGATCGGGCTGCACGCCGCAGCGGGTACTAGAGAGTACCGTACTATGTACTGAATTTCTTTATCTGGCTATCATTCATTTGTTTATCTGTTGTAGCATTTTCATGTTTCTACTTCACTGGCTTATTGATTTCATATTACTTGTTTTAAACTGGCGCATTATAGATTACTCTGTGCTTCTTCAGGATTTCTTATTCTCAGTCATTATTTATGCTTATTACTCAATGGGTCGGAGTACACACATTACTCCCTGCACCTTGCGTGCAGATCCAGGTGTTTTTGAGGCATAGTGGGAGTTTTCTTGTTGATTATCATACACCGGAGTCATCGAGGTAGCTGCATGGCATCCGCAGACCTTATTTCTCCCTCTATCTTTTACTTTTCAGTATTCTAGACAATCTCTGTATTAGGCTGTTGAAATCTTGTGATAGAGGCTCTTGACTTGTGACACCGGATCGGTGGGCTATGTAGTGACGTTATTATGATTTCCGCACATTTTATCTTTTGTTTCGAACTTCTATTTATGTTAGATTGGCATTTAAACCCTGTTAATTGGTAATGAACTCTATACGAGAGGGGTTGTGATTGATAGTTGGTCGGGCTTGTCTAGCAATGTGTTGGGCGCCATCACGACCGAGGTTGGGGTCGTGACAATAATTTGATTGGTTGGCTTGCCTAGCTTTCACTAGTAGGCGCCATCACGGCCCCCGAGGGTGGGAAATTTGGGTCGTGACAAGTTGGTATCAGATTTCTAGGTTACTTAGGTCTCACAATTCACGGACTAGCTTAGTAGAGTCTGAGGGATCGGTACGGAGACGTCTGTATTGATCCCCAGAGGCTACAGAGTTAGGAAAACTTTCACTTCTATTCTTCTCTATCGTGCGATTTTGTTCTCTCACTGCTAAATTGAGACTTCTACTCTTGTCCTTCTGTGAACGGCGAGGTCACATACCGATTCTTCAGCCGAGCAGCAGCACAGACCGGTGATAGATCAGCTACGTCTTCGGAGGCTTTGTGGAGGTTGGACAGGTTTACCAAGCTCTTCACTACCACTTACAGTGGTGCATCTTCTGAGGATCCCCAAGATTATTTAGACAGCTGCATGAGGTTCCCAGGGACATGGGGATGGTGGAGACCAATGGGGTCGACTTTGCTGCTTTTGTTTGTCTGGATCCGCCAAGATTTGGTGGAGAGATTATTGTTTGGCTAGACCAATTGGGTCACCAGCTTTGACTTGGGATCAGTTTTCTCAGCTATTTCTGGAGAAGTTTCTTTTTGTCACTTAGAGAGAGATCTATAGGAGGCAGTTTGAGTGTCTCCAGTATGGTTTTATGACTGTTACTCAGTACGAGACCAGGTTTATTGATTTAGCCCGTCATGCTCTTTTTATACTTCCCACTGAGAGAAAGAGAGAGTGAGGAGGTTCATTGAGGGACTCATTCAGCCTATTCGACTTCAGATGGCTAAGGAGACAGGGAGTGAGATTTCTTTTCAGGAGGCGGCTAATGTGGCCAGGAGAGTTGAGATGGTTCTATCGTAGGGAGGTGGTCAGGGGTCGGACGAGAGGCCTCGTCATTCAGGCAGATTCAGTGGTGCCTCGTCTGGAGGCAGGGATTCGTACGGTAGCTTTTTAGTTAGCACTTCAGGTTTGTCACGATGCTTCAGGTGGCCATGGTTCTCATGTGCAGTATTTTGATCAGCAGTCCTACAGTGCACCACCAGCTTCTATCAGTGCACCGCCGCTCCAGGGTTTTCGAGGTGGTCATTCAGGTCGTCAGGGTCAGCAGTCTCAGCAGCCGAGGGCTTGTTATACTTGTGGCGATATGGGGCATATTGCTAGATTTTTCCCTCGAGCATTGAGCAGTTCTCAACATCAGGGTTCCCGTGCTATGGTTTAGGCACCGAGTGTTCCACAACCCGTTCAGCCAGCTAGGGGTGGAGGTAGAGGTATTAGAGGTGGAGGTCCAGCCACTAGAGGTGGAGGCCAGCCAGCAGCAGGCCGTCCCAGAGATGTACTCCAGGGCGGTGAGGCCCAGCCCGATGTTATGCTATTCCATCCAGGCCTGAGGCTAAGTCTTCCGGTGCAGTTATCACAGGTATGGTTCTGGTTTGTAGTAGGATGCTTCAGTGCTATTTGATCCACGGTCTACATACTCTTATGTGTCATCTTATTTTGCATCGTATCTGGTCATGCCTAGTGATTCTTTGAGTGCTCATGTTTATGTGTCTACACCGGTGGGTGATTCTATTATGGTAGATCGTGTCCATCGTTCCTGTATAGTTTTGATTGGGGGTCTTGAGACCCAAATAGATTTGTTACTGTTGAACATGGTTGATTTTGATGTCATATTGGGGATGGACTGGTTATCACCTTACCACGAGATCTTGGACTGTCATGCCAAGACTGTGACCTTAGCCTTACCGGGGTTGCCTCGTTTAGAGTGGAGAGGGACTCCTGGTCATTCTTCCCATCATGTTATCTCATATATGAAGGCTCGGCGTATGGTCGAGAAGGGGTATTTGGCCTATTTGGCATATGTTCGCGATTCTAGTGCTGAGGTTCCTTCTATGGATTCTGTGTCTGTTGTTCGAGAGTTTCCTAAGGTTTTCCCCTTTAGACCTACCGGGTATGCCGCCCAACAGGGATATTGACTTTTGCATTGATTTGGCTCTGGGCACTCAGCCTATTTCTATTCTGCCGTATCGTATGGCCCCGCCTGAGTTGAAAGAATTGAAGGAGTAGTTGCAAGACATGCTTGATAAAGGCTTCATTAAACCTAGTGTCTCTCCTTGGGGTGCGCCGGTGTTGTTTGTTAAGAAGAAGGACGGATCAATGAGAATGGGTATAGATTACCGACAATTGAACAAGGTCACAATCAAGAATAAGTACTCATTGCCGAGGATTGATGATTTGTTTGACCAGCTTCAGGGTTTCCAAGTGTTTCCTAAGATCAACTTGAGATCGGGCTACCATCAGTTGAGGATTAGGGCATCCGATGTCCCTAAGACAGCTTTCCACACTCGGTACGGGCATTATGAGTTCTTAGTGATGTCATTCGGATTGACAAATGCCCTAGCAGCTTTCATGGATTTGATGAACCAAGTGTTCAGGCCTTACTTGGATTCATTCGTGATAGTCTCCATTGATGATATTTTGATTTATTCCCGCAGCCGGGAGGAGCATGAGCAGCATTTGAGAGTGGTTCTTCAGACTCTGAGAGATAGTCAGTTGTATGCTAAGTTTTTGAAGTGTGAGTTCTAGTTGAGTTCATTTGCATTCTTGGGTCACGTGGTTTCAGCAGAGGGTATTCAAGTGAATGCAAAGAAGATAGAGGCAGTCAAGAGCTGGCCTCGACCCACATCAGCTACAGAGATCCGGAGTTTCTTGTGTTTGGCAAGCTATTACCGTCGGTTTGTGGAGGGGTTCTCCTCTATTGCAGCCTCGATGACCAGGTTGACCCAGAAGGGTGCCCAGTTCAGGTGGTCGGACGAGTGTGAGGCGAGCTTTCAAAGGCTCAAAACAGCTTTGACTACGGCACCGGTGTTAGTTTTGCCCACGGGTTCAGGGCCATATACAATTTATTGTGACGCATCTCATGTTGGACTTGGTGCAGTGTTGATGCAGGATGGCAAGGTCGTTGCTTATGCTTCACGTCAGTTGAAGATTCATGAGAAGAACTATCCAGTCCATGATTTGGAGTTAGCAGCCATTGTTCATGCGCTGAAGATTTGGAGGCACAATTTATATGGCGTGTCATGTGAGGTGTTCATGGATCACAAGAGTCTACAGTATTTGTTCAAGCAGAAGGAGCTAAATTTGAGGCAGATGAGGTGGTTGGGGCTGTTGAAAGACTATGATATCACCATCTTATATCACCCGGGGAAGGCTAATGTGGTGGCCGATGCTTTGAGTAGAAAGTCAACCAGTATGGGTAGTCTTGCATATATTTCGGTCGGTGAGAGACCGCTTGCTTTGGATGTTCAGGCTTTGGCCAATCAGTTCGTGAGGTTGTATGTTTCTGAGCCCAGTCGTGTGTTAGCTTGCACAGTCGCTCGTTCTTCATTGTTTGAGCGCATCCGAGATCGGCAGTATGATGATCCCTATCTGTGTGTCCTAAGGGATACGGTGCAGCACGGTGGTGCCAAACAGGTCACAGTTGGAGATGATGGAGTTTTTTGAGGATGCAGGGTCGTATTTGTGTGCCTAATATGGATGGACTTTGAGAGTTGATTCTAGAGGAGGCCCATAGTTCCCGGTATGCTATTCATCCGGGCGCCGCTAAGATGTATCAGGATTTGCGGCAGCATTATTGGTGGAGGAGGATGAAGAAGGATATTGTTGTGTATGTGGCTCGGTGTTCGAAATGTCAGCAGGTAAAGTACGAGCATCAGAGACCTGGTGGTTTGTTTCAGAGGATTGAGCTTCCCGAGTGGAAGTGGGAGCATATCACTATGGACTTTGTTGTTAGGCTCCCACAGACTCAGAGGAAGTTCGACGCGGTATGGGTTATTGTTGATAGGCTAACCAAGTCAGCGCATTTCATTCACATGGCAGTCTCATATTCTTCTAAGAGGTTAGCTGAGATCTATATCCGGGAGATTGTTCGTCTTCATGGTGTGCCCTCATTTCTGATCGAGGTATGCATTTTACCTCATATTTCTAGAGAGCAGTTCAGCGTGAGTTGAGCACAGCATTTCATCCTCAGACGGACGGGCAATCCGAGCACACTATTCAGATTTTGGAGGATATGCTCCAAGCTTGTGTTATTGATTTTTGAGGCTCTTGGGACCAGTTTTTTCCTTTAGCAGAGTTTGCCTACAACAACAGCTACCAGTCGAGAATTCAGATGGCTCCTTATGAGGCTTTATATGGTAGGCAGTGTCGGTCGCCGGTTGGGTGGTTTGTGTAATGACCCGACCGGTCGTTTTGAGCTTTTGCACTCCACTCACCAGTTCTCGGGCATGTATTGTGACTTATGTAAATCGTCGGTTTTGGATTTCAGGTTAATCGGAATAGATATGGAAGGATGATTCTCAGCTTGAAGCTTAAAGTTTGAAAGATTTGACCAAGTTTTGACTTGTTGGTATATGATCTCGGATTGGAATTTTTATGATTTGGTTAGGATGATTTGGGACTTAGGAGCGTGATCGGAATGTGTTTTGGAGGTCCCGAGTAGATTTAGGCTTGAATTGGCGAAATTGGAATTTTGGCGATTTCCGGTTGATTGGTGAGATTTTGATAAAGGGGTCGGAATAGAATTTCGGAAGTTGGAGTAGGTCCGTTGTGTCATGTGTGACGTGTGTGTAAAATTTCAGGTCATTCGGACAAGGTTTGATAGACTTTTTGATCGAAAGCGGAATTGGGAAGTTTTTGGAATTCCTAGGCTTGAATCCGATGTGAATTTGGTGTTTTGATGTTGTTTTGAGCGTTCCGAAAGCTGGAACAAGTTTGAATGATGTTATGGGATATGTTGGCATGGTTGGTTGAGGTCCTGGGGGCCTCGGGTGAGTTTTGTGTGGTTAAACGGATCAATTTTTGGACTTTGGACTTGGCAGTTTTGCTGGTTTTTGTTGCAGAGATTTTTGTTCATCGCGTTCATGGAGAGTACCTCGCGTTTACGAAGGGTGTTTTGTGTGATGATGATTTTTTTCTACGCGTTCACGAAGGGGAGGACGCGAACGCGGATGTGAAGGCAACATGTTCATCGCGGACGCGTGATTGGGGTCGCGTTCGCGAAGAGGAGCGAGGTCATTGGGCACCCCAGGACCTTGTGCTATGCGTTTGCGAGACTGGTATCACGTTTGCGAAGTAGCTAGCTGGCGAAGCATCGCGTTCGAGTGGCTGCGTTCGCGTTCGTGAAGGATATAGTGGCGAGGCAGTGTAAATTGTGCTACGCGGACGCGAGTGTGAGGCCGCATTCGCGAAGAAGGAAATAATATTTGGGGCAGAATGTTTAAAGTGGGCTTTGCGATTTTTGGTCTATTTCCTCCATTTTTGACTCGGTTTTGGAGCTTGTGGAGGGACATTGAAGAGGGAATCAAAGAGAACTTCTTGGAGGTAAGAATTTCGGACTTAATACTCGATCCTATGTTGATTCTTACTTGTTTAAACATGAAATTTGTGGAATTTAAAGCCTAAAATTGGGAAATTATGGCTTGAAATTGGAGAGTGTTAATTGGGGATTTGAAGGGCCATTTGAGGTCCGATTTTGATGTTCTTGATATGTATGAACTCGTGAAAGTGTAAGGATTCCAGTTTTGTAAATTTTATTGAAATTCGAGATGTGGGCCCGGGGGCCGGGTTTGGCCAATTTCGGGATTTTTGGTGTAAATTGGATATTTTCGAGTGGGCTTTGTTCCCTTAGCATATTTTGATGGTATGAATCTGATTTTTGATAGATTTGGAGCAATTGGAAGCCGGTTCGAGAGGCAAAGGCATCGCGGGCTAGAGTTTGGACCGGATTGAGGTAAGTAATGATTGTAAATGTTGTCCTGAGGGTATGAAACCTCGGATTTCACATTGTTGTGCTACTTTGAGGTGACGCACACGCTAGATGACGAACGTGGGATTGTGCACCGTTGGGGATTATGATTTGGTTCGTCCCGTGCGGCTGTTAAGTCGCGTATTTGATTGAAAGTTGTTTGATATCATTGTGTTCTGGGAAATATTACTATGTTTTGGGTTGTATGCCATATCTGGGCCTTGTGCCAACCATTTGGACCCTTAGGGGCTTTTTGCTACTGTTTCCACGCACATTTTGATTTGAAAGCATATCCTCAATCACGATTTTTACCTATCAGTTTTAATACTCTGTTTTAAATATATGAAAGTTGTTTGGGTTGAGCACCCTGTTCTACTGATAGCCCGAGTGGCTTGAGAGGCTGATGACTGAGAGGGACCGAGGGTCTGATGGTGAGATTGATGACTGAGAGAGGCCGAGGGCCTGGTGGTGAGGATTATATATACCTATTTATGGATCGGGCTGCACGCCGCAATAATATTATATATATATATATATGGATTGGTCTGCACGCCGCAGCAATATTATATATACTTATGGATCGGGCTGCACGCTGCAGCGATATTGATATGTATATCGGGCTGCATGGCGCAGCGATATATTAGATCGGGCTGCACGCCGCAGCGATATAGCGCTTGGGCTGTAGGAGCCCCTCCGGAGTCTGCACACGCCCAGTGAGCGCAGTCGACTATATATATGGATCGGGTTGCACGCCGCAGCGATATACGGATCAGGCTGCACGCCGCAACGGTTATTATAAGGTACCTATTGAGCGTGAGTGCTGAGTGTGAACGCTGATTGATGAGAGTTGAGTCTTAAGTGACTGAGAGACTTGCCCGTGGGGCTATATATATGAGTGATGCTTTGCCCGAGGGGCTTGTTTTTATGAAATTACTGATTCCACTTCTCCTTAAAATGCGTCTATATTGAATATGTTGAATTAAATTACCGATTTCACTCATCTTTACACTGAGCCTCTATAGAAAATGTTAAACAAATATTTTGAACAAATTTTCATTGAAACTGGAGTTTTTACGAGATGTTCGGAATTTAATCACTAATTTGGCTTTGTTATTCCCTCTGGCACTTTTCCCGTCTTGAGATGTATATGCTTTATGTTTTGCCCGAGGGGCTGTATACGAACTACGTTTTGCCCGAGAGGCCGACTATGATTTTTATCACTTTCACTATGAACTACTTTGAACCTCTACTAAATTGTCAGAAAGACATTTTCAAAGGATTTTTACTAAAATCGGAATTTTAACGAGATAATAATATTTGTATCATGTTTTGAAAACATACTCTACTAACTGTGGTGCTATGACGTGGTTTACGTGATCTCTTATTGGTTAGTCATTATTTACTTTTATTACTTACTGGGTTGGCGTACTCACATTACTCCTGCACCTTGTGTGAGATCAAGATATTTCTGAGCTCAGTGGCAGGTTCATTGGAGATAGTAAGGTAGTTGCACGGCGTTCGCAGTCCTGCGTTCCCCTCCCTATCCTTATTATTTTATGTTTCAAGCTTATATTTTATTAAGCAGACAGTGTTGAATTGTATTTAGGGCTCATGACTAGTGACACCCCGATGTCGGGCTTGTGTATTTTTTCTGCACTATTCATTTAGACTTACATCAGGAGATTGTTGATTAATAAATGGTATAAAAATGAATTTTGTTGAATAATGGTTAATTCGGGAGTTGTGTCAGTTGGCCTAGTTCCGCGATAGGTGCCATTACGATCGGGTCGGTCTTATGGTCATGACAAGTTGGTACCAGAGCCTAGGTTACATAGGTCTCACGAGTCATGAGCAAGTTTAGTTGAGTCTCGGGGATCGGTACGGAGACGTCTGTACTTATACTCGGGAGGCTGCAGAACCTTTAGGAAAAACTTCACATTCTTGAACTCTTATCGTGCGTCTTTGATTCAGCTTGAAAGGTAACTCTTTGAATTCCTTCCACGCATTCGTATGCGCGCATGAGCGCTCAGTACCAGATGTGCATCGACGGCTTGTGATTCCCTGATCGGGGGCGAGGATTGATTTTTGTGTGTTGATGTTGGGCTAGTCTAGAGGACTTGAGGTCGGGCTTGGTTTTAGCTTGATCACTAAGGTGCTGGTTGTGTGAGCACGTGCTTTGGGACTTATATATATCCGATAGTGTCCTTATTAGTGAAAGTGATGGCTGGATAGTTACGTGATGAGTGTGATGTGGCTGCGAGATGTGTTCATATGAATTGAAATTAGACAAGAAACGTCTGCTTTGGGGCAGCAAGAACTATTTAGTGTTTGATTTCCATCACGATTTGATGTGTAGCCCCGAGTTGTGGGTGTGATGAAGGATCTTTTCATGTTGCCTAGTTGGGAAGTGAAGTAGATTTCACGTTATGATATGAGTTCAGACTCAGGAATATTAAATGGCTGCATAATGTTTATGACGGTGGAAGGGTATAAAGAGATGTTAGTTTGAGGCGAGGCAGGTGGGTTATCTCCTGCGGAGTGTTCTAAAGTTGTGTGATCTGTATGTCGTTGTTGGAAGACCTCCTTTACCAGTGAAGAATATGTGTTTCAATTTAAATTTGGGTCGCCGAAGAGAGTGGGCTTGATTGTCATGAGGGTGAACCCGGGATTTGCAGAAGATTTGAAGTGTTAGATGGTCTGTGTTGAACGAGCTTATAAAGGACTGAGTTTAATCTCACTATGGTTTATGGCAGTAATAGAGTATACGCATTATGGCTTATGGTGTGTTTTGATCTATGGCTTTGAGCCAAGTGGGGGAGCTTGCTATTGATTAGTCGATTGCACGGTTATGTGCTACGTTGGTTCCAGTTTGAGGTGTATTTGTGAATCGGTTATCACTTACGAAGGTTGAGACCGGGGATGGCTCGAGTAAAGGAAATTTCAATAAAGGTTATGTTTTGCTTTATGGGTGTGTGAGAATCGTGGAATGACTTGAGTTATTATTGGTAAAGGATGTACGGTGCATAGATCAGGAAGTTGCTTGGTTGCATTAAGGTGAGGTTACATTCTGTGGTGTTGGAGTGCTAATGGAGAATAGGTCGTCCGGTCCGTTTGATCGGTCTAATTGCGATTTGAGTCGAGTGGATGACTCTCGAAAATGGTTCTAATGGGTTCAAGATTTTACATGTATTAATTGGAGATTTTCAAGTTGTATATTTGGCTAGAAACTCAGGTTTGCATTGAAGGGTGTCAAGACTCGTGGTATTTCTAGATCATTATGGGATTCTATATGTCAATATCAGGAAGGTAAAGATAATGGCTTGGGATTCGCATGAAGTCCCTTTAGGGTAGGTATTTTGAATGTGGTGCTTTCGCGAATATTTAAGAGAGTATTCAGCGGCTTATGAGCCTTAGGGCGGTGTGATTTTATGCTAAGGATTGTGGGGAAAGTTTTAGTTAAGGATAGTGGTGTACTAGCAAGGAAACGTATAAATTTGAAGGTAATTCGGAATGGAACTCAGAGAATTAGGACAACTTGGTAGTAGGTTGGGTCGGCATGGTAATGGATATGATCGGTTCTCGGGTGCTTATGATGCGGTGGGGTTCTACAGGTGCTTTGTGGCAATGTTGTTAGGTTTTGATGGCTTGCGTAGCTTGGTTGAGTTAGAGGAATTCAGTCCTGATGATTAGTTTTGTGCAAATGGAATTCGGAGAATTCTTGATGGTTTCTACCACGGTTAGGATGTATATTAGCTACGAGCGTGAGGAGAATGGGATGTGTAGTGATTTTCTTCTAGATGGGATCACTGGAAAGTTCTTGGCTACTTAGGTATGTAGTTGCTTGTGTCTCGGAATGGATATGAAGTCCTTATGTTTATCCCAGGATGGCATGGTATATGCGGTATGTTGTGTGGGATTGAGAATTGCATGTGTAAGGTCACAGTTTGGTTTTGGAAGGAAGGTCCTAAATTCTTAGGCAGCATAGACAATTTCAGATGACTAGATAAATGAGATCACTGATTGGTGTAGCTTGATGAGGGTATACATTTCAGAAAGGGCAATGTGTTTGGGTCATGGGTGCTTCACCGGTATTGCGCTACTGTCTTCTCTGATCGACTGCTGATATTCGAAGTTTTCCTGGTGGCACGGAAGAATTATAGGAGTATCCCCCGTGGAATGATCAAGTATCAGATGTGTGTTAGATGTTCGGGCAGTGTAGCTAGGATCGGATATGGTGATTCGTGTGCTTTATGCATTGGGAGGCTGAGAGTTTCCGTGAATAGATGGCTTTGTGATTATGGACAGTGAGAAAATAGCTAAGGTTAGTCAGAGGGTAGTATGTGCTATGATTCAGGCATTGTGAACCTTCAAAGAGTTATTTATCTGTTGTGGGTGACCAGAGTTGATTTGGGGTTCATTGGTGGGCCCAACATGGATGTGTGCTCTGCACCAGGTCGGATTTGTTGACACCGAACTGCTATTGTTGAGAGATGTGCCATTCGATTGTTGTTGAGCTTGTTCGTGTTCTGGAGTGATCTATGATGTTACTCCTCTGTGTTACGAGGCATGGTGATTCATTGGTTATATGCACCTATGGTGCGATTCCATTTGGGCTTTATAGCAGCATATGAGTGAGACGGTTATTTGGGTGTTGCATGAGTGATTGCGTATTGGTTATGTTCTTTCGGGTTGTGCGATGTTATGTCATTCACTTCTCCATGGTTATGGTAATGCACTCTGGGTCCTTGATGTTGGATTCCAAATGGTTATGGATTTTGATCAGGGTGGCTCGAGGTATATGATGTAGACCAGCGTTTGAAAGGGGTACCGCGTTACAGCGGAGTTATATGGAGGTATGATCATTCGGGTTAGATTCGTGTGTTACGATTCTACAGTGTGTGATGGGTTCTTAGCATCGTGTTATGATGGTACCGGTGAGCTTGCGGTACAGCTCTCTTATTTAAGCCATCTTTCCATGATTTGAGTACATTTGGACTGTTGCTTATTGGTGCACGGGTTGCATGGCTTGTGGATTTGGATTGTATCGATGTGTCATGTCACTAGAGTGGTCGTGTTGGATTAGATGAGGTCATTGGGACCTAGAATGAATACTATCGGATTCGATTTTAGCATGTTGGAAGGATAAATATCGGGATTCGGCTTAGAAATTTACTATGGTTCTTGCCGACGGAGAGGGAGCTCCATAACTGGTTGATCTGAGGAATGGTTATGGCTTTCTGCGTGTTTTATTCATCATTGGCAGTGTACAAAAGTGTTAGAATAAGGCTTGATTTGATAAGAGGTTTATTATCGATATTCGGTTGTTCTGAACAACTGCTGTGATCAGAAGTTATGGCTATGAGAGTTTGAGCTATGTGGTATATCATGTAATTGCATCTAAGGTTGTAGATATGGCTTGATACAGCATGTAGATGTGAGATTTTGATATTATAGATGAGTACGGGACTGGAAATTTGGTTCTAAGGTTCACGGGCTTGGTTGGATTGCAAAATTTCAATTATGTTGCGTTATCAGATCTATAAGGGATAGGGTGACGTGGGATCACCCCCGGGTATCTGCATGGTAAGGTTATACAACGATTTGTTGGCTTTTGGAACAACTCTGGGCACGTTCGAGGACGAACGTATGTTTAAGTGGGGGAGGATGTAACGACCCGACCGGTCGTTTTGAGCTTTTTGCACTCCACTCGCCAGTTCTCGGGCATGACTAGCCCCGTATTATGTATTGTGACTTATGTAAATCGTCGGTTTTGAATTTCAGGTTAATCGGAATAGATATGGAAGGGTGATTCTCAGCTTGAAGCTTAAAGTTTGAAAGATTTGACCAAGTTTTGACTTGTTGGTATATGGTCTCGGATTGGATTTATGATTTGGTTAGCTCCGTTAGATGATTTGGGACTTAGGAGCGTGATCGGAATGTATTTTGGAGGTCCCGAGTAGATTTAGGCTTCAATTGGCGAAATTGGAATTTTGGTGATTTCCGGTTGATAGGTGAGATTTTGATATAGGGGTTTGAAAGGAATTCCGAAAGTTGGAGTAGGTCCTTTGTGTCATTTGTGGCGTGTGTGCAAAATTTCAGATCATTCGAATGACATTTGATAGACTTTTTGATCGAAAGCGGAATTTGGAAGTTTTTGGAATTCCTAGGCTTGAATCCGATGTGAATTTGGTGTTTTAATGTTGTTTTGAGTGTTCTGAAGGTTAGAACAAGTTTGAATGATGTTATGGGATATGTTGGCATGGTTGGTTGAGGTCCTGAGGGCCTCGGGTGAGTTTTGGGTGGTTAAACGGATCGATTTTTCGACTTTGGACTTGGCAGTTTTGCTGGTTTTTGTTGCAGAGATTTTTGTTCATCGCGTTCGCGGAGAGTGCATCGCGTTCGCGAAGGGTGTTTTGTGTGATGATGATTTTGTTCTACGCGTTCGCGAAGGGGAGGATGCGAACGGGAATGTGAAGGCAACATGTTCATCGCGGATGCGTGATTGGGGTCGCGTTCGTGAAGAGGAGCGAGGTCGTTGGGCACCCCAGGCCCTTGTGCTATGCGTTCGCGAGACTGGTATCGTGTTCGCGAAGTAGCTGGCTGGCGAAGTATCGCTTTCGCGTGGCTGCGTTCGCGTTCGTGACGGATATAGTGGCGAGGCAGTGTAAATTGTGCTACGCGGACGCGAGTGTGAGGCCGCGTTTGCGAAGAAGGAAATAATATCAGGGGCAGAATGTTTAAAAGTGGGTTTCGCGATTTTTGGTCTATTTCCTCCATTTTTGACTCGGTTTTGGAGCTTGTGGAGGGAAATTGAAGAGGGAATCAAAGAGAACTTCTTGGAGGTAATAATTTTGGACTTAATACTCGATCCTATGTTAATTCTTACTTGTTTAAACATGAAATTTGTGGAATTTAAAGCCTAATATTGGGAAATTAGGGCTTGAAATTGGAGAGTGTTAATTGAGAATTTGAAGGGCCATTGAGGTCCGATTTTGATGTTCTTGATATGTATGAACTCGTGAAAGTGTAAGAATTCCAGTTTTGTAAATTTTATCGGAATCGAGACGTGGGCCTGGGGGCCGAGTTTGGCCAATTTCGGGATTTTTGGTGTAAATTAGATATTTTCGAGTGGCTTTGTTCCCTTAGCATATTTTGATGGTATGAATCTGATGTTGGATAGATTTGGAGCAATTGGAAGGCGGTTCGAGAGACAAAGGCATCGCGGGCTAGAGTTTGGACCGGATTGAGGTAAGTAATGATTGTAAATGTTGTCCTGAGGGTATGAAACCCCGAATTTCACATCGTTGTGCTACTTTAAGGTGACGCACACGCTAGAAGACGAGCGTGGGGTCGTGCACTGTTGGGGATTGTGACTTGGTCCGTCCTGTGCGGCTGTTAAGTCGCGTATTTGATTGAAAGCTGTTTGATATCATTGTGTTCTGGGAAATATTACTATGTTTTGGGCTGTATGCCATATCTGGGCCTTGTGCCAACCATTTGGACCCTTAGGGGCTTTTTGCTACTATTTCCTTGCACTGTTTGTTTTGAAAGCATATCCTCGGTCATGATTTTTACCTGTTTACTTTTTATTTAGTTTTAATACTCTGTTATATATATATATATATATATATATATATATATATATATATATATATATATGAAAGTTGTTTGGGCTGAGCACCCTGTTCTACTGATAGCCCCAGTGGCTTGTGAGGCTGATGACTGAGAGGGACCGTGGGTCTGATGGTGAGGTTGATGACTGAGAGAGGCCGAGGGCCTGGTGGTGAGGATTTTATATATCTATTTATGGATCGGGCTGCACGCCTCAGCAATATTATATATATTTATAGATCGGGCTGCACGCCGCAACAATATTATATATACTTATGGATCGGGCTGCACGCCGCAGTGATATTGATATGTATATGGATCGGGCTGCACACTGCAGCGATATAGCGCTTGGGCTGTAGGAGCCCCTCCGGAGTCTGCACACTCCCAGTGAGCGCAATCGACTATATATATGGATCAGGCTGCATGTCGCAGCGATATACGAATCAGGCTACATGCCGCAGCGGTTATTATAAGGTTCCTATTGAGCGTGAGTGCTAAGTGTGAGCGCTGATTGATGAGAGTTGAGTCTCGAGTGACTGAGAGGCTTGCCCGAGGGGCTATATATATGAGTGATGCTTTGCCCGAGGGGCTTGTTTTTATGAAATTATTGATTCCACTTCTCCTTAAAGCGAGTCTATATTGAATATGTTAAATTATCGATTTTACTCATCTTTATACTAAGCCTCTATAGAAAATCTTAAACAAATGTTTTGAACAAATTTTCATTGAAACTGGAGTTTTTACAAGATGTTCGGAATTTAATCACTGATTTGGCCTTGTTATTCCCTCTGGCACTTTTCCCGTCTTGAGATGTATGTGCTTTATGTTTTGCCCGGGGGGCTGTATACAAACTACGTTTTGCCCAAGAGGCCGACTATGATTTTTATCACTTTCACTATGAACTACGTTGAACCTCTACTGAACTGTTAGAAAGACATTTTTCAAAGGATTTTTATTGAAATCGTAGTTTTAACGAGATGATATGATTTGTATCATGTTTTGGAAACATACTGTACTTACCGTGGTGCTATGACATGGTTTACGTGATTTCTTATTGCTCAGTCATTATTTACTTTTATTACTTACTGGGTTGGCGTACGCACATTACTCCCAGCACCTTGTGTGCAGATCCAGATATTTCTGAGCTCGGTGGCAGGTTCATTGGAGATAGTAAGGTAGCTGCACAGCGTTCGCAGTCCTGCCTTCCCCTCCCTATCCTTATTATTTTATATTTCGGGCTTATATTAAGCAGACGGTGTTGAATTGTATTTAGTGGCTCATGACTAGTGACACCCCGATGTCGGGCTTGTGTATTTATTCCGCACTATTCATTTAGACTTACATCAGGAGATTGTTGATTAATAAATGGTATAAAAATGACTTTTGTTGAATAATGGTTAATTCAGGAGTTGTGTCGGCTGGCCTAGTTCCGCGATAGGCGCCATCACGACCGGGTCGGTCTTAGGGTCGTGACAGTTTGAGCCGGGAGACGCTCGGTTGTTGGGTACGGATCTAGTACAGGATGCCTTGGACAAGGTCAGGATCATTCAGGATAGGCTTCGTACAGCTTAGTCCAGGCAAAAGAGTTATGTCGACCGTAAGGTTCGTGATTTGGCATCCATGGTCGGTGAGCGGGTGTTGCTTCGGGTGTCGCCTATGAAGGGCGTGATGTGATTTGGGAAGAGGGGCAAGCTTAGTCCTAGGTTCATTGGCCCATTTGAGATTCTTGATCGAGTGGGAGAGGTGGCTTACAGACTTGCGTTGCCACCGAGCTTATCAACCGTGCATCCAGTATTTCATGTGTCCGTGCTTTAGAAGTATCACGGCGATCCATCCCACGTGTTAGATTTCAGCACTGTCCAGTTGGACAAAGACTTGTCCTATGAGGAGGAGCCGGTAGCTATTCTAGACCGGCAGGTTCGTAAGTTGAGATCGAAGAGTTTCCCTTCTGTACGTGTTCAGTGGAGAGGTCAGCCTGCTGAGGCATCGACTTGGGAGTCCGAGTCCGATATGTGGAGCTGATACCCCCATCTTTTCTCCGACTCAGGTACTTCCTTCTTATGTCCGTTCGAGGACGAACGGTTTTTTAGAGGTGCGGGATGTGATAACCCTATTTTGAAAGTAAATTCTGTGTTCCGAGGCCTTAAAACCTCCTTTTTGCCTCACCTCGATTTGCGTGAGCCGTCCGAACGTGTATCTGGAAAGCCATTATGTAAAAAACTGTGAACAATAATAAATTTTTGCTTTTAAAATGAATTTAAGTTGACTTCGGTCAACATTTTAGATAAACGGACCCGGACCCGGACCTGGACCCGTGATTTGACGGTCCCGAAGGGTCCATAGGAAAATATGGGACTTGGGCGTAGGCCCGAAATCGAATTCCGAGGTCCCAAGCCCGAGAAATGAATTTTTAAAGAAAATTATTTTCTGGAATATATATGAGTTTTTGGAAATGAAATGTGTTTGAAATTTGATGGTATCGGGCCGGTATTTTGGTTTCGGAGCCCGGTACAGGTCTTATATGTGATTTAAGTTGAGCCTGTAAAGTTTGGTAAGAAACGGACTTGAAATGACGTGAATCGGACCTTATTTGAGAAAATTGAAAAATTTGATGTTATTAAGTGATTTCATGAATTTGAGGCTTAAGTCATAGTTATTGATGTTATTTTGATGATTTGATCGCACAAACAAGTCTGTATGATGTTTTTAGGTTAGTGTGCATGTTTGGTTTGGAGCCCCGAGGGCTCGGGTAAGTTTTGGATAGGCCACAGAAGTGGAATTGAACTTAGAAAGTTGCAGGTTTTCAGCTGGTATGTTGCAAGTCTGTAGGCTTCGCAAATGCGAGAAAATCATCGCAAATGCGATACTGGACCTGGGCTGCCTTGGTCGCAAATGCGACTTTTCTATCGCAAATGCCATATCGCATTTGCGAAAGGTCCCTTGCAAATGCGAAGGTGACCGGATTTGTGCTGGGTCGCAAATGCGACAAAAGCTTCGCATTTGCGAAGTTAGCAGTCTGAGGGGTTCGCAATTGCAAACCCTGGTCGCAATTGCGACATCTGCAACCTGCAAAATCATAATTAGACACATTTTCAACCATTTTTCAAACCCTTTCAAAACCTAAACACTCTTGGGCGATTTTTCAAAGACAAGTACCCTTCCAAATCAATTTTAAGTCATTTCTAACTCGTTTTCATTAATCTTTAACATCTTTTCTCATGATTTCAACTCAAAATCAATGATTTTCACGGGGGAAATTTGGTGTTTTGGGTAGAACTTAGGTTTTTCAAATTTTGGGGATTTGGACCTCGATTTGAGGTCTGATTTCAAAATAAATTTTATATTTGAGTTCGTGTGCGAATGGGTGATTGGGTTTTGGCTCGAACCTCGGGTTTTAACCATGTGCGCCCGGGGTCAATTTTTGACTTTTTGGGAAAAACTTTAGAAAATCTATTTTCATGCATTAGAAATGATTCATTTAGCATTTATTGATATAGTTAAGTAACTTGTGGCTAGATGCAAGCGAATTGGTGGTGGAATCAAGAGGTAAAGCAGTAGTTGAGGCTTGAATTGTGTTCGTGGCATCGAGGTAAGTGTTTGGTCTAATCTTAGCTTGAGGGATTAGGAGTCGTGTCCTATTTGCTATGTGTTAATTGTTGGGTACGACTATAGGCATGGTGACGAGTATCTATACGTTGGTGTCAAGCATGCCCGTGAGTCTTATACTATGATTAATGTGACTCCGTTTTGTATTGCTCATGCCTTATGTGATATTCCTATTATTGAACAAGGCTTGTGGAAGTAAATTTGGTAATTGAACATTTAAGAGCGTTGGCTCAAGTTGTGAATTGATTTGTGAGAGTATCATCGGTATTTGAACATTATAGAGCGTTGGCTCAAGTTGTAAAGTGATTTATGAAAGTATCATTGATGATTGAGCATTGTAGAGCGTTGGCTCAAGTTGTAAATTGAGTTGTGAAGTAAATGTGAAAAAGAGAAGAGGATTATGATATTATCTCCCTTGCCGGGATGTTGTTGCTTTTAATATTGTTCCCTTGCCGGGATGTTGTTGCTTTTGATATTGTTCCCTTGCCGGGATTTTCGTTGTGATTTTATTGTGATTTCATTTATTTTCTTGCCCTTATTGTTTGTGATTGTTGTTTGGGTGAGGAAGACTGTTAAAGCACGAATGGTGATGCCGTGCATTATTTTGGTGAGAGAGTGTTAAAGCACGAAGGGTGATGCCATGTATGATTTTTGTGAGGAAGAGTGTAAAGCACGAAGGGTGATGCCGTGCCGCACGATGTACAATTCCGTGCCGATTATATTGATTTTTATGGTGAGGACGAGAGTAAAAGCACGAAGGGTGATGCCATGCAGATTATGTTGATTCTTATGGTGAGGACGAGAGTAAAAGCACGAAGGGTGATGCCGTGCACTTGTTTGATTTCTGATTCTTGTTGATAATTGAATTATGGTGTTCCTTATGTTTACCTGTTGTTCTTCTGTTATTATTTGATGTTTCCCCGCAGCATGTTTCCCCCTCCCCTCTTTAACTGTACATTCCTGCTTTTATTTTCCGTTGTATATGATTTAACTGCACAGGTTTGTTTGGTAGTCTGGTCCTAGCCTCGTCACTACTTCGCTGGGGTTAGGCGGCACTTACCAGCACATGGGGTCAGTTGTGCTGATACTACACTCTGCACTCTTTTGTGCAGATCCCGATACTGTAGTTTTCAGACCGCGGTGAGAAATATAAACTCCAGTTAATTCCTAAAAGAATTCATATCCGTAGTAATTGAATTAGAGTTACTTTACACTTAAACAAAATACAAAATTTGAATAGGAAACATACATTACACAAGTCACCTGATGCTTTACACGGAACAACATAAAATATTTAAACTATCCGATTAGATTTTTATATTGTTCAAGTCTTTTTATCACAAATACGGATAGTCTACATGATTTTATCCATGTTATCTAACCATTATTATTTTTCAAGTCAATTTCTTGCAAAATAAATATTAATAAATTAATATGATGTGAAATTCATCTGCGTATTTTTTTTTTTTTTTGTAGAATAAAAAAAAAGATAACAATATTCTCTTAATGAAGAGGGTTCTTTTCTTTTTTTGGTTAATTTGTTAAACAAAAAAAAGGTGACGATATTCTCTTAACTTAAAAGTATTCGGGAGAGAATGATCAAAGCTTATGTGAAATTTGTACCGTAAGAACTTTTCTGATGATATCCTGGTGTACTCGCGTACTCAGGAGGAGCACGCGCACCATTTGCGAGTTGTATNGATTTAAGAAATTCTAGAAAGGGAGGTCATTGCGTATTTCTTTTTTCTATTTATTTTATTTATATTATCCATAAACTTTCCTTAATGATTTTGTGCTAAAACTCACGTGGATTTGTCTCGTGAAAGCCAATTTAATTATCCTATTATTTAATTATGATATTTTATTTATACTTTTTAGGATAGTATTCTATGAAATTTCTAAGTTCAAAGTATGTGCTTTTAACCCACTTTTAAAGTTCTATTTCATATTTTAGATCTTTATGAAAAGAGTAATACTACGGTCTACATATAAAACCAATTTGATTCACCTTCAAAATTTCACGCTAAAAATAAAAGTAATACCAAGAAGGGATTGAAAAATAAAGAACCAAATAGTTGAAGATTTGCTGGATTCTTAATATTTTGGGTATGGATAGTAACTATCTAACTTAAATAGCCAATGTTTATGTAATATTATGATATGACTTCTAGATACATGAACTAAAGTATACCATTGCATCATAAAGATATTAATTCGTTGCCTTTGTAAGTATCTTTACAATTTGAATCGTACAACTTTAATTGTGTCAAAACTTTATTAACGAATTGGTTTGGTTTATATAATATATTTTTTTTGTTTTATATTGCGAAATCGATTATTGAATCTCATATACATTTGAGTACAAATTTAGAATATCTATGCAATTTAAGGTTCATTACTTTCGATATGCATTTTGTAGTATTCGACATATATTTACATGCAATTGTTGTAACATCATCATCATCATCATAAAAATACAAATTTTCAAGGCGAAATATTAATTATTGACTGAATATTTATGTGTAATTATTAAATAGTCTGAATATCTACGTGTAATTATTAACGTGCAATGCATGTTTATAGAGACTAGTTATATTTAAACCACAAATAAGCGATAGATATTGACTTAACCTAGCTAGGATCATAATGCCAAATTTACTTGGAAAGTAATGACTTATAACTAATTTGTCTGCAAAAAGTTGCTTTTGTTAAAAATAGATAGCTCGTCACTACTCCCTCCGGTCCAAAATAAGTGATTTTTTGGATGTTTTCACACAGATTAAGAAATCCACCTTTTAACATTAATTAGCAATAGAATTGACCATATTAACCTTTACTATCTCACATAAACACTCCTGACACATATTCCAACACTATTTACTCCAAGGACAATGTAGGAAAAAAGTAATTAATTCATTCTTGAAATATGGAAAAATCACTTATTTTGGACCACAAAAAAAGGCCAAAAAATCACTTATTTTGGACCGGAGGGAGTATTAATTATCAATGAGATATGAATCAATGATAAGGTACAATGAATGGCTTTCTAATTATCATGTCATTTATTAATTTTGCACTGATTAGCAAAAGTCTATTTCTGTAATTGTATTTTTTTGCTTTTTTATTCGAATTTTGTGAATGTTGAAATTCTCTATATAACACTCCATCCGGTCCACAATAAGTGACCAATTTACTCTTTTAGTTTGGTCCAAAATAAGTGTCCATTTACATAATCAAGAAAAAATTTAATTTATTTTTTAAAATTACCCTTATGTACGTATCCCTAAAAAGTCATTTGCTCCTCACATTTGAGAAGAGAAGTAAGTGTTACTATAACTATGGTGCAACATTTAATGAAGGTAGTTTAGTCACGTTAACTATTTTCATCTAGAATTTAGTAGGGTATGCCCCAAACAAATTGATTACTTATTGTGGATCGAAGGAAGTAAGACTCTTTTCTTTTGTCAATTGCCGTCAAGCTATCTCTTGTTTTCATAGAACAAGGGGATTGGCAAAAAAGAAAGAAGCTTAAAATCTCGTTTGAGTTAGCGAATTAAAAGTAGCTGATTAACATCATATCCTGAAAAAAATCAGAAAATTAATTTTATAAATAAATAGCTACGTGTTTGAACATCAGTGTTGATTTGAGGGGAAAATGCTAATAAATACTTTTTCTTTCAAAATTACTGAAATGCCTTTAAAAGCTACTATTTACATAGCATATTAATTTTAAAGTATTTTCACATAATTATTGCGAATAACGAAAATAGAAAGGAGAAATAATTAAAAGCGATTTTTATGAAGACTATTTAGGAGATTACAAAAGGTATTAGGCTTAAAATTGTAAAATATTTGGCCAAATCAAAAGTACTTGTAAACTGGAAAATCATAAGTTAGAAGTGACCAACTTATGACTTTTGACTAATTTTGACTTTTAAAATCATAAAAGAAAGGTAATACCATGAATGAAATGGATTAAATACTATACTATTTCACATTCGATATTTACCCCACTTTCTTTCTACTATTCTATAAGTGGGAGTTAGCAGGCTCCTCTCCGTCAACATGCTTGCTTGCATAAGGATAATTTTGTAATTTCATAGTTTTTCTGCTTTAACTTTGTTCTACTTGACTGCATTATATGTGTACTTCTACATGCTATATCTTATTTCAATTGTGGGCCCAAAAATTTTTATGTTTTCACATGTAACTTTGAAGACACGTACTACAAAAGCTGGGCCCATTTGACTCCATATTTCACACGTACTATTCATATGTGCCACCTCCAACTTCTCTTTTTTTTTTTTTTTTTGGCTACTTGCGCTCTCAAAAGATTTTTAATTCATGCAAAACATTGTGAATTTATATGTTTAAATCAATTTTTATCTCTGTTTAAATTTTTATATCTATTAATGAAAGTTCTTAAGATTATTAGAAGAACTTTTTAGTGACTATAAATAAATTGTATCATACTTGAAATATTTATAATATCCTTAAAATATATCTAAAGCAAAAAAGAAATATATTGAAATACACAGGGGAAAATAAACATAAATCAATACATTAGAAATCACGTCTTTCAGATCAAGATGTCGATCTACCCACCAAATTTAAAAATGAAGTGCCACTCTTATCAAAAGCTTTCACCAATTTAGTTGCTTTTAAATAGAGTAACAAAACATTTTATGTAAAGTATCTTATTAATGATTTTAAGAAATTTCAAAATATCTATTGATTGTTTGAAGATAAACTCAAACATAAGAGTATTTTTTAATATCGGAACTAAAATTGCACTCCAACATTTAGAACCAAAAATATACATATAGATACGGATTCTTCATATATTTAAATTTGATTTACAAAAAAGAAGAAGAAGAGAATAGTCGATTTTTATAAATAGCTCCTAACGGGATAATTCTATTACCATACATATAATCAACACGGCGAATTTAAATGGAGAAGGGAGTGATATTTAAGAATAATGTTAACAACAACACTAAAGAATTATTTGGACATAGATTTCTGAATATTTTTTGAAAAAACTGATTTGGGTGAAGTTTGATTTGAAATCGAAATGTGTTTTGACATTAATTTTGGGGCAAGTTTTGACATGTTAAAAAGTCCTTTTTTTAGCGAAAAAGTCCAAAATTGTCATGATTAGCCTAAAAAGAGGTCTTAAGCTATATTTAGAATTTGAAGTTTTGATTTTCAAAATCTCCTAAAACTAGATTAATTCTATAAACAAACACATTCTTGAAAAAAAAATTTGAAAAGAAAAACTTTCAAAATTTATGGCCAAACGCCTACTAAATAGTTGTTGGGCCTGGGCATAGCCCGAGGCATACTGTCACTGGTTATGAATAGAAGACTCATGACTTTTGTATACACATTAATTACTTAACCATAATAAATACTTGTAACAATCATGTCCGCTAACAACCCTTAATTTGTATAAATAGTTGCATATATCATTCATTTCCCCCACTAATCATAATTTCTTCTCTATCAAACTGCAAAACTTTATAGCCATTTTTGTATTGCTTTCTTGCCAAATCTTCCCCCCCCCCCCCCCCCCAAATAAAGACTTGGTGAGTCTTTGTTGGATTCTTTCCCTTCTTGCATAATATCTCTCTCCTTTTGTTCTTTATTTACCATGCACTTTTTTGATCACTTCATTTTCACTTTGCATGAAACATTATTGAGACATTTAGAGCCTTTTTCACATCCTATTACAAATGGTCTGAATGAAAGGTGTGGTGCATGGGGTTAACACGATCCTTGTAAATATTTTTTTTTTCATTACATAAGAGATTGTGGAAAAGGAAGGGGAAACGGAACAATGACAGTACTAGCGAAGTAAACATGTTCAAAATTTAATACACGTGTATGAAAAATAATATTCAATCTACATATACATAATATAGTTTTTATGTTCAACTGATCATTCTTCGCCGTCTACAGCTCTGCCACTGAATAGTGAGAATTTAAATCGTACCAATATTGTGTGATATTCCCACCGATACCACAAGATTTTAAATTTTGGTGGTGTAAGATATTGTCTACACATATTCTTAATTCGAACTATCACCTATATTGTGTGTGAGATTCTTAATGATACTACTTGACTGTAAGTTTTAATGGTGTAAGATATTGTCTTGACATATTCTTAATTATATGTTTTTTTCTCAGTAAGCTAGAAGGTTAGAAGAAGAATGTGGAAATTGAAGATTGCACAAGGGCAAGATGGGCCATATTTGTACAGCACAAACAACTACGTTGGACGTCAAATATGGGCTTTTGACCCAAATGCTGGAAGCCCAGAAGAACGGGCCGCAATCGAAGAGGCCCGTCAACA
>NC_031994.1:3515886-3584386 GCF_001879085.1 Nicotiana attenuata
TGGAAGAAATAATTAAAAGATTGAGTTTGATGAAAGACTATTTCGGAGATTACAAAAGATATTAGACTTAAAATCGTAAAATATTGGTCAAATCAAAAGTACTTACAGGCTGTAAAATTCAAAAAGTTGAAGTGACCAATTTATGACTGATTTTGACTTTTGAAATCATAAAATAAAGGTACTACCATGGATAAAATGGATTAAATAAAGGAGATATGATTAATATCTTCTTTAATTTGTAGGTGATATTACTTAATCATAATTAGGTAATATGTATTCTTACTTTAGTTTTTAACCGTTAATATTCGTTCTCCTAATTATAAAGTGAATTTATGCCTGGTAAAAAGTACAAAATGAAGAATTCATCTAGGGAAAGATAAAGGCCTGAAGTTGGTTTGCGTGAAAATAATAGGGGCTAGTTAGTTTTCGGACTGGTAACTAAACAATAGCCAGCGTATGCAAAGTCATTAAAAAATAGCCACTATTTTGCTGCAACACGAAAAGTTCCAGCATAATATACTGGAGATTGGTGCACCTGTGTATAAACTTCCAGCATATTATGCTGGAACTCCAGTATATTATATTTGAAGTTCACATGTAAAAAATTTGAACTCCAGTATATTATGCTAGAATATTTCCTGATTTTAAACAGTGTTTTCGTTAAAATTTATTTTTACATAAAAAGTTGCTAAAATTCAATTACTTTTAAAACTATGGCTGTTTTTTAGTTACCATTTATAAATCTGGCTATTTTTAAATTTCAACTTGCTTTTGCTGAGCAAGAGAAAAGAAGGATTGATAAGGACAATCATGTTAGCTGACAACCCTTAATTTGTATAAATAGTTGCATATATCACTCCTTTTTGTATTGCTTTCTTGCCAAATCTCCCAACCTCCCCCCACCCACCCAACCCACCCACCCACACACCAAAAAAATAAAAATAAAGACTTGGTGAGTCTTTGTTATAATATCTCTCTCCTTTTTTTTTTTTATACCATGCATTTTTTTTATCACTTTATTTTCGTCTTGCATGAAACATTATTGAGACATTCAGAGCCTTTTTCATGACATCCTATTACAAATGGTTTGATGGAAAGGTGTGGTGCATGGGGTTAGTACGATCCTTTAAAAAAAAAAAAATTCATTACATAAGAGGTCGTGGAAAAGGAAGGGGAAACGAGACAATGACAATACTAGCAAAGCCAGAATTTTTATTAAACGTGTTCAAAAATTTAATACATATGTATGAAAACTAATATCAATCTGCATATACATAATATAGTTTTATGTTCAATTGATCATTCTTCGGAAACAGCCTCTTTGCCCTCTAGGGTAGGGGTAAGGTCTGCGTACATATTACCCTCCCAGACCTCACTTGTGGAATCTCACTGGATTGTTGTTGTTGTTGCTATTGTTCTTCGCCATCTTCATCTCTACCACTGAATAATGAGAATTTAACTCATAGGAATATTGTGTGAGATTCTCATCGATACCACAAGATTTTAAATTTTGGTGGTGTAAGATATTGTCTAGACATATTCTTTACTCGAACTATCACCTATATTGTGTGTGCGATTCTTACTGATACTACTTGACTTTAAGTTTTAATGGTGTAAGATATTGTCTTGGCATATTCTTAATTATATGTTTTTTTCTCAGTAAGCTAGAAGGTTAGAAGAAGAATGTGGAAATTGAAGATTGCACAAGGGCAAGATGGGCCATATTTGTACAGCACAAACAACTACGTTGGACGTCAAATATGGGCTTTTGACCCAAATGCTGGAAGCCCAGAAGAACGGGCCGCAATCGAAGAGGCCCGTCAACAATTTTGGAACAATCGCTATAAAATCAAGCCTAGTGGTGATCTTCTTTGGCGAATGCAGGTAAATAAACTTAAGGAATTTTTATAAAGTAATATAGTTTAGAGCCTAAAAACTATAATTTGTCTATTCCTATTTGTAGATACTGTTCAATTCGCGCAACGAATACAACTTGTATCAATTATAGCTAAGGCGAAATACAAAGGATACAACCTGTATCGACTGTATTCCTATCGCGCGATGAATATAACCAAGGCGAAATACAGGAAAAAAACTCTTGTTAAGATTCAAACTCAAGACTCCCGCTAACTAACCGAGTGCTCTAACTGACTAAGCTATGAAAGATTATTGCTCTCTTGTTTCAGCTCAAAACAAATAATTTCTTATTTTATGGATTTGCTATAAAATTCATATATGACTACGAATGGTAATTTTGCTGAAAGTATAGCTACGAATGATATCATAATTTTTCTAATAAACTATCCCTACTCGATATCTATATCAATCCAATAAATATATGACACATATTTATCATAAAATCTATACTATATTAAAAGCACAGAGGCCCTTAGCGTAATGTCGTTCGCCTTTTTTACCCTTAAAAGTATATTTCATATTAGATAAGATAGTCATTTAAGTTTTCTCCTAATATTTAGGAATTTTAAATCAGCTAAAATTTGGGACATTAAATACATTCCTTATTTGAATTATATAATATAAAATTAAACAATTAAAAAATAGAGAACGATTAAGCATACCAAGCATTGACCGAAATATCTGTAAAATTAAATTAAAATCCATTCAATCATGAACAACCAACTCTTCAATAAGTTCGTAGTCCTATACATCTTTACTTAAGGTAAGAGTATTGATGTCTTTTGGATGATTTCAAAATTCATCCTAATTGACAGAGAATAAATAAAAATTATTGGGTTGAATTATTCTTCGCCATAAAATTATATTCCAAATTTTTTATATAATTTAATTGTCTTAATAAAATTTAAAAATAGAAATAGAAAAAGATCAAGCAGAAAATTATAACTAAAGTCATAATATTGGTACACTCCTTCGATTTTTCTTATTCTCAATTGAAGATTTATTATTTGTAAAAGGAAGCACGTTTCTAGATTCAGACGCTTAAAGGCCATTGCAAATACACATAATCAGGATTTCTAAGGCATTACAAATCATGTTTCAAAATATTTTGTAGGTTTAGCAGTCTATTTTTAGTTTAAAAATGTTATAATTTTAGAACTTCCAAGACATATAGGACATGTATATTCTTATTAAATAATAAAAGATTAGAATTTGAAGTCCACGTAAATTCTTTTATTTATCCAGTTTAGTGGGGGTCGTTACCTAATGAAAATTACAAAGATGAAAAAGAAACAAACAAAAAATTATAAAGAAGAAAAAAAAAAAGATTAAAAAAGGGTATAACTCTTGACTATGCTAGATTATTAAAAAAGGGGATAACTCTTGACTTTAGGTTTTGCGGTCTTTTTTATTTTGTTAATAAAATGTGAAAGTCACGACAAAATTTTAGCACTCTCATAAAATGAGTAAAATGCATGTAAAGAAATTTTAATTGTTGGTAATACAGTAGACATAAGTTTGATACCCTATCTGTTTCAATTTAGATTACATATGGAGAATCAATTTGACTAAAATTTGTAACTAAATTGAATTAATTCAACTTAGTATTTCGAAATTAAATTTTGATATTCAAAAATAATAGAGAAAGTATCGTAAGTTGCTATTTTTCTCATGTCAATATGATAAAAAAAAATTCTAAAATATTGGTCGAAGTTCACGTAGTTTGACTCTCGATAAGCCAAATGTGTCATATAAATTGAACAGATAGAGTAGTAACTAATAGTATGCATGCAACGCACGTACCCAAGGGTTCATAACTTCATATATCTTTCAATCAAACGCTACTCCTATGATACTTTTGCACAATGAAGCAAGTACCGAACAAACTTAAGAAAAAATCACTAGAGTGGATCCACCCCGAAACATGATTAACATTATTATCATTTTAGAACTTGTAATATTTTTTAATAGATTTTATATCATAATGCAACTATATTTTTGAACAATGCTTATGTTTTTTTTCTAAAGTTTATTCTCATTAATACGTGAGGCACACGCAACGCGCGTACACTAAGTATTGAGAACAAATAAGTAATGAATGAACTAATTAGCAAAAGTTCAATTCAATTACAAACTCATCTCATATTAGTAAAATCATTTTAAAAATTTGGCACAATTTTAGGGTATAAAATTGGTATTAGCGGAGATAAAAGTATTAACAAACTTAGTATATTATTTCATAACTAATTGAGATACAATCCAATTTAATTATTTTTTACATTCTTCACATAAGTAAAATTATTTTCATGTTGGCAAAACTCTTGTGCTAATTATGGCATTCTTAGTGAGATGCCAAGGGAAAAGCTATGATTGATCAAGTATGATTGAATGTATGTTTTGTTTGAATTTAGATTTTCCATCAATATTTATTTTAGAATTTTATCCTATTAACATTTGCCCTTACAAAATTTTTTTCTTTATTGACTAGCTAAATATTATCAACATTAGTAGTTTTCAAGAACTGACACTTTTTAAACTTTTATTTATACTGAATAAGTTATTCGATAATATCTGTTGATTTATTAACTTATATATTCATGTAATATGTACACGCGCAAAGCGCGTATCCTAACACTAGTCATCGTTAATTATGTGTTGTAGTTTGAACGACCACAAAGTTTAATAAAGTAATGTAAACTTTTGGATACGTCGGTCTTAAATATTTCATATGAAATATTAGAATTAAAGACTTATTATCTTCGTTTTATTTTATGTGTCTTAATTTGATTGGCTACAAAATTTAAGAAAGTAAGGGAGACTTTAAATTTTGCGGTATTAAATTAAAGTTCTGAATAATAAACTAATTTTTTTAATATGTCATGTGAGGTTGGAATTAAAGAGTTACTATTAAATAGAAAGTGAATATTCTTTGCAGGACTAGAAAAGAAAGTATAACATATAATGAAGGCATAATACATAAATAAGCCCTCAAATTTGGCCTTAGTTGGCAAGTATGTACTACAACGTTGGGTATGTACAAGTAGACACGTCAACTTGTATAAAGTTGAACACGTAACAGAAATGCTGATGTGGCACTGACATGACAAGTAAATTTTGGAGGTATCTAGATGATTATTTTGTAAGTTGGAATGTTCAACTGGAAAAATGGAGTTAAGTTGAGGTGCCTACTTGTGCATACCCAAAGTTTGAGGGCCTGTTTATGCATTATGGCTAAATCGAAAGAGAGTGAATTCTTGTTAATATAGCTTCTTAAACACAAATATGTGTGCAGTTTCTTGGAGAAAAGAATTTCAAACAGAAAATTCCAGCAGTAAAAATAGAAGGAGAAGAAATTACAGATGAAGTTGCCACAACTTCATTGCGTAGAGCTGTTCATTTCTTTTCAGCATTACAGGCTAGTGATGGTCATTGGCCTGCTGAAAATGCCGGTCCTTTGTTCTTTCTTCCACCTCTTGTAAGTTTTTTCATTTGTAATTTTACTTCTCTTTTCTTTCAAAAATTGAAGCATGGATATGTTAAAGCTAATTCTTTGTTCATTTTCTTGGGACCCAAAATTCAGGTTATGTGTATGTACATCACTGGCCATCTTAATACTGTTTTCCCAGCCGAGCATCGTACGGAAATTCTTCGGTATATATACTGTCACCAGGTGCTTGACTTAATGTTTCAATGAGTATATCATACTACCCAAGTTTGCTTTGCATATTCCCAAATAGTTTAAGTGAATATTTAACTTTTATACACTGATAATATAAACTTTTTTACCCTTTAGATAGTGTACACCGTCAGCACATAGAAGTTAAACTCATTTTTGAATTACTGACTTCAGAATGAAGATGGTGGATGGGGTTTGCACATAGAAGGTCACAGTACAATGTTCTGTACAACATTGAATTATATTTGTATGAGGATCCTCGGGGAAGGACCGGATGGTGGCGAAAACAATGCTTGTGCTAGAGCAAGGAAATGGATTCTTGATCATGGTAGCGTCACCGCGATTCCTTCCTGGGGCAAAACATGGCTCTCGGTATGATTAAACGCCCTAATGGAGTAATTGTTAGAAGAATGTATATTATAGTAGGATATAAGTTATATACACAGACAATGTACAGAAATTTTACACTATCAGTGTGTATTAACCTGTTGAAGCAGGTAACCTATCTTATTTTCTACGTTCCCACTTATTCTGAGGCAGATACATGAACTTATTGGTTATATGCTACAGACGCATCTGTACTTATTGTGGACGGTTAATTGTAGTTGTTATTTAGGTGACCTGATTTTGTAAAAAATCCTTTTTATGGTTAGTGTATAAAGTTAAACTCGGTAAATTATATCATTCTCCATTGTCAAGTAAACCTTGTAGTGTCATGTAAATTATATCTTTTTACTGATAAATCTTCCTTCTTTCATTCAGATTCTTGGAGTTTTTGAGTGGTTAGGAACTAATCCAATGCCACCTGAGTTTTGGATTCTTCCGTCTTTTCTTCCCATGCATCCAGGTTGGTCAATTTTTTTCTTTATTGCTCATGCATTAGTGTACATCCTAAAATTTTCAGTTCATTTATCGTAGATATTAATTTACGGGATTTGCTACGCATTGTTTTCTGGTTGATGCCATTTTCTATAAGTGTCGATCTATCGATCTACCAAGTATCTTGATTCTTAATTTAAATGCAGCAAAAATGTGGTGTTACACTCGAATTATGTACATGCCACTGTCTTATCTCTATGGGAAGAGATTTGTTGGTCCAATCACACCTCTCATTTTGCAATTGAGGGAAGAGTTATATGATCAACCATACGATGAAATTAACTGGAAAAAAGTACGCCATTTATGTGCAAAGGTATTGCTATTAAGGGTCGTGTGATTACCGATATTAGAAAAATAATCTCGACATAAAATTCGATGTTGTTTATCCATGTTTAACTTTCTCTACACCAAACGAGTCATCAGTATTGAAGTTAGTGTCTACATCATACCATCTTCTACAAATGCTCAAACACAAACTTGTTGTTGTAGGAGGATCTCTATTACCCTCATCCATTGGTACAAGATTTGATGTGGGACAGTCTCTACATATGTACCGAGCCTCTATTGACTCGTTGGCCTTTCAACAAGCTGAGAAATAAAGCTCTTGAAGTTACCATGAAACACATACACTATGAAGACGAGAGTAGTCGATACATCACCATCGGATGTGTGGAAAAAGTATAGAAACTAATTCATTTTGAACAGATTACAAAATTACCTGCATTTTGTTAATGACTTCAATTGTTAGACACTGATGTAACACTTGGATGGTGTAGGTATTATGCATGCTTGCTTGTTGGGTTGAGGATCCCAACGGCGATTATTTCAAAAAACATCTTGCTAGGATCCCAGATTATTTATGGGTAGCTGAAGATGGAATGAAAATGCAGGTTGGTTGATCTGAATTGTACTATTTCACAAACCACAATGAGTTAAGAATAAAATCTCTTTTACACGTAACGAGTGTTCATGAAATAAAAACTCTAGCCCCCTTTTCCTATTTTGAAGTGATGCAAACAATTGTTACTGAAATTGGCGAGTGTTTGACATCGGATTGCAGAGTTTTGGTAGTCAACTATGGGATACTGCCTTTGCTATACAAGCACTATTGGCCAGTGAGATGAATGATGAGATATCAGATACTCTTAGAAAAGGACATGACTTTATAAATAAATCTCAGGTTTGGATGTCTAAATCATGAGCATAACAGCTCTTTCAAAATATGGACCTTATTAATGTATGTGACTTTTAGGTGAAGGCCAACCCTTCTGGTGATTTTAGAGGGATGTATCGGCACATCTCAAAAGGATCATGGACTTTTTCAGATCAAGATCATGGATGGGGAGTATCTGATTGCACTGCCGAAGCATTAACGGTATCTAACTATTCAATGAAATAAGATTTTAACTTCTTGTAATTGCTGGAAAATGTTAAGATGATAATGCTAGTAAATTTGCTTGATATTTTTTTCTTCCTGTTTTCCTCTAGTGCTGCCTTCTCTTCTCTACAATGCCCTCTGAATTAGTTGGTGAGGCAATGGAACCTGCGCGACTGTATGACGCGGTGAATGTTATTCTTTCCTTACAGGTAAACAATGAAAAATGTGTCCTTAAAACATTAGTCATTTTGAATTTGTTTTCTGCTTGTAAAAAGTTCCAAGAGAAACATATGTCTTACACCGAATAGAGAATCCAACACATGGCTACCTATGTTATAAATTCATCTTTTCTGAATTTAGTCGCTCATCATTTGAATCATTTCTAGTAATAATAAGATCCATTTAAATAAAATTGCAGAGCAAAAATGGGGGTTTATCAGCATGGGAGCCTGCAGGGGCCTCAGAGTATTTGGAGGTAACTTTTTCACGATATAGGAATTTTGTCTATTTGCTTCATTTCAAGGATGTTAAAAACCTTCAACTTCTTCTATAGTCTTCCAAAACCTGAATAATTAACTTTCTTGTTCTGTTTTATAATCTGACAGTTGCTCAATCCTACTGATTTTTTCGCTGACATTGTTATTGAGCATGAGTAAGATTTGTTTCTCTCTTTCCCTTTAGATTTTTTCCCATTATTAGTCTCCATTTACAGCTTCACAATGATTAAATGTCAATCCAGGTATGTTGAGTGCACTAGCTCGTCAATCCAAGCACTTGTTCTGTTTAAGAAGCTATACCCTGGACACCGAACCAAGGAGGTTGACAATTTCATTGCTGACGCTGTTAAATATGTTGAAGATGTACAGATGCCTGATGGTTCATGGTATATGATATGACCCTTGCGAGCCCTTGAACTTGCAACATATAATTCCTTTCTGCTCTATCGATACATATGACATGATTAATCTTGTTAACAGGTATGGTAACTGGGGTGTGTGCTTCACATATGGTTCCTGGTTCGCGCTTGGAGGGCTTGCTGCAGCAGGCAAGAGTTACAGCAACTGTACAGCTGTCCGTAAAGGCGTTGAATTTCTGTTACAAACACAAAGGTCTGATGGTGGTTGGGGAGAAAGCTGTCGTTCTTGCCCAGACAAGGTAATGTAAAAGCAAAAAAGGCTATGTAAAACAACAACAACAACATATGCGTCTCAATCTATATATTGTTATGAAATCTATATATGCATCCTGCTCCATTTGGAGCCGTTTCATTCCAATACTGAATAATTTAAGCGGAAAAGGCCTAAAAATGCCACTCAACTTTCAGAAATGGTCTATTCATGCCATCCGTTAAAAAAATGCTCATTTCATGCCACTGCCGTTACACATTTGGCCCATCCATGCCATTATTGACTAACGGCTCAATTTTTATTTTTTTTAATATTTATAACACCCACATTTCCACGTGTCCTATTGTTATTGGTCCGAAATAACCCATGCCCCACTTAATTTTAACCTTGGTTAGGTCCACCTACCCAAACCCGACCCGGTTAAAACATACCCAAATCAATAACCCAACCCAAACTCTTCATACCAAATCCCCTTCTCTCCGGTCGTCTTCCCCAAGATGTAAAAGGTGCTGGCAAAGAAGTAATTCGGAGAAGAAAGAAAAGAAGTTTACGCCGCCATTATCGTCCTTAAACCAAAATGGAAAGCCAAATTTCTTCATGCGTGCGGTGAGAAAAGATGGAAGGTTAGAGTTGACAGAGGTGAAAATTGGTCGGCCCGAAACTCTCCTTGCTTCTGGCCAAGATGGACGACTGAAATTACATATTCGTGATGAAGAAGAAGAAACAGAAGAGGAAAACGAAGATTTCCCCCTGGACGATGAAAAAGAGATGATTGTAACAATTCAAGAAAATGATGAAGAAATACTTGAAGAAGAAGAAGAAGAAGAAGAAGAAGACAAGGTTGCAGAGTGGAAGTTTCCAGCGACAAGCGGTGGCAGTGGAGATGTTGTTCGGAGAAATTCCCATGTCTAATTTCTGGAACTGGAAAGGGGGGATTTGGAATGGGTTGGGTTGGGTTTGGGTTGATTAATGGGGTAATAAGTTAACCGGGGTTGGGTTTGGGTTAATCGACATAACCCAGGTTAAAATAATGTGGGGCATGGGTTAATTCGGACGAATGAGGACATTACACGTGGAAATTCTGGGGTTTAAAAAAATTTTAAAAAAATAATTTTGTGCCGTTAGTTCATTAATGGCATAGGTGAGCCATATGTGTAACGGCAGTGGCATGGAATGAGCATTTTTTTAACTGATGGCATGGATAGACCATTTCTGAAAGTTGAATGGCATTTTTAGGCCTTTTCCGTAATTTAAGCGAAGGTTTCAATTAACATGAACTTTTCCCCTTAAAGAAGGGGAAATGTAAAGATGACTGTGGAAAAGACAACTGTGACTCAGCTTTGTATTTGATCAAAACAGGTATACAGAGAACTTGAAACAGATCACTCCAATCTTGTACAAACTGCATGGGCATTAATGGGATTGATTCACTCTGGCCAGGTGAATTCCTTGTAATTTATTTCACAATCACAGTAAAAAAATTCTTCTTCAAAAGAGTGACTAATTTACCAACTTCTCCATTTGGACAGGTCGATAGAGATCCGAGGCCCCTCCACCGCGCAGCAAGGCTGTTAATTAATTCTCAGTTGGAAGATGGTGACTTCCCGCAGCAGGTAATGACTTTGCAAATTACAAGCTAAATAAAGGAGAAAATTCTTCGACCGTTAGATCAAGCTGTAAAGTTTAGAATAGACATAGATGATTCATATAGTCGACTCAAACTAGTTTAGAATTTGGTCGTATTTGGTTGATATTGATTAAAAATTTATATAATTGAACAAGCTGTTTCAAACAATATCTAAAAGAACAGAGATTACTGAAACCAGTTTTATCAAAAATTTGCTTTTATCTGACTTGTGTTTCACTTCATAAATATGTGCAGGAAACAACTGGAGTTTTTGGGAAGAATTGCATGTTGCACTATGCTTTATACAGAAATATATTTCCATTGTGGGGTTTGGCAGAATACCGCAAAAATGTTTTACAAAACAACTAAATATATTTGAATGCAACCTTCTTCAGAGAGAGATATAGTATGCCATTTGGTCCTTATAAAAATTTCCAGAAAAAATGTAGTTTATTTTTTCTTGTGTTAATGTAAGTGATGTAACAATGTCAAAAATCATAGCCTAAGCTATTGTTGTATGCATATTTAGTGAATCAAAAAAATTATAAGTTTGCTAATTTATGTAATTCTTTTCTTTTTTTTATTCTCCTAGTATTTTTTTTTTTTTACTTCTTACTTCTTAGTATATTTTCCAACTAGAACCATGGATCACATTAGTAGTCCTATAGCCCGTTTGGCCAAGCGTTTTTCTTGGCCAAAAGTGTTTTTTTTTTAAAAGCTAAGGGTGTTTGGCCAAGCTAAGGGTGGTGGGCCGCTTCCTTTACACATATGGTTAGCCGCTTTGAGATCGTAGGAACCATGCTGATGTATTCCATTTCTTTGTTTATATATTGAGGGCTAGACTCGTAACTTTGTTTATTCATTCATAGCGTCTTAGAAGCTACGATCCATACATAGACGTGTATTATTTTGGGTTACGGGTACTCGAGTTGAGTTGCTAGTGATATTTATAATTATTGCTCATTCTATATTATTAATTTTTATTTTACTTTATCCATTTGATAATGTCATTAATTAAAAAAATTGGATCACGTGGATGCGAATTGGATATGTATTACATTATTATGGTTCTTCGGTGCTAGTTGCAACTAACCTGTCATTAGTGCATATCAAGAACAAATTTTTATGGTTTCATGATTAAGTGATATATATTCTTGTTTTAATTTTTAACTGTTAATATTTGTACTCCTCATTATAAAGTTAATTAATGCACGGTAGACACAACAAAATAAATAATTCTGCTAGAGAAAGATAAAGATTTGAAGCTGGTTCGCTGACCAAGTGTCGCGACCCCAAATCCAGTACGGGTCGTGATGGCGCCGGACACCGTTGTCAGGCAAGCCAACTAAATCATCAATTAAATTCTCTTCTAATAACTTTGAAAATCTGAGAGTTTTACTTCCATTTTTCATAAATAAAACAACCTTTGTTTCAATTCAAATGAAGAAATAACTGTTAATACACATCTTTCAAAGAAAACCATCCCAGAACCCGGTGTCACAAGTGCATGAGCAACTACCGATAAGGAAAATAAAATACAATATCTGTCCGAAATACAGTGGACAGGGAATGAATAAATAAAGAACTGGAAGGGAACTACACTAGCTGCGGGTCGTCTCGAACAGTACAGCTCACCTAGTCCCCGGATCATCCGTGCTGCCATCTAATGTAAAATATACCTGTGCAACAGAAATGCACAGAAGTGTAGTATGAGTACGTAATCAACATGTACTCAGTGAGTATCCTGCCTAACCTCGAAGGGGTAGAGACGAGATGGTCAACCTGGACACTCACTAGCGGTCCAATGACAATAAGCTAAATATGCGAGGAAATCATGAATTCATATAGCAAGTTTTAATTCGCAAAGCTGCAAAGCACGTAAACACCTTGTAACAATTAACAAGGATTTTCAAGAATTTACTCTCTTCATTTTTTTATCAATTCATCCCAAGCCATGAAAGGCAATGTCATCATTTAAGATTTCTCATGCATCAATATATAAAGAAATATCATGCGCAAATAATACCGAGGCGACGACCCGATCCAACAGAAAATAAATGTGCACTTGCCGAGGGTCGACGGCGCGCCTATAGATGCATCTATTTCCCCGCTCGCGAATTAGTCATGCGACGCGGTTAACATAAAATAAACACATATCCTGCTCGCGAATCATACATGTGACGCATGTACACATAGAGATACATGCTCAATCAATCAAGTAAGAACTCATCAGGGAGTGTTTATCAATATAAAAATCAATTCCTCTTTTAACCAATTTTACAAGTAAGGTTAAACCCCTTTAGAAATTTATTTACGAATCTCATGTGATATAAGCAATTCAAGCTATCAAAGAGTTTACAAATAATCCAAGTATTCATGCTTTTGGGTCCTAGCTACCCGGACAATAGCATACTAGTAGCTACGCACGGACGCTCATCACCTCGTGCGTACGTAGCCCCCACAAATAGGAGCACATAACCAATTATTTCGCCTATGGGGACATTTCCCCCTCACGAAGTTAGAAAGGAGACTCACCTCGCTCCGAAGATCCATGACCGGCATTCTACATTCCTCCGAAGGCTTGAACCGACGCACAATGCACCAAAACTAGCCAATTAACGACAAACTAATGAGAACTTACTCAAATACTTGTTAACAATTCAAATTATACAATTCCCAACTCCGCTTAGTGAAATGACCAAAATGCCCTCGGGCCTACGTGCCCGAAATCCAAAATTTTTCGAAGATAAAGATTACCCATGGCTTCCCTAGCTCAAATATATAATTTACTCCTAATTCGATGCTCAAATTCGTGGCTAAATTCCAAGAATACCATTATCTAGGTTTCCACCAAAAACCTCCATTTTTACACTAATTTTCAAGCTTAAATCCACACATAATTGATGTATTTAACTCAAAAGTGATGGGGATAACTTACCTTAACATAGATGACGAAGTTCCACTCTTGAAGCTCCCCAAAAATCGCCCAAGCCATGAAGAGATGGGAGAAATGAACTCAATCCCACGATTTAAAACAAGGTTCTGCTTCCAGTCATTTCCGCTTCTGCGGAAGCCATACCGCATCAGCGGTTCCGCTTATGCGGTCCAAAGGCCGCTTCTGCGGCTCCTTCCCAAGCCGCCCTTTCTCGCTTCTGCGATGCTCCTTCCGCAGATGCGGTCCCGCTTCTGCGGAACTTTGACCGCATCTGCGGTCCTCAAGCCTTGGACCAAAAACCGCTTCCGCAGCTCCCCGTTCGCTTCTGCGGTGCCGCTTCTATGGTCAACCAACCGCAGAAGCAAAAACACCAGCAACCAGATGCCTTCAGCTCTCTTCCAAATTCCAATTTCGTTCCGTTAACCACCCGGAATCCACCCGAGGCCCACAGGACCCCAACCAAACATACCAACCAATCCCAAAACACATTACGGACTTGCTCGAGGCTTCAAATCATATCAAACAACGCTAAAATCATGAATTACACCCCAATTCAAGCTTTATGAACTTTGAACTTTCCAACTTCTACTTCTGATGTTTAAGCCTATCAAATCACATCCGATTGACCTCAAATTTTGCACACAAGTCATATTTGACATTACGGACCTACTCCAACTTCCGGAATCGGATTTCGACCCCGATATCAAAAATTCCACTTCCGTTCAAACTTCTCAAAAATCTTCAAATTTCTATCTTTAGCCAAATGGCTCCAAAATGACCTACGGACCTCCGAATTCACTTTCGATCGCGCTCCTAACTCCAGAATCACCATACGGAGCTATACGCAGTCTCGGAATCTCAAACGGACATTGATAACATTAAAATGCACTTCAAACCAAACTTATGAAATTCCTTCTAAAATGCTAACTTCCACAATAGGCGCCAAAACACTCCCGGGTTATCCAAAACCCGAACCGGGCATACACCCAAGTCCGAAATCATCATACGAACCTGCTGGATCCTTCAGATCCTGATTCCGAGGTCGTTTACTCAAAAATCCAATCCTAGTTCATTCTTTCAACTTTAAGCTTCCCAAATGAGAATTCTCTTTCTAAATCAACTCTGAACTTTCCGGAACTTAATTCCGACCACGCGTACAAGTCATAATACTCGAAATGAAGCTGTTCATGGCCTCCGACTGCTGAACGGAGCCCTAGGACTCAAAAATGACCGGTCGGGTCATTACATTCTCTCCCACTTAAACAAACGTTCGTCCTCGAACGTGCTGAGAACTATGGTGGAGTAGTCTGAAGTCACCGGTTAACTTCTCACTGTCACGACTGAAAATCTAACCGTGGTAGTGATGGTGCCTATCGTGTTACAAGGCAAGCCTATTTCCAAAATATTACTACTAATTTGAATATAAGAATTTAATAAAACATTTCCAATATTTAAAAATTTTCATAAACTAAATCAACTCTAAATATAATTAGAAAATACGGAAACGAGTCGAAGCATCGGGGTGTCACTAAGTCACGAGTGTCTAAAACTATGAACTAAGATATATAACTATCTAAAAGAAGAAATGACAAAAAGAGTAACGAGGTCCTGCAGACGCTGGCAGCTACCTTGCAATCTCTAACTATAGTCGGCCTGAACTTAACGAACTCACCTGGATCTGCACATAAAGTGCAGGGTGTAGTATGAGTACAACCACCTCAGTAGTAACAGAAATAACTAAGGAACTGAGCAGTAGTGACGAGCTGAGCAAAATAGTCCAATTATTTATTTTTCACAATTTTAAAAATAACAGGAATAAACAGGTAAATTCCATAACTCAGTAAGTGCCACAAAGAAATTTAACAGATAAATGCAGCAACAGCCAAAAGTAAATGCAACCTCACAACAATGTCACTCCATCACTCAGCACTCGCACTCAGCACTCAACACTCAATACACTCAACACTCTGCGCTCACTAGGGGTGTGTACAGACTCCGGAGGGGCTCCCAAAGCCCAAGCGCTAAGCACGGACAACTCACGTGCTACCATATCAATACCTGGATCCGCACGGTCAACTCACGTGCTACGCGGACAACTCACGCGCTATGGTATCAATACCTGGACCCGCATGGTCAACTCACGTGCTACGCGGACAACTCACGCGCTATGGTATTAATATCCTCATTTGAACATCCAAAAAATCACTTATTTTGGACCGGAGGGAGTAATTTTTATTTCACTTTATTCATTTAAAAATGTCATTAATTAAAAAAATTGGATCACGTGGATGCAAATTAGATATGTATTACATTATTATGGTTTTCCTCAGTACTAGTTGCAACTAACCTGTCATTAGTGCATATCAAGAACAGATTTTTTATGATTAAGTGATTAAGTGATATATATTCCTGCTTTAATTTTTAACTGTTAATATTTGTACTCCTCATTATAAAGTGAACTAATGCACGATAAAAACTACAAAATAAATAATTATGCTAGAAAAAGATAAAGGCCTGAAATTGGTTCGCTGAGTAAGAGGAGAGACGGATTAACAAGGATTTCATATCATATGTTTTTTTTTTCCTATCTTCCTAATAAGTTCTCTATCTGTTCTCGTTTAACGACATTTATGATTGTAAAATTCAAGAATGAATTGTTACTATAATCATATTAACTAACAATCCTTAATTTGTATAAATAGTTGCATAGATGACCAGAGGTGGAGTTAGGATTTCACTCTTATGGGTTGAGATTGTAATCCTTTTAAGTTACTAAGTTCTAAACTAATAATTTGTATATCTTCGATAAACTTTTAAAGACAAATACAAGCTTTAAATCAAAACTACTGAGTTAAACCTACAACCATATGGCCAAATAGGCTATTAGTGTATTCCCCCTAAGTGACAAGAAACTGTGGTTCCTCCTTTAATAGGCTCTACACAGCAGCATAAATTAATCAGATTAATCTGAATTAGTCGGACCAATGAAGATTAAATAAGTAAAAGACATAGTAATATTATTGGAAACTTTTAGAAAGGTTTCTTCCGTCGATTTAATACAACTTCCAACTTGTAACTACCATAAATAAGAGAATTAATACAATACTCATTAATATTCCCCTCCCCAACTACCCTATGTTGTTTTCACGCGAGAAAATTTTCAATCAAATCATATATCACATGATACACGAACAACAAATTTTAGAGGGGATGATTCATGCACTTAATATTTTCTTTATATCTGTTTAACTCTTGCCCCACCACAAGTGTACTCAGGCATTATTTGTTTAAATGGTATTAGATTTAGCGAATGTTCATGAATATGGTGGGCCGCTTCTTTCGTTTGGTTTTCTATTCGGTGTCCGTATTCGCATTGGAGCCCGACTATATTCGGATTTGCGTCGCGTAGGACCCCATTCGGGGGAAAGCGCTCTCTACTAAGGATTTTTGCATACTCAAAGCTCGAACTCGAGACCTCTGGTTAAGGAAGAAACAGTCACATCCACTGCACCACATCCTTTGGTGGTGTGCTGCTTCCTTTACACATATGGTTAGCCGCTTTGAGATCGTAGGAACCATGCTGATGTATTCCATTTCTTTGTTTATATATTGAGGGCTAGACTCGTAACTTTGTTTATTCATTCATAGCGTCTTAGAAGCTACGATCCATAGGTAGACGTGTATTATTTTGGGTTACGGGTACTCGAGTTGAGTTGCTAGTGATATTTATAATTATTGCTCACTTTATATTATTAATTTTTATTTTACTTTATCCATTTAATAATGTCATTAATTAAAAAAATTGGATCACGTGGATGCGAATTGGATATGTATTACATTATTATGGTTTTTCGGTGCTAGTTGCAACTAACCTGTCATTAGTGCATATCAAGAACAAATTTTTATGGTTTCATGATTAAGTGATATATATTCTTATTTTAATTTTTAACTGTTAATATTTGTACTCCTCATTATAAAGTGAACCTAATGCACGATACAAACTACAAAAGAAATAATTCTACCGGAGAAAGATAAAGGCTTGAAGTTGGTTCGCTGAGCAAGAGGAGAGAAGGGTCAACAAAGATTTCATATCATATGCTAGTTTTTTTCTATCTTTCGATTGCGTTTTTCATCTATTCTCGTGTGACCATACCTATGATTGTAAAATTCAGAAATGAATAGTTGCAATAATCATATTCACTAACAATCCTTAATCTATATAAATATATAAAGGTGGGATTTGACAAGATGATGTGGCATCTCTTATATTGTAGGAATTCTATTTATCTTTTTTCTCATTTTTTTGACTTTTTACATTCAATTTAACCATTTATCTTAATTTAAAAAATTTATATCCATAACTCACACCTCTTCATTCATTGTGACTTTTCAAGTTCATAACCCCCAATTGTTTAATTTGTTATAAATTGCACCTTGGATTGTGACTTTTGGAATCTGTAACCCCTATTTGTTTATTCTATTATAAAATTGCATCTTTTCTTCCCTTTTTTACTCACGTAGCATCAACTCTGCATCACACTTCAGTTTTATTTTTGTTGATGAAGAAATAAGTTCTCCTCCTCTGTTACTAATTTTTTGGTATTTTTTACTCTCCTCTCCGAATTTCATTTTCTTCTGCTTGAGTTTTATTTACTGAGTTGCTTTGTGCGTATGAAAAACATTCGAGTACTAAATAGAAATTCACAGTAAAGAGTAGCAGAATCAAAAGTTATGTATGTGGAAAAAGGAAACTAGTCCTACAAGGCCAATGTGCCAGCAACAGATTTATTGCCTCAGCATAAACCTCTAGCACTCTATCAATGTGGCTGACTTTATATTTCAAATTTTTTATTTTGTTAGCGGGGAGGTAGTTCTCACTTTGTGATTACTTGGTTTGTAGTTATTTTGAATTTTTCACTTCTTTAATTTTTAACATTTTGCTTATAGGTTGTGATATTTTTTTATTTTCATCTTCTTTTCTTTTGTGCCAATAGATGCACTCAAAGATAGATCTGAGACTAACAAATATGCAATTCATTCTTATTACCCCTTCCTATGTATTTCTTTCCTCTCTTTTTTTTTTCCAATTAAAATTTTGATCTTTATGCTTATTAGCATGTTAGTTTTACTTTTTAGATATTCATATTGCCAATGTCATTGCCTAATTGGGAAACAAATATTTATAACTAAGTGTAGAATCTAATTTATACTTGTATATTATCTCTGCTTTTTCCTTTTTTCCTTTAAATTATTACATTAAGGTAGCGGAAAGTTGTAACGACCCGGCCGGTCGTTTCATTAGTTATCGCCCCGTTTCTCCCATTTCTGCTTCTTTATGCTTTGTTCATCTGTGTTATATGGTATCGGGTTGGTCGGTTCGAATTCGGAATGATTTTTTGGAAAGGTTTGAGACACTTAGTCTCTTAAGTTGGTCCCTTAGTTGGAAAAGTCAACCGGAAGTTGACTTGTGAGCATGCGATCTCGGAATTTGGTTTTTATGATTCGGATAACTTCGGGAGGTGATTTGGGACTTAGGAGCATGATCGGAATGTGTTTTGGAGGTCCGGAGTAGATTTAGGCTTGAATTGGCGAAATTGCAATTTTGGCGTTTTTCGATAGGTAGAGGAGATTTTGATATAGGGATCGAAATGGAATTCCGGAAGTTGGAGTAAGTCCGTTGTGTCATTTGTGACGTGTGTGCAAAATATCAGGTCATTTGGACGAGGTTTGATAGACTTTTTGATCAAAAGCGGAATTCGGAAGTTTTTGGAACCTTAGGCTTGAATCCGAAGTTATTTGGTTGATTCGATGTTGTTTTAGGTGTTTCAAAGATTGGTATAAGTTTGGATAGTGGTATATAACTTGTTCGTGCTTTTGGTTGAGGTCCCGGGGGCCTCGGGGTGATTTCGGATGGTTGACGGGAAGTTTGGAGTTGAAAATTGCAGCTGAAGCTGCTGAAGTTCTGTCATAACCGCACCTGCGGCTTGGGGACAGTAGGTGCGGGCCCGCAGAAGCGCCAAGGGGGACGCAGATGCGAAAATGGGCATGAGAAGCTGGAACCGCATATGCGTGTGTTGGAGCGCACCTGCGATAGCGTAGGTGCGGGATTTTGATCGCAGGTGCGGTCCTTGAGCGGATAAGTGGATTCTGCAGATGCGCACCTGGGACCGCAGGTGCGGGTCTGCAGGTGCGAGATTTCTACCGCAGAAGCGGTTTAGCTGGGGCAGAACATATATATATAGCCCTTCGTGACTTTGAGTGGTTTTTCACCATATTTCATTCGGGAGAAAGCTTGGGAGAGCAAATTGAAGAGGGAATTCAAGAGGGTTTCGTGGAGGAAAGGTTTTTGGACCTTAAACTTGTTTCTATGGTGGTTTTTGACTGATTAAACTTGAATCCTATGGAATTTAGTAGCAAAAGTTGGGGGTTTAGGGCTTGGGAATTGGAGACCTAAATTTAGGGATTTGAGGGGTCATTTGTGGTTGGATTTTGGTATATTTGGTATGTACGAACTCGTGGGAGAATGAGGATTCCATTGATGAAATTTTTATCGGATTCTGCGACGTGGGCCCGGGGGTTGGGTTTGGCCAATTTCGGGATTTGTGACATAATTTGATTATTTCCATATGGGTTTCGCTCCTTTAACGTATATTGATGGTTATGAACTGATTTTGGTTAGGTTCGAGGCATTTGGAGGACGAATCGAGAGGAAAGGGCGTCACGAGCTAGAGTTGGGCTTGGCTTGAGGTAAGTAACGCTTCCAATCTTGGTTTTGAGGGTTCGAAACCCCGAACTATGTGTTCTATGATTATTATAAAGGTGCCACAATGCCAAGTGACGGGCGTGTGGGCGGGCACCGTGAGAAAAAGCGGCCTGGATCCTTCCAGAGCACCGCTTAGTGGTTCTTTCTTACCGATATCCGTGTTGTAATTATGTGATTTAGTTGATGAGTTGTGAATCATGCTGATTATCATGTTAAGGCTTTACGTCAATATTATTGAGACACAAGAGGTCGTTTCTTGCTGTCATATAATTTGTTTTGTTGATATTCTGTACTCAGTCATATTCATGCATATTATATCATGTCTCAGTCTCGGTTATTGCTATCTGACACATCATATTATTGTCCGGGCTAGTATCATGACATTTTGAGCCCGTGTGTGTGAGACTGATGAGTTATGACTGAGTGAGGCCGAGAGCCTGATATTGAGTGGCAGTACAGGATCGGGCTGCACGCTGTAGCAAGATATTAAACAAGCCTTCGTTGGTTTTGTTATAGCGCTTGGGCTAATGAGAGAAGCCCCTTCGGAGTCTTTACACCCTCCAGTGAGCGCAGTTGATGATATTTAGGGATGGATCTTCCCTGGACATGGATCTTGTCCGAAGTATTATACTGGGAGATGGATCTTCTCCGTGAGGCTGGATTGGCCTGTGTCCTCGGTACTGGATGACTGCGGTCAGTGATATATATTCCGGGATGGATCTTCCCTGGACCGATGGCCATATACAGTACCGAGTGGTTAGGCACTTGTGAGTGGAGGTTCATGGAACATTGATCATGCTAGTTGTGCATTGGTATATGTAAAATCTATGAGTTTTGAACTTCGTACTGTTCAGTTGCATTTAAATACTGTCGAGATTTACTTGAATCGTAAGCATGTCTACTTTCCTTGTTCAGTTATATGTTATTACCTGCTGAGGTTTGGTTCGTCACTACCTGTCAGTCCATAGGTTGGACTTGTTACTTACTGAGTTGGTGTACTCACGTTACCCCCTGCACCTTGTGTGCAGATCTAGGTATTTCGGGTCATGGTAGCGGCTGCTGATCATATCGTTGTGGACTGTTCTTTGGAGATTGCGAGGTAGCTGCATGGCGACCGCAGTTCCGCCTTATCCTTTCTTATCTTCCTCTTAGCATAATTGTTGGATATTCTCAGACTATGTAGTCTTGTTTATTTCAAACAGTTGTAGTACTTTTGCTCATGACTAGTGACACCCGAGGTCGGGCTTGTATTTCTTTCTGCATGTTTTGGATTTCGACTTTTATCTTATTGGATTTCTGCTAAAAATATAATTTTTCTTAAGTTTTAATTGGTAAATAGAGTACTTTGGAAATAAGTTGATGGCCTAGTTTCACGATAGGCGCCATCACGACCGGGTCGGTTTTTGGATCGTGACATGCTGGTATCAGAGCCTAGGTTACATAGGTCTCACGGGTCATGAGCAGGTTTAGTAGAGTCTCGCGGATCCGTATGAGGATGTCCGTACTTATCCTCGAGAGGCTGCAGAACCTTTAGGAAAAACTTCATATTCTCGAATTCTTGTCGTGCGAATCTATTGACTCTGGTAACTAAACTTCTATTATTCTTTTCTCTCACAGATGGTGAGGACACGTGCTGCCGGTCAGGACGGACGACCATCAGTACCACTAGTTGGGGCCACTAGAGGCCGAGGACCCGGTCGAGCAACTGCGTTAGGAGGACATGTCTGTGTCGCAGTATGAGATGAGATTCTCTGAGTTGGCCCGTCATGCTATCTGGCTAGTTCGCACGGATAGGGAGAGGATCAGGAGGTTCGTTGATGGCCTTAACTATCAGCTACGGATTTTTTGACCAGAAAGAGAGTATCTGGCGCTTCATTTGTGGAGGTGGTTGATATTGCTAGAGAGATCGAGTCAGTACGCAGCCAAGAGAGAGATGAGAGGGAGGCCAGGAGGTTTCGGGGATCTGGTAGCTTTGGTGCTACTTCTTCAGGAGGTCAGTTTCAGCATGGCAGAGGCCGTCCATTTAGGCATGCTCAGCCATCCCGTTCAGGTCACCGTGGTGGGTCATCTGGACATGGTTCTCACAGTTCACATCAGGATCACTCGTCTCTCAGTGCCCTTCCAGCTTAGAGCTCGACTCAGGCGCCATCAGTTCAGGGCTCATCTATGCCTGGTTCTTCTAGTGGGCATCCCGGTGCGTGGGGCTCCCTTCAGTCCCTGCTGCCATTTGCCACGAGAAGTTGCTTCGAGTGTGGAGATTTGGGTCATATAAAGAGGTTTTGACCCCGTCTTACGGGAGGATCATCCCAACAGAGGAGTCAGCCTTCAGCTTCAGCGCCAGTTACTTCCCCACCTGCTCAGTTAGCTCGGGGTGGAGGTCAGTCAGCTAGGGGTCGCCCTAGAGGGGGAGGCCGATCAGGTGGTGGTCAGGCCCGTTTCTACGCCCTCCCAGCCAGACCAGATGCTATTGCTTCGGATGTCGTTATTACAGGTATTGTCTCAGTCTGCCACAGAGATGCCTCTATATTATTTGATCCTGGCTCCACTTTTTCTTATGCGTCGTCATATTTTGCCCATTATTTGGAGACGCCTTGCGAGTCTCTTGCTTCGTCTGTTCATGTATCTACTCCGGTGGGCGATACCGTTGTTGTAGACCGTGTATACCGATCGTGTGTGGTGACTATTGGGGTCTTGAGACCCGAGTGGATCTTCTGTTACTTTGCCTGGTGGACTTCGATGTGATATTGGGCATGGATTTGTTATCTCTGTGTCGGGCTATTTTGGACTGTCACGCCAATACAGTGATGTTAGCTATGCCGGGTGTACCATGGATCGAGTGGCGAGGTTCGTTTGATTATGTTCCCAGTAGGGTAATTTCATTCTTGAAGGCCCAGCGTATGGTTGGAAAAGGTTGTCTTTCATACTTAGCATTTGTGAGGGATGTCAGTGCAGAGACTCCCAGCATTGATTCTGTTCCAGTTGTGAGGGATTTTCCCGATATGTTTCCTGCAGACCTACCGAGCATGCCACCGGACAAGGATATTGATTTTGGTATTGACCTGGTGCCGGGCACTCAGCCCATTTCTATTCCACCGTATCGTGTGGCACCAGCGGAGCTGGAGGAGTTGAAGGAGCAGCTTTAGGAACTCCTTGATAAGGGGTTCATTCGGCCTAGTGTTTTGCCGTGGGGTGCGCCTGTTCTATTCGTGAAGAAGAAGGATGGCACTATGAGGATGTGCATTAATTACAGGCAGTTGAACAATGTTACAATTAAGAACAAGTATCCCTTGCCTCACATTGATTATTTGTTCGACCAGCTTCAGGGAGCGAGGGTATTCTCCAAGATTGATCTTCGTTCATGGTATCACTAGTTGAAGATCAGGGACTCGGATATTCTTAAGACAGCTTTCAGGACCCGATATGGTCACTATGAGTTCCTTGTGATGTCTTTTGGGCTAACCAATGCCCCAGCAGCATTCATGCATTTGATGAACAGCGTGTTCCGGCCGTATCTCGACTCGTTTGTCATAGTTTTCATTGATGATATTCTGGTGTATTCGCGTAGTCAGGAGGATCACGCGGAACATTTGAGAGTGGTATTGCAGCGGTTGAGGGAGGAGAAACTTTATGTAAAGTTCTCCAAGTGTGAGTTTTGGCTTAGTTCAGTGGCTTTCTCGGGGCACGTGGTGTCCGACGAGGGTATTCAGGTTGATCCGAAGAAGATAGAGGCGGTTCAGAGTTGGCCCAGATCGTCCTCAGCCACGGAGATCTGCAGCTTCCTTGGTTTGGCGGGTTATTACCGGCGGTTCGTTCAGGGATTTTCATCTATTGCATAACCCTTGACCAAGTTGACTCAGAAGGGTGCTCCATTCCAGTGGTCGGATGAGTGTGAGGCGAGCTTTCAGAAGCTCAAGACTGCCTTGACCACGACTCCAGTGTTAGTGTTGCCATCAGCTTCAGGTTGATATACAGTGTATTGTGATGCTTCGAGAGTGGGTATTAGATGTGTGTTAATGCATGAGGGCAGGGTTATTGCTTATGCTTCTCGTCAGTTGAAGCCCCACGAGAAGAACTACCCTGTTCATGATTTAGAGTTGGCTGCCATTGTTCACACGTTGAAGATTTGGAGGCGTTACTTGTATGGTGTGTCTTGTAAGGTGTTTACTGATCATCGTGGCCTCCAGTACTTTTTCAAACAGAAGGATCTCAATTTGAGGCAGCGGAGATGGTTGGAGCTGCTAAAGGACTATGCTATTACTATCTTGTACCATCCGGGGAAGGCCTATGTAGTGGCCGATGCTTTGAGTAGGAAGGCGGTGAGTATGGGCAGTCTTGCATTTATTCCTGTTGGGGAGAGACCTCTCGCAGTTGATGTTCAGGCCTTGGCCAACCGGTTGGTGAGGTTGGATATTTCGGAGCCCAATCGGGTCTTAGCTTGTGTGGTTTCTCGGTCTTCCTTGTTTAATCGCATCAGAGAGCGCCAGTATGATGATCCTCACTTGCTTGTCCTTAAGAATAGAGTTCAGCACGACGATGCCTGAGATGTGACCATTGGTGATGATGGGGTGTTGAGGATGCAGGGCCGGATTTGTGTGCCCAATGTGGATGGGCTTCGGGAGTTGATTATAGAGGAGGCCCATAGCTCGCAGCATTCCATTCATCCGGGTGCCGCGAAGATGTATCAGGATCTGAGACAACATTATTGGTGGAGGAGGATGAAGAAAGATATTGTGGGATTTGTATCTCGGTGTCTCAATTGTCAGCAGGTGAATATGAGCATCAGAGACCGGGTGGCTTGCTTCAGCAGATGGATATTCCAGAGTGGAAGTGGGAGCGGATCACCATGGACTTTGTAGTTGGGCTCCCACAGACTTTGAAGAAGTTCGATGCTATTTGGGTGATTGTGGATCGGCTGACCAAGTCTGCGCACTTCATTCCTATTTGTACTACCTATTCTTCAGAGCGGTTGGCAGAGATCTATATTCGAGAGATTGTTCGCTTGCATGGTGTCCCAGTTTCCATCATTTCAGATAGAGGCACTCAGTTTACTTCACAGTTTTGGAGGGTCGTACAGAGAGAGTTGGGTACTCAGGTCGAGTTGAGCACAACTTTTCACCCTCAGACGGACGGGTAGTCCGAGCACACTATTCAGATATTGGAGGACATGTTGCGCACTTGTGTGATTGACTTTGGTGGTTCATGGGATCAGTTTCTACCGCTCGCGGTGTTTGCTTATAACAATAGCTACCGATCGAGTATTCAGATGGCTCCATATGAGGCTCTATATGGGAGGCAGTGTAGATCTCTAGTTGGATGGTTCGAGCGGGGTGAGGCCAGGCTATTGGGTACGGACTTAGTGCAGGATGCTTTGGACACGGTGAAGTTGATTCAGGAGAGGCTTCGTACAGCGCAGTCGAGACAAAAGAGTTATGCTGACAGGAAGGTTCGTGATGTGTCCTATATGGTTGGGGAGAAGGTTCTACTGAAGGTTTCACCCATGAAGGGTGTTATGATATTTTGGAAGAAGGGTAAATTGAGTCCTCGGTTCATTGGGCCTTTTGAGGTGCTTCGGAGGATTGGGGAGGTGGCTTATGAGCTTGCTTTGCCACCCAACTTGTCGAGTGTGCATCCGGTATTTCATGTTTCTATGCTCCGGAAGTATATTAGAGATCCGTCTCATGTTCTGGATTTCAGCACGGTTCAGTTAGAGGGTGATTTGACTTATGATGTGGAGCCAGCAGCCATTTCGGAGCGTTGGGTTCGAAAGTTGAGGTCAAAGGATATAGCTTCAGCGAAAGTGCAGTGGAGAGGTCGGCCCATGGAGGAGGCTACCTGGGAGAACGAGCGAGAGATGCGGAGCAGATATCCTCACCTATTTGAGACTTCAGGTATGTTTCTTGACTCATTCGAGGATGAACGTTTGTTTAAGAGGGGGAGGATGTAACGACCCGGCCGGTCGTTTCATGAGTTATCGCCCCGTTTCCCCCATTTCTGCTTCTTTATGCTTTGTTCATCTGTGTTATATGGTATCGGGTTGGTCGGTTCGAATTCGGAATGATTTTTTGGAAAGGTTTGAGACACTTAGTCTCTTAAGTTGATCCCTTAGTTGGAAAAGTCAATCGGAAGTTGACTTGTGAGCATGCAATCTCGGAATTTGGTTTTTATGATTCGAATAGCTTCGGGAGGTGATTTGGGACTTAGGAGCGTGATCGGAATGTGTTTTGGAGGTCCGGAGTAGATTTAGGCTTGAATTGGCAAAATTAGAATTTTGGCATTTTCCGATTGGTAGCGGAGATTTTGATATAGGGGTTGGAATGGAATTCCGGAAGTTGGAGTAGGTCCGTTGTATCATTTGTGACGTAAGTGCAAAATTTCAGGTCATTCGGATGAGGTTTGATAGACTTTTTGATCAAAAGCGGAATTCAAAAGTTTGTTATTTGGTTGATTCGATGTTGTTTTAGGTGTTTCGAAGATTGGTATAAGTTTGGATAGTGGTATATGACTTGTTCGTGCTTTTGGTTGAGGTCCCGGGGGCCTTGGGATAATTTCGGATGGTTGACGGGAAGTTTGGAGTTGGAAATTGCAGCTGAAGCTGCTGAAGTTCTGTCATAAACGCACCTGCGACTTGGGGACCGCAGGTGCGGGCCCGCAGAAGCGCCAAGGGGGACGCAGATGCGGAAATGGGCATGAGGAGCTGGAACCGCAGATGCGTGTGTTGGAGTGCACCTGCGATAGCGCAAGTGCGGGATTTTGATCGCAAGGTGCGGTCCTTGAGCGGATAAATGATTCCGCAGATGCGCACCTGGGACCGTAGGTGCGGGTCCGCAGGTGCAAGATTTCTACGGTAGAAGCGGTTTAGCTGGGGCAGAACATATATATTTGGCCCTTAGCGATTTTGAGTGGTTTTTCACCATATTTCATTCAGGAGAAAGCTTGGGAGAGCAAATTGAAGAGGGAATTCAAGGGGGTTTCTTGGAGGTAAGGTTTTTGGAACCTAAACTTGTTTCTATGGTGGTTTTTGATTGATTAAACTTGAAATCTATGGAATTTAGTAGCAAAAATTGGGGGTTTAGGGCTTGAGAATTGGAGACCTAAATTTAGGGATTTGAGGGGTCATTTGTGGTTGGATTTTGGTATATTTGGTATGTACGAACTCGTGGTAGAATGAGGATTCCATTGATGTAATTTTTATCGGATTCCGAGAAGTAGGACCGGGGGTCGGGTTTGGCCAATTTCGGGATTTGTGACGTAATTTGATTATTTCCATATGGGTTTCACTCCTTTAGCGTATATTGATGGTTATAAACTGATTTTGGTTAGATTCGAGGCATTTGGAGGACGAATCGAGAGGAATGGGCGCCGCGAGCTAGAGTTGGGCTTGGCTTGAGGTAAGTAACGCTTCCAATCTTTGTTTTGAGGGTTTGAAACCCCGAACTATGTGTTCTATGATTATTATAAAGGTGACGCAATGCCAAGTGACGGGCATGCGGGTGTGCAACGTAAGAAAACGCAGCTTGGATCCTTCTAGAGCACCGCTTAGTGGTTCTTTCTTTCCGATATCTGTGTTGTAATTATGTTATTTAGTTGATGAGCTGTGAATCATGTTGATTATCATGTTAAGGCTTCACGTCAATATTATTGAGACCCAAGAGGTCGTTTCTTACTGTCATATCATTTGTTTTGTTGATATTCTGTACTCAGTCCTATTCATGCATATTATATCATGTCTCAGTCTCGGTTATTGCTATCTAACACATCATATTATTGTCCGGGATAGTATCATGACATTTTGAGCCCGTGTGTGTGAGACTGGTGAGTTGTGATTGAGTGGGGCCGAGAGCCTGATATTGAGTGGCAGTACAGGATCGGGCTGCACGCCGCAGCAAGAAATTGAATAAGCCTTCGTTGGCTTTGTTATAGCGCTTGGGCTAATGAGAGAAGCCCCTCCGGAGTCTTTACACCCCGGTGAGCGCAGTTTATGATATTGAGGGATGGATTTTCCCCGGACATGGATCTTGTCCGAAGTATTATACCGGGAGATGGATCTTTTCCGTAAGGCTGGATTGGCCTATGTCCTCGGTACTGGATGACTGTGGTCAGTGATATATATTCTGGGATGGATCTTCCCTGGACCGGATGGCCATATACAGTACCAAGTGATTGAGCACTTGTGAGTAGAGGTTCATGGAACATTGATCATGCTAGTTTTGCATTGGTATATATAAAATCTCTGAGTTTTGAACTTTGTACTGTTCAGTTGCATTTAATACTATCGTGATTTACTTGAACTGTAAGCATGTCTACTTTCCTTGTTCAGTTATATGTTATTACCTGCTGAGGTTTGATTCGTCACTAACTGTCAGTCCATAGGTTGGACTTGTTACTTACAGAGTTCGTGTACTCACGTTACCCCCTGCACCTTGTGTGCAGATCCAGGTATTGTGGGTCACGGTAGCGGCTGCTGATCATATCGTTGTGCACTGTTCTTTGGAGATTGCGAGGTAGCTGCATGGCGACCGCAGTTCCGCCTTCTCCTTCCTTATCTTCCTCTTAGCATAATTGTTGGATATTCTCAGACTATGTAGTCTTGTTTATTTCGAACAGTTGTAGAACTTTTGCTCATGACTAGTGACACCCGAGGTTGGGCTTATATTTCTTTCCGCAGGTTTTGGATTTCGACTTTTATCTTATTGGATTTCTGCTAAAAATATATTTTTTTTCTTAAGTTGTAATTGGTAAATGGATTACTTTGAAAATAAGTGGCTGGCCTAGTTTCACGATAGGCGCCATCACGACCGAGTCGGTTTTTGGGCCGTGACAAAAGTACTAATTATATGTCAATGATATGGATAATCATTAATGAATTGCCTCACAAAATGTACGAGTACCGGTAAATACATAAACTAACGCAATAATATGCTTATGTGTGTTGTTGTATCATATGAATGATTAGAAAGTTAAATACTTTCTTACCTATGATTTTGTCGATTTACAAGATTGGTTCTTCCGTCTAAAGGCATCTTACCATTGGTTTAATGGTTGTTTGATATTTGGTAGCTTTTAATTTGATAATTTTTCTCAAAAGAAAAAGGTGAATATTTCTATCATGCAGGAGAAATAAATAAATAAATATAGGAATAATATATGTGAGAGAATAAGACAGTGTTAGAAAATGATTTATTTTTTATTGTAATTTTAGAAAACTTAAAAAGATGTTACTATGTGTTAATGAAATAGGATAAGAATGTATGGAAAATCACTATAAATCAGTAGATGGTTAAAAATATATATGATGGACCACAAGATAGTGTAACATCTCTCTTAAAAGAAATAATTTTTGTTTCATTTTTTACCCTCTTTCAAGGCACCTCTAGCATTAATACAAAAAGAAAAAAAATTCTTTCAATGGAAACAACTATGCATTTTGTGAATCATTTAATCGAGTGGTATTGTATTTCATTTCTATCAGTTGAATTGAATATTTCCAAATCGTCTTATACTTAATTATAATAAAAAATCAGAATCAATTACAAAAAAATTAAAGAGTGCGTCAATTAATAATATTTTCGTGAAAAGAAAAAGGAATAGTGCAATAATTACTACTCACTAACACCTATATGAGCATATAAGTCAATCGTCCTTGACATGATGAATGCCATTTTTATTTAAGGGTTTAATGAAATTAATATTAGTTGTTTCTCTTTTATAGTCTAAAGAAAGCTTAATGGTGAATGGATTTCTATTGATATATTTTCAAGTCTAAATGTTTGGTTTCAGTAATTAGTGAAGTTCATGATCAACTATCAGACAATAATTATCTCTTTAGGTTAACAAAATTATCTTTGAAATTGATGATATGGAATATTTTGGAGCTAATTAGAAAAAAAATATATTTATAAAGAAATATATACACATGAAAAATTAATCTACTCTATCCCGGGTAAATTACAATAAGATCGTATTGCAATTTAACTTTTTTTTATAACCGCGCGAAGCGCGGACAAATTGACTAGTTTGTATATAAATAGTTGCATACATCACCAGAGGCGGAGCTAGGGTTTCAATTTTATGGGTTCGAGGTAGTAATCCTTTTAAGTTACTGAGTTCTAAACTAATAATTTGTACATCTTCAATAAACTTTTAAAGACAAATACAAGTTTTGAATCAATGCTATGGAATTCGACCGAACCCGCTCCCGATACTCTAGCTCCACCCCCACTAGATCACTCATTTTTCCCCGCACACCATCATAATTTTTCTTATTGCTTTTTCTTCAACTTCTCCCCATAAAAACTTGGTCAGTATTTGTAGAAATATCTCCCATAACATTCTTTTTTTTTTTTAAAGAATTTTTTCCCTACTCTTCAATATCAGGCTCAAATTATGTATCTAGTTGAAATGTGTTTTATTAAAGTCAACTATTCGGATTGTACTTAAATCATATGGCCAAATTTATTTGGAGACAAATGACTTATATCTAATTTGTCTGCAGATGCACTTGTAAGAGTTAGGTAGCTCTTCACTGGTAATTGTCAACTAGATATTTATTAATAATAAGGTAAAATTCCTCAAGCCTTTGTTTCCGTGCTATATTGACATTTTTAATTTTTTTTAATAAAATAAGGAGATGATAAAAGAAATAAGAAAAAGGGAATGCTAATGAATAGTAGAGGTGGGTGTAGTACACAGTAAAATTTAAAGAACAATTTGGTGAAAGTGAAACTGTACTTTAAAATCAGATTTTTCAAAACAAATTTGAAATCTATGGCCAAACGCTAGCTAAGTGATACATGGTAAAAACAATGGCGATATAAAAAATTTCTTAAAAATGTTGAAAATTAAATATATATGTATAAAAAATAATACTTAATTTTCATGAAAAATATAACTTTTGAGCTAAGATCGGTATTTGATTGACCACCCTTCATTAGCTATATATAGCTTGGTCTATCGGAGAAGGTGCAACCATAAATTACAACTATAGTCCGTTTAAAGGTGAAAATAGCACGGGCTAGTCAATTTTCAGACTGGTAATCGAAAAACAGCCAGCATTTGTAAAGTCATTGAAAAATAGTCAGTATTTTGCCGAAACACGGAAAGTTCCAACATAATATGCGGGATTATAGAGCTCCTGTGTATATACTTCCAGCATATTATGTTAGAACGCCAACACACAGAAAGTTCCAGCATATTATATTGGAACTTCAGCACATTATGTTAGAAACACATATGTAGAAAATTCGAACTCCAACATATTATGCCGGAATATTTTCGGATTTTTAAAGGTGCTTTTGTTCAGATTTTATCTTTACATGAAAAAGTGGCTAAATTGCGATTACTTTTGAAACTGTGATTATTATCTAATTATCAATGTAAATCTGGCTATTTTTTTTATTTTTTTTCCCGATTTAAGGGGATTGAGGCAGGAGTTTTTGTTGATAATTAATGTAAAATGTACTCTTGTAAAATATCTAAGTATAGAATGAACCACTGCAACGACCCGACTGGTCGATTTACCTTTTAGAACCCATTCCCTTAACTAAAACTTCCCGTGATTGCTTTAGCTAATTTATGACTTGCAGGGACGGTTGGCTCGGGAGTTAGAAGAGTTTTTGAGTGAAATATGTCCAATTGTTTCTTTAGGATTCTCTTAAAAGATCAAGTTTGACTTCGGTCAACCTTTTGGGAAAACGGATCCGGAATCGTGATTTGACGGTCCCGGAGGGTCCGTAGAAAAATATGGGACCTGGGCGTATGTCCGGAATCAAATTTCGAGGTCCCTAGCCCGAGTAATGAATTTTTATTAGAAATTGTTAAATTGAAGTTTTAAAGAATTAAAGAAACTTAGAAATCATTGATTTACTAGTTATCAGGCTCGTATCTTGGTTCCGAAGCTTGGTACAGGTCCGAAATATCGTTTAAGACTTGCCCGTAAAATTTGGTGTCTATCCGAGTAGTTTAAGGGCGTTTTGACCCGTTAGAGGAGAATTAAGAACTTGAAGTTCATTAGTTTGATTCATTTGGTTTTAGGGGGTGATTCCTAGATTTAGCGTTGTTCTGAGTATTCCGAGGGTTCGAGTAGGTCCGCCTCGTGATTTTGGACTTGCCGGTATGTTCGGGCGGGGCCCGGGAGCCCCGAGCATCAAGCGGACGAGGCTCGAGTGAAGTAAAAATTGGAGAAAGGGCTGAGTTTGCTGCTTCTGTCATAACCGCATATGCGGTCCTAGGGCCGCAGATGCGGGACCGCAGGTGCGGTCATGACTCAGCAGAAGCGGCCAAGGGCAATCCAGGCCNTTGTTGACCACCTTAAGAGCTTTTTGGTAGAAATTGAAGAGGATTGGACTCCGCAGAAAGCGGCCAAGGGCAATCTAGGCCAGAACCGAAGAAGCGGCTTCCTATTCGCAGATGCGGGCCTCAGACCGCAGAAGCGGTCCAGCCCCTTTTGCCTAGCTCCGCAGATGCGAGACCACAGATGTGGTCCCTTAACCGCAGAAGCGGTCCAGCCCCTTTTGCCTAGTCCCACAGATGCGGCTCTCCTTTCGCAGATGCGGTCCCCTAACCGCAGAAGCGGAAGTCGCTGGGCAGTAAGCTTCATTTAATTCGAGCTCAAAGACTATTTTTATCATTTTACCCTCAACCTTTGGGCGATTTGGGGGCTCTTGAGAGAAGGTTTCTACTTAGCATTGCAAGGTAAATTATTTCCACTCATTATTAGTTTAAATGCATGTATATTAGGTAGATTAAACACTAAAAATTAGGTAAAATCAAAGGGGTTAGAGCTAGACCTAGGGTTTTAATAAAACTAAGATTTGACCACGAAACTTGTCATGAAATAAACTAGAAATCATATATTATTGATCCTTGGTTTGTAGAGAACAACCTTCTTCGAAAAATCTCGGAATCCGGGCACGTGGGCCGGGGTCGAAATTTAGGAAACGTGTGAAAAAGGTTGGGAAATTGCTAAAATAGTTAGAATTCGATCTTGTAAGCCTATATTGACTAGTTCTTACTTTATTTAACTAGTTTGTGATCGTGTGGCTCCGAATTGAGGGCTTGGGCTTGTTCTTGATATTGGAAGTGCGCCTTGGAGCGAGGTGAGTCTCCTTTCTAACCCTGTAAGAGGGAATTGTCCCCATAGGCATAATAATTGAATTATTTGTCATTATATACGGGGGCTACGTACGTACTAGGTGACGAGGGTCCGTGCGTAGCCACTATTATGCTAAGTCCGGGTAGTTTAGGACCCATAAGCATGCTTTACGTGATATTCTAGTACAGTTGATTAACTTGGATTTGTATGAACTTTTTTGATTAAGAAGAATGAGACTAGAGAATGATCCTTATCCTGTTTGGTCTTTTAAAAGAGAATAATTGGCATTCATGTGTATGGCTACTCCTCATATATATACTGATTGTTATTGTTGCTTGTCAAAGAGCTTATTTCTGTTTGACCGCGTCGCACGGGTGATTCGCGAGCGGGGTAATAGTTGCATCTATGGTTCGAGCCGTTCGACCCTCGGCAGTGCACAGTTTATTTTATGTTGGATCGGGCCGTACGTCCCACGGTGATTATTTGCGCATAATTTGCTTAGAAGTCCTTCAAGTGCTGCGTTACATATCTGCTTAGACTATGGGCTAGTATCCATGTTAGTACTTGGGAAAGAACTGTTACTCCATGATTATTAAATGTTAATAACTTGCAAAGTCCATGCTTATTATGAATTCTTTTCGTATTAATTGACCCTAGTAAGTATCGAGTCGACCTCTCGTCTCTACTTCTTCGAGATTAGACGGGATACTTATTGGGTACATATTGTTTATGTACTCATACTACACTTCTGTACTTAATTGTACAGGATCTGAGGCAGATACATCTGGTTACCAGTCCGGTGCGTGCCCTTGAGCTTGTGGCAAAGACTTCCACGGTGAGCTGCTTTCCTTCCTATGCCGCTCAGCCGCCAGATGGAGTCTTCCTTTACTTTTGTTGTCTTTCTTTATCTCAGACAGTAGGACAAAGATATTCTTTTGTATATTCTACTAGATGCCCATACTTGTGAGACCAGGTCTTGGCACACATACATTGGTAGACTTACGTTTTGGGTTGTATAATTATGTTACTTACATTATCTATCACTTTTGGTTTGGAATCCAAATTGGAGTATTTACTTCCCTTAATTTCTGATAAAATTAACATAAGAAGTTAGAAATGTTCCGCGTTGGCTTGCCTGGCATCGGCATCGGGCGCAATCATGACCTGTTATGGAATTGGGTCATGACAACCACAATACTTTTTTTTTGGTAACTAACAATTTTATTAATGACCAGTAAAGCTTTACATATCCATAGCCTGCTTGTGCCTCAGCAGCTATAATCTTACAAATTCCAAAAACCTACAAAACTAGTTCTATGAAAATAGAGATGGCAGTTGGGGCGGGGCGGGGCAGGGTAGGGCAGGGCAAGCCTTAACCCACTAAAATTTGGACCCGCCCTGCCCTGCCCCGTTTGGCCTTTTTCCAAGTTTTTGCCCCGCCCCGCCCCGCCCCGCCCCGTATAGATTTTCTTTCATTTCTTTCTCTTTATTTAAAATTGACGTGTTATTGACATGAAATAGTTTATTTGTATCACTTGAATAAAATATGATTTTTATCAATATTATAGTATAGCTTATTAAAGAGTAAATCCCCTTAAATTAATGCTTCAACCCAAGTAAATAGCTAACTGCTTAAGTCACTTGAAGTTTTTGTTTTCTTCCGTTATCATATTCTTTTTTAAGTTAGTGAACGAATTGGACTGTAAAATTGCACAACGGAGCATCATTTTCATTCATTATCTGTTATTTTAAAATACAACATTAATTTATTAAATTTAATGCAATAATAACTAGACGCAGATATTCAGATTTTGAAAGTTAAAGCTAGTATTTCACTGTTAGGAGTAATTTAATTTTTTTTCCGTGTGCTGGAGTTCCAACACAATATCCTGTAGTATTTCACTGTTAGGAATCCATAAACTTTAAATTCGGGTTCCACCTCTATGTTGTATGCAGTGTGACGAGATACCGCTTCGTCAAATTAAAAAAATTTGCTAGATATGTATAAGAAAAATAAAAAACCTTGGATTAGTCATCATCTCCGATCAAGTTATTCACTAATATTTCTCGTCATATAAATTTACTTAATAATTTATTTATAAGCGATATGTCTAATTATGCAAATATTTTTGTAACATCAATGGATAAAAAAATATCAGCAAGTGGGTTGACTAATCCACTGTCAACCCCAACACCAATAATGTGACCAACAACATCACAAGCCAAAGTATCAGCAAGTGTAAATCCAGCAGCGTCCCCAGTCTGTAGGCTTGAGTCCCTTAAATCCAGCAGGGTCCCCTGCCCTGCCCTGCCCTATCAATTTTTTTTCAAAAATAATATTTTGCCTTGTCCCGCCCCGCCCCGCCCTATTTAGATCTTTACCTGCCCCGCCCCGTTAAGAGTTTGACCTGCCCCGCCCCGCCCTAATTGCCATCCCTATATGAAAACATGAAATGTTGCACCAAACTACTAATTCCAGTGGTGGCTTGATCACGCCCAACTCTAGTCCTAAAAAGGATAAGCGGTCGCTGCAAATATAATCCGTCTAAAAGTCCGGAGTCGAATCCCACAGAGAACTAAGGTTTCACTATAACTGTTCAATATCACCAAGAGGATAAGTTTGAATAACTTTCAAGTTATAAAGATTAAAATTCTTATATCTAACTAATTAACAAAGAAACTAAAGCAGTAAATTAACAACTAAAGATACTAAGGGTTGGAGATTAAATTTAGGAGGTCTAGACTTATGATTTTCCCAAATGTTGGAATCCTTCCTGCTATGTTCCCTACGATTTTGCCTATGTATTTCCTACTGATTGCAAGCACTTTAGGTGTCGTAATTCTCTCTCGAGTAGCTACAACAATTTACTAGACATATTCTCTCGAACTACGCTAGTTGGCTTTATCTAACCGCTCATTATGACCATGTCAAGGCTTTGTTATTTTTAAACCTACCTTTAAACCTACTGTATTGATTTCTCACATACGTTAGGAGTAACGTTGTTCAACAACTACCTAAATATGTACTCTCTCTCGAGCAGTACACACTAAATAGGCACAGGCAATTGATGGCCATTCACTCAACAACAACAAACACGTAGTTGAACAAGTAGAGAAATCCAACGGCTTAGTTATATAAAAATATAACAAGAATTCATCCTACAAAAGGTTCTATCAAACTCTAGATAACAAATTAGCTATTCATAATAGTATGCAAAAATACAATACTAGAATTCATAACCAATAAAGGAAATAGGAAGAAGGAAGTGAAAACTCTGGGAAGAATTCTCCGCCTTGCTCTCAGTATGTTCTTGCCTCCTTAGATCGAATCTCCGGTCTCCTTGGCCTCCTTAGGCCTAAATTATGTCAAAAGTTTGTCAAAGGTCCTCAAAATACCGTTTTTCCATGTATATATACCAAGTAGGGTTGTGCCCAAACAATTACACCTTCTCTTATGTGAAAAAGGACACTTTCCCCCGACAGGACGTCCGCGGCTGCGGATTGGACCGCGGACCTGACCGCGGATTTTGGCCATATTCTGTCCGCGGCCGCGGATCTGACCGCGGATCACTTGTCGCGCATATTTTACCCTGTTCTATTTGGAATTTTGAAAAACGTAAAACATGAAAGTTGTAGCCCTTTGAGTTAGCTTTTCAACTATATATTGTGGAGCCCAAATGGAGTTTTGAGCGAAAAGTTATGTGCATTTTACTAGATAGTGTGTAATATGCCTACTCGATTCTTCATTTCGTTGCTCTATCATCCCTTGATCCCCGAACGATCCCGGATTAATTCCTTGGGCTTTTACTCAGACTTCAAAGCTCCAAATCACTTGAATTCATTCCATAACATCTACATAGCTCGGAATCACTCCTACAAGTCATAAAATACACAATTAGTGCAAAACACTAGCGATTAAAGCGCAAACTCAACTAAAGTGCAGTAAATTAGAGTGTAATAATCGACTAAAATACGTAATTATAGCCTATCATCATGGATCTCACGTTACAAATGTAGGGACTTCTCGTGAAATACTATCAGCTCCTCTGCTTCTCTTTTCAAACAGCCTCAGGTTCCTTTCAATCCAAATGACATGAGTTATCTCAGCATATACCATCCTGTAGAGTTGAGCTCTCTGTGTCCTGCCCTTAGCCCATTGTGTCACCCATTGCATATGTTGGTCACAGTTATCTCTCACAACATCCTTTCTTTGCATCCAATGAAGGATTCTCTGTCATACTTCCTTTGTAAAGCAACAGTTCACAAACAAATGTTCCCTAGTCTCATCATGATTTTGACATAAAGAGCACTTTGAATCCACAACTACACCCCATTGTACCAGCCTATCTGCAGTTAATAATCTCCCATGTAGTTGCAGTCACATGGTAAATATAGCTTTTGGTCTGGCCTTGTTTTGGAACATCAAACACTTTCAGGTAACTCTTGGTCTATCTCCCAGTAATTGGAGGTAGAAATTGCTGATCATACTCTTTTTATGATGTTGCTGATGCTGCACCTGTTGAAGAGTTGTTCTAGCACTTAGTATCTATCTCACCATCCAACTTGCTTGTTGAGGAATTGCCACCTCTTCAAACTGTTTGTCTTTGATATAGAAAGCATGTATCCATCTTATCCATAGTCGATCTTGTTTATGTGCTACATGTCACGACCCGAATTTCCCACCATCGGGATCGTGATGGCGCCTAACATTGTGAATGCTAGGCAAGCCAACAATTACGGTTCTAACACATTAATCAATAACTAAACAGTAATAAATAATAATTTGAAGCTAAATAGATATGAAATGCGGAAATTTTATAACAAATTAAATAGTCTAATACAAGACTACCCCAAAATCTGGTGTCACAATCCACGAACGTCTAAGAATTTCTACAAACACTAGTTTCGAAGAAAATACATCTGCTTTTCGAAATAAATGAAAACAGGAATCTAAACAGAGGGAAGGGGACTCCAGGGTCTGCGAACGCCGACAGATCTACCTTGGGTCTCCCGTGGACTGAAGGCAGCAACCCAAACTCTACTCACGAGGTCCGGCACCGAAATCTGCACAGAAAGTGCAGAGTGCAATATCAGTACAACCGACCCCATATACTGGTAAGTGCCGAGCCTAACCTCGACGAAGTAGTGACGAGGCTAGGACACGACAATAATATAAACCTGTGTAGTTAAACAGTATACTAACAGAATAACAATTAATAGAAACTAAGCAGAAATGAACCGGAAGGAGCAACATGCTATGGGGTAACAGAATAAAGAATCACCGCAGTAAAGGAATTTAAAAGCTAAAATACCTTGAACCGATAATAACAAATAAACACATCAACAGAAAATAATGCACGATATCACCCTTCGTGCTCTTACTCTCAACCTCACAGGTAATCAATAATAGAACGTGCACGGCATCATCCTTCGTGCTTTACCACTCAGCCTCACCAGATAATCTATAATGGATACGTGCACGGCATAACCCTTCGTGCTTTAACACTCAACCTCACCATATGAATAATAGAAATGTGCACGGCATCACCCTTTGTGCTTTATCACTCTTCCTCACCACATAAGCAAATAACAGAAACAATAACAACCCGGCAAGGGCATCATAGTTAAACAACTTTGCTTCATCACTTAACTTCACAACATAAATCTCAACTCGAGCCAATACTCAACCAATATCCAAAGCCAGAACAAACATAATAAAACTTGTCTAACATGAATGATAACCAGTTTAAGCAAGAACCATACGAACAAAGAAACACAACGGTCACAAGTGTAAGACTCACTCTCATGCTATGACCCGACAACAACGTATAGATACTCGTCACATCACCTATACGTCGTACTTAACAAATAAACATGTAGCAAATAAGGCAAAAATACCTAATCCCTCAAGCTAAGGTTAACTACACCACTTACCTCGATTCCACGGCCAAACTCAAGCCTCAAATACGCTTTTCCCTTAGTTTTCACTTCCAATCCGCCCGAATCTATTCATAATTAACTTATAAACATCAATTAAGCCAAAGAAAGCAATTCTAATGCACAATTATAGTTTTCCCAACAATTCCCTGAAAAGTCAAAAGTTCGACCCCGGGCCCGCTTGGTCAAAGCTCAAGGTTCGAACCAAAACCCGATTACCATTCACCCACGAGCCCAAATATGTAATTAGTTTCGGAATTCGACCCCAAATCGAGGTCTAAATTCCCAAATTTGTAGGATTCCCAATTCTCCCAAAATCCCTAATTTCTACCCTTAAAGAACAAGATTTAGGCCCAGAAATCTAATGGTCGTTGATGGGAAATTGAAAGAAATGAGATTAAGAACACAAACCTATGATTTGGTGTTGAAATCTCTCTTCAAAATCGCCCAAGGTCGAGTTCTATGGAAGAAAATATGAAATTTTGAGCAAATCCCGACTTAGGTTCTGTTTTAAAATCGCTGGACAGGTCTTCTTCGCGTTCGTGAGAAGCCTGTCGCGTTCGCGAAGCATCGGTCCTATTAACCTTCGCGTTCGCGAAGGTATATCCCCCCTAACCTTCGCGTTCGCGAGCCGCTTTCCATGTTCGCGTAGTGTAGCATTCCCCTCCCCCAGTTCCCATTCTTCGCGTTCGCGATATCCTTGTCGCATTCGCGAAGGGTAATGCCCCCAATGCTTCGCGTCCGCGACCAATGTCTCCCGTTCGCGTAGAAGGATTTCTCCTTCAGACCAACCAACTCTTCGCGTTCGCGGGAGACCTTCGCGAACGTGAAGAAGGACACATCTGTGCACCTGCAACAGCAAAACAGCAGAAATTTCTAAGTCCAAAACACCCTGTGGCCTATCCGAAACTCACCCGAGCCTCAGGGCTCCAATCCAACCATGCACACAAGTCTAAAAATATCATACGGACTTGCTCGTGCGATCAAATTGCTAAAATAACATCTTAAACAACGAATTTAGCATCAAAATCAATGGAATTCTCAAGAACACTTAAAGTTCTGTTTTTACAACCGAGGGTCCGAATCACGTCATATAAACTCCGTTTCTGTTTTTACACTTTAAGTCACAGACGTGACTTGAATACCATATTACCGGGCTCCGGAACCAGAATACGGGCCCGATACCATCAAGATCAAGCATTATTAAATTTCTAAAAACCATTATATTTTCAGTTTAACAATTTTCTTCAAAAATTCATTTCTCGGACTAGTGACCTCGGAATTCAATTTCGGGCATATGCCCAAGTCCCATATTTTTTTACGGACCCTCCGGGACCGTCAAATTACGAGTCTGGGTCCGTTTACTCAAATGTTGACCGAAGTCAACTTAAATCAATTTTAAAGGTAAAACTTAATATATTCTCAAATTTTCACATAAAGGCTTTCCGAAACCGCGTTCGGACTGCACACGCAAATCGAGGAGAAAGAAAATGAGGTTTTGAAGACCTCGAAACCTCGAATTGTGTTCTAAAACACGAGATGACCTTTTGGGTCATCATATTCTCCACTTCTAAAACAACCGTTCATCCTCGAACAGACATAGAAAAGTACCTGAGCTAGGGAAAAGATGGGGATATCTGCTCCGCATATCGGACTCGGACTCCCAGGTAGCTGCCTCAACAGGCTGACCTCTCCACTGCACACAAACCGAAGGATAACTCTTCGATCTCAACTGACGAACCTACCTGTCTAAAATAGCTATTGGCTCCTCCTCGTAGGTCAAATCCTTGTCCAGCTGGACAGTGCTGAAGTCTAACACATGGGATGGATCGCCGTGGTACTTCTGAAGCATGGAAACATGACACACTAGATGTACCGATGATAAGCCTGGCGGCAACGCAAGTCTGTAAGCCACCTCTCCCACTCGATCAAGGATCTCAAAAGGCCCGATGAACCTAGGGCTTAGCTTGCCCTTCTTCCCAAATCTCATCACGCCCTTCATGGGCGACACTCGATGCAACACTCGCTCTCCGACCATGAATGCCACGTCACGAACCTTACGGTCGGCATAACTCTTTTGCCTGGACTGAGCTGTACGAAGCCTATGCTGAATGATCTTAACCTTATCCAAGGCATCCTGTACCAAATTTTTACCCAACAACCGAGCCTCCCCCCGCTCAAACCACCCAACTAGCGATCAATACCGTCTGCCATATAATGCCTCATAAGGAGCCATCTGAATGCTCGACTGATAGTTGTTGTTGTAGGCAAACTCCGCTAACGGCAATAACTGATCTCAAAAACCTCTAAAGTCAATAACACATGCGCGGAGCATATCCTCCAAAATCTGAATAGTACGCTCGGACTGTCCGTCCGTCCGTGGATGAAAAACGGTGCTCAACTCGACTCGCGTACCCAACTAACGTTGAACTGACTTCCAGAAATGCGAGGTAAACTGCGTACCTCGATCATAAATGATAGACACGGGTACACCATGGAGACGAACAATCTCCTGGATATAGATCTCAGCCAACCGCTCCGAAGAATAGGAAACTGCCATAGGAATGAAATGCGCTGACTTAGTCAGCCTATCAACAATAACCCATACTGCATCGAACTTCCTCTGAGTCTATGGGAGTCCACAACAAAGTCCATAGTGATACACTCCCACTTCCACTCAGGAATCTCAATCTTCTGAAACAAACCACCAAGTCTCTGATGCTCGTACTTCACCTGCTGACAATTCAAACACCAAGCTACAAATGCAACAATATCCTTCTTCATCCTCCTCCACCAATAATGTTGCCGCAAGTCCTGATACATCTTGGCGGCGCCCGAATGAATAGAATACCGGGAACTATGGGCCTCCTCTAGAATCAACTCACGAAGTCCATCTACATTAGGTACACAAACTCGACCCTGCATCCTCAAAACTCCGTCATCTCAATTGTAACCTGCATGGCACCTTTGTGCCGCGCTGTGTCCCTAAGGACGAGCAAATGAGGATCATCATACTGCCGATCTCTGATACGCTCAAGTAATGAAGACCGAGCGACTGTACAAGCTAAAACACGACTGGGCTCAGAAACGTCCAACCTCACGAACTGATTGGCCAAAGCCTGGACATCCAAAGCAAGCGGTCTCTCCCTGACTGGAATATACGCAAGGCTGCCCATACTAGCTGACTTCCTACTCAAAGCATCAGCCACTACATTGGCCTTCCCGGGATGATACAGGATGGTGATGTCATAGTCTTTCAATAGCTCCAACCACCTTCTCTACCTGAAATTGAGCTCCTTCTGCTTGAAAAAAATACTGCAAGCTCTTATGATCCGTGAATACTTCACACGACACGCCATATAAATAATGCCTCCAAATCTTCAGCGCGTGAACAATGGCTGCTAGCTCCAAATCATGAACTGGATAATTCTTCTCGTGAATCTTCAACTGTCGCGAAGCATATGCAATAACCTTGCCATTCTACACCAACGCCGCACCAAGTCCTGTACGAGATGTGTCACAATATACTGTATATGGACCTTAACCTGTGTGCAACACCAACACCGGCGTCGAAGTCAAAGCTGTCTTGAGCTTCTGAAAGCTCGCCTCACACTCGTTCGACCACCTGAATGGGGCACCCTTCTGGGTCAACCTGGTCATCGGGGCTGCTATAGATGAAAACCCCTCCACAAACCGACGGTAATAACCTGCCAAACCCAAGAAACTCCGGATCTCTGTAGCTAATGTGGGTCTAGGCTAGTCCTTGACTGCCTCAATCTTCTTAGGATCCACCTGAGGCCCTCTACTGATAAAACATGACACAAGAAAGCATTTGAACTCAACCAAAACTCATATTTCAAAAACTTAGCATATAACTGGCTGTCTCTCAGAGTCTGAAGAACAATCTGAAGATGCTGCTCGTGCTCCTCTCGACTGTGGGAGTAGATCAAAAGATCATCAATGAAAACAATCACGAAGGAATCCAGATAGGGCTTGAACACTAGGTTCATCAAATCCATGAATGCTGCTGGGCATTTGTCAACCCAAATGACATCACTAGAAACTCATAATGCCCGTATTGAGTGCGGAAAGTTGTCTTAGGGACATCAGATGCCCTAATCCTCAACTGACGGTGGCCAGATCTCAAATCAATCTTCGAAAACACCTTGGCACCCTGAAGCTGATCAAATAAATCATCAATCCTCGGCAATGGATACTTGTTCTTGATGGTGACTTTGTTCAACTACGATAATCTATACACATCCTCATCGACCCATTCTTCTGCTTAACAAACAACACCGGCGCACCCTAGGGCGAGACACTAGGTCTAATAAAGCCCTTATCAAGAAAGTCTTACAAATGTTCTTTTAATTCTTTCAAATCTGGCGGGGCCATACGATATGGCAGAATAGAAATGGGTTGAGTGCCCGGAGCCAAATCAATGCAAAAGTCAATATCCCTGTCAGGTGGCATCCTCGGCAGGTCTGCAGGAAATACCTTTGGAACTCCCGAACAACTGGCACAGAATCCATTGAAGGAACCTCGGCACTAGAATCACGAACGTACGCCAAATAAGCCAAAGACCCCTTCTCGACCATACGCCGAGCCTTCATATAAGAAATAACACTACTGATAGAATGAGCAGGAGTCCCTCTCCACTCCAATCATGGCAACCCCGACAAAGCTAAGGTCACGGTCTTGGCATGACTGTCCAATATAGCATGATAAGGGGACAACCAATCCATTCCCTGGATAACATCGAAGTCAACCATGTCGAGAAGTAGGAGATCCACACTAGTCTCAAGACCACCAATAATAACCACACACGAGCGATAGACACGATCTATAACGATAGAATCCCCTACTGGCGTGGACACATACACGGGAGCACTCAAAGAATCACGAGGCACAACCAGATATGGAGCAAAATAAGATGACACATAGGAGTACGTAGACCCTGGATCAAATAAAACTGAAGCTGTTGATACCCAATTTTTTCCCTCACATATTTTAAAACATATATATACTTTCAAAATAGCACATATGCAGTTATAAGCATGTATAAACATTTTTTATAATTTTAAAAGCTCCAAATCAATTTATTTCTTCCCTTTTTATTTATATAAATATCCAATAATTATCCTTCAAATTACTTTTGTGATGATTTATTCATCTAAATTCTTTGTTTATGCCAACATAGTGATTAAATATTTTAGTGCATTTTTTACAATTATATTTACATTTTTAGGCTAAATTGCACATCTTTGCAATAATAGCCATAATAATGCATAATTACATTATTTATGCATAAAATGGTCTTTTATATTTTTAAAATGTTAGATAAGTATTTTTTAAATCATTTTAGTACACGAAAATATTTTTTAGTATAACTTCTGTTCATTTACCCCTAATTTCCTACTCTATACCAAATCTTACTTGAATCTTTTCCTTAAATACTTAGCATGCTTTTACCTTTGATTTAATTGTCCCTTGATTAAGGAAAAGACTTGTTGATTTACATGTGACTTCCCTGATTTGCTACTTAATTGATCTCTTACCTTATTTGCCAAGCTTTTGATTACTATATAAACCCCCTCTTACTTTAAGTTCTAGACACGAACATTAGTTCAAATTACTACTCCTTACACTCTAAAAGTTTTCTTTCTCTTCTGCTACTTGTGATACTCACTGATCTAGCCGGCTGAAAGCCAAAGCTAGATATTGGAACTTTATTGGCTTTATATTCTACACCCTTTTCTGGTATGTCTCTATGTTAAGTTTTGAAATCTAAATCCTATATGTCTCATTCTTGCACTAATTCATCAGTTATGAATTCAACTTGCATTCCTACTTACTTCTTTGCTCAGCATGTCTAGACTCTGTCCTATTCAATGTATGCTTTATATTCTACACTCTTTCCTGCTTACTTTTTTACATAGCATGTTTAATCTAGTTCGAGACACGTCTTGCTTCCTGTATCATAACTATTATCTATGTCCTAACTACTAAGATCCTAAGTGTTACATGCAATTTGTGACTATATGTTTCCTCCATGCCCTATCCCTGCCCGCTAATGTGACTCTTATGTGCCACAATCCCTTTATCCCCATGTGAAATTTGTTTGTTAAGCGTTCTTCTGAATCTGAGTCTCTTATGACCAATTGATTGTCTGCTGTTTTGGTATTCTTCTCAAGCTGTCTTTTACTACCCAGTTGTATCCTGTTTCTAAAAAAAACTTTTCTACTTCTAAAGTCATCTCTGTACTATTTTCAAAACAAAACTATGTCAAGCACCCTCACTTTACTCTTAGGATACTAGGTTCAGCCCCTGTGTACTGCCTTTAGACCCTTGAGATCTCTCTGAACTCTGGCATGTCAGAGCTGGCCTTTCCACACTGCACCTAAATCCGTTATTGTTTGGGAAAACGTTTAGGTGTGAGCACTGTCCGGGATCCTTGAGGTCCTTAGGGAACTCTAACACACCTAGACATGATACCGTCTATGGAACATTGGCATTTGAGGAGGCTTGGAAGTCATTTGGGCCTACTGCAGGCTCCCTATAGATTAATTCGCGTTCATTTATGTATTTTAATTCATTTGGTTTGTAATAACTATTGTAAACAACATTGGGGTGATTAGTGAAAAAGGGAGGGTAGTTATATATGTTGGGTAAATTGGGTAGATACCATGCCTATAGGGTCGTGTTGATTCAAATGTGTTTGTTATGTTTGCTTTACTTCCACAATATTAGAAACCATGCCTATAGGATCTAAAAATGGCTTTAATAATATAGATCATGCCTATTGGGTTAAAATCAGCTCTATAGATACCATGCCTATAGGGGTTTCACTTTGGTTAAATAAATGTTGTTCGTTTTTACCTTGCTTAACCGGAGATCATGTTTATAGGACTTAAAAACAGTTCATTTAAATAAATTAGTTCACATTCGTGTTTATATACTCTAAAATGGTTTAATTAACTAAATATGTCCGCTTCTTAAAAAGGTTTTCAAACGCTGCTTAATTATTAACGCTGTTAGAAAGCATGCCTATAGGATCTCAAGTTGTCATTTAAAATAGCTTTACTATTTTATTGCATTCCTAATCAGTAATAGATACCATGCTCATAGGACATCACTATTCTGCGCCTAGGCAAGCCTGTAGGGGGATTAAAATTCTGCAACTGTAAAACCATGTTCTGTTATCTGCGACTGCTCACATTCAACAGGTCTAAAATCAGTAGGCAAGCTAAATAGGTCTTTGACACTTTGGTCCTAATTTAATGCTGTATAATTCCTGCTCACCTAAATATCATGTTCTAAGTTTATCAAGTGCCTGAAACAATTGTCTAAGATGTGCATTTATTTGTTCTGCTTGTGGAGGTAAAAATGTGAGCCATTACTTGTTCCCTCTCTATGTGCAGTCCTATTTGTTTTGGTTGACGCTTAGACTTTTCTCCTTTAAGTAACTTAGGATGGTCTAGAACTGCCCCAAAAATAGAGGTCCTAAATGCCTCCAGGGCCACGAGGAAGGGATGGGTAGTGCACGCATAGGACATTTTCAAGGTTGCTAGAACGCTTTAGGCTATGACCAAGGGGGGAGGGGGGGAATTGGGTAGTAAGGATATGATGACTACGCGCTAATATCACGTGTAGCCCCTCATTGAGGAGTGATTACCGGGCATTCTGTGGGGTGATCCTGTAGGCTAACCAACCTAGGACCTCTTTCTCAATTCCTGATGTTTAAACTTTACTTTTTTCTCTATATATGCAACTTGTTCAAATCTCTTCCCTTCTTTTGTCTCCTTATTTGAGTCATACAATGCCCGAAATATGCCTTTATTTGCAAGTATGTATTTAAACTATTTATTTGTTTAAAGGACTAATTCGTAAGTATAAGTTTGTCCGGGACCCATCGTTGTGGACCGAGAGGGGTGCCTAACACCTTCCCCTCAAGGTTATTTCGAGCGCTTACCCTAAATCTCTGGTAATGCAAACTAGTCTAAGAGTTAATCGCTCTAGGCGTCCTAACGCACCATAATTCGTTAGGTGGCGACTCTTCAAGAACCCAAATTCCCAAAAGTAAATGAGTCATTACCCCCATGGAATGTCGGAACCCGGACTTCTCCCCGCGAGGAGGGAAAAAAGGGGGCGCGACAGAAGCATCCCTACTACAAACTGAAACCGTACTTATGATAACTGCATCGGAGGACTCAGCTTCAAACCTGGCTGGAATAGCATAACATCGGGGCTGGGCCCTACCACTCTGAACTATATCCCTGTGATGGCCTCATGCGGGCTGGCCTCCAACTCTAGCAGCCTGACCTCCACCTCTAACGGCCTGACCTCCACCTCTAGCTGGCTGACCCCTACCTATGGCTCCCTGACCCCTACCTCTAGCTGGCTGAGCAGGCGGTGCCGAAATCATGGCACTAGAACCCTGATGCTGAGAACTGCTCAATGCTCGAGGACAAAATCTAGCAATACGCCTCGGATCGCCACAAGTATAACAAGACCTCGGCTGCTGAGACCGCTGACCGTGAAACTAACCCTGACGGCCTGAGTAACCACCTTGAAAACTCTGGAGCGGAGGCGCATTGATAGGAGCTGGTGATGAACTATAGGGTAGCTGATTAGAATACTACATATGAGAACCACGACCACCTAGAGCACTGTGAGAAGCCTGAAGTGCTGAATGAAATGGCTTGGGAGGATGGCCCCTACCAAAAGAATCCCTGCCTCCAGAGGTGGCACCACTAAACCTACCAGAATGACGAGGCCTCTTATCTGACCCCTGACCACTCCCCTGAGCTAGAACCATCTCGACTCGCTTGCCCACATTGGCCGCCTCCTGAAAAGAAATCTCACTCCCTGACTCCTTAGCCATCTACAATCTAATAGGCTGAGCGAGTCCCTAAATAAACCTCCTCACCATCCCTCTCTCGGTGGGGAGTATAAGAAGAGCATGATGAGCTAAATCAATAAACCTCGTCTCGTACTGAGTGATAGTCATAGAACCCTGCTGAAGATGCTCGAACCGCCTGCGGTACTCCTCTCTCTGAGTAACGGGAAGGAACTTCTCGAGAAATAGCCGAGAGAACTGGTCCCAAATCAAAGCAGGCGACCTAGCTGGTCTGGACAAACAATAATCTCTCCACCATTTCTTGGCGGAACCTGACAGACGAAAAGCAGCAAAGTCGACCCCATTGGTCTACACTATCCCCATGTTCTGTAGAACCTCGTGTCAACTGTCCAAATAATCTTGGGGATCCTCTGAAGATGTACCGCCATAGGTAGCAGTGAAAAACTTGGTGAACCTGTCCAATCTCCACAAAGCATCAGAAGACATAGCTGCTCCATCACCGGTCTGTGCTACAATACCCGACAGAACTACCCCAACTGGCTGAGCTGCTGGAGTTTGAAACTGGGGAGCCATCTGCTCCGGAGTGTGAGTAGCGGGAGTCTGTGCTCCTCCCCCAGCCCGAGAGACGACTGGTGCTACAGGAAGTATGCCTGCCTGAGTAACACTCTCCATAAGGCCCACTAGACGGACCAGAGCATCCTGGAGTACCGGGGTAGCGATGAACCCCTATGGAACCCGAGCTGGCCCTGCTGGAACGGTCTGGGCCGGAACCTCATCCTCAAACTCTACCTGAGGCTCCGCCGCTGGTGCTGCGGCTCTGGGCTGAGCCTTGCCCCAGCCTCGGCCTCGGCCTCGGCCTCTGCCCCTCGTAGGAGCTGCCACTGGGGGCTCAGGCTGCTGATCAGCTGATGAAGTGGTAGGTGTTCTCGCCATCTGCGAAAGAACAAAGTAGAAGTTTTATTAGCATTGAGAAATCAAATCACACGACAGAGAAGAATAGATGTGAGGTTACTCCTAAACTCTGTAGCCTCTAGGGGATAAGCACCCAGTGCTCTGATACCAACTTGTCACGACCCGAATTTCCTACCGTCGGGATCGTGATGGCGCCTAACGTTGTGAATGCTAGGCAAGCCAACAATTACGGTTCTAACACATTAATCAATAACTAAACAGTAATAAATAATAATTTGAAGCTAAACAGATATGAAATTCGGAAATTTTATAACAGATTAAATACTCTAATACAAGACTACCCCAAAATCTGGTGTCACAATCCACGAACGTCTAAGAATTTCTACAAACACTGGTTTCGAAGAAAATACATCTGCTTTTTGGAATAAATGAAAACATGAATCTAAACAGAGGGAAGGGGACTCCAGGGTCTGCGAACGCCGACATATCTACCTTGGGTCTCCCGTGAACTAAAGGCAGCAACCCAAACTCCACTCATGAGGTTCGGCACCGAAATCTGCATAGAAAGTGCAGAGTACAGTATCAGTACAACCGACCCCATGTACTGGTAAGTGCCGAGTCTAACCACGGCGAAGTAGTGACGAGGCTAGGACACGACAATAATATAAACCTGTGCAGTTAAACAGTATACTAACAGAATAACAATTAATAGAAACTAAGTAGAAATCAACGGGAAGAGGCAACATGCTTTGGGGGTAACAGAATAAAGAATCACCGCAGTAAAGGAATTTAACAGCTAAAACACCTTGAACCGATAAAAACAAATAAACACAGCAACAGAAAATAATACACGGCATCACCCTTCGTGCTTTTACTCTCAACCTCACAGGTAATCAATAATAGAACGTGCACGGCATCACCCTTCGTGCTTTACCATTCAGCCTCACCAGATAATCAATAATGGATACGTGTGTGAGCACGTGATTTTTGCCCTTTATGAATTACTCCCACAAATTCAAAACAAAATAATTTTTTCATTGTTTGTAATTTCGGGGATTTTTTTAGCATTTTTTGTGACTGTTTGCATTTGTCCGTGCCCGTTTATTTTATTTAATTCATGAAAAATACAAAAAATATGTTGCATTTGCATTTAGGATTTAATTTGACATTTTTTAATTAGTAATTAGTCATTTTATAAAAAGAAAATCACAAAAAATGGTTTAATTTGCACCTTTAATTTTAACTTTGATTTTGAATAGTTTTCTTTTCATTTGTCGGTTAATTAATTGTGATAATTATCATCTAGGTTTAATTAGTGTTTTGATAGGTTAATTAGGTTTTAATTCAGATTTTGATTTAATTTTGAAGAAAAAAAAAGAGAGAATGTAAAAGGAATCTTTGGAAATTGATTTGAATTTAGAAATATAGAAGAAGAGAGTTAGTTGGGTCAAAATCCATTCCTCAACCAAATCCCCTGCCCCTCAACCAGCCCACAACACCCTTAAACCCGCCCCAACCCACCTGTTAACCCGACCCGGCCCCAAATTATAACACAAACGAACATACAGACCCACAACTCAAAATCCCTAATCCCAAACGCAGCCACTGTTCTTCTTCTCCAGAGAGAGCACGAACCAAGCCCCAAATTCAGTCAGAATCCAAGCGAGTGAGCCTCAAATCTCTCCTCACGCGTTCCCTTCTTCTCTCCCCTCGCCATTTCTAACCGTCTCTGACAGATTCCCCCTCCCTAACATGCTCTATTTGATTTTAGTTCGAATTTTTCACCCTTCAGATAAAACTAAGGAAAAATGGGAGGCGTTAGATTGGATTGGAGTTAATCTAATCCTTCCATTTGTCCCTCTATCATCAGAAACGGGGTGAAAATCTGTTTAGGGAGAAAAATTTTCGTTTTGGGGATTTCTTGGAGATAAAGGCAGAAGATTCGAGAAGCTTGGAGGGATATATAAGGTGAGGTCATTTCTTGGGGAAGAGGATTTTTGGAGAGCAATTTCCGGAGAGAAAAACTGAGAGGAAATTAGGGTTCTAAAAACTGGGGGAAAATTCAAGAATTTTTTTTGAGTTTTGTTTTGGTTACTTTCTTTTCTTTGGAAAAATCAAAAACGAAAAGTTTTCTTGTGACTTGTTTCTTTTAACTCTGAATCTGGGTTTAAAAATGGAAGTGATCTGAATCATTGTTGCGAACTCGCTGGAGTTGAGGCTGCTCTGTTCGCGGCTCCGTTTCATTGTTCCCATTTTCAGTTCGGGCTTTGTTGTTGTTCCTCTCGTTGGAAGTTTGGAGCAAAAACCTTGTATTCTTCTGTTATTATTGAAAGCATTTCTGATTTCAGGTTCATTTCTTCTCCATCTTTCCATTACTCATGATTCTGTGTCGTGTGTTCATTTTTTATCATGATTTTGTTTAAGACTCCCTGAAAGTCAGTACTCATTTTTGGTTTAAATGCTGAGTTCTGTTGGCCATGATTCAGGTCTGTTTGTGTTCTTGTTTATTCTATATTGGACGGGTTATTGTACACACTGATGTAATGGCTGTGGTTGTGTAAACTCGTCCCATTCGTTTCGTTAAATTTGAACACTGAAACAGAGTCATGAAGTCTTAAAGGTTGAAGCCTACTTGTTTGATCATTTTGTTGGTTTGGCTGAAGTTTGAGCGCTAAGTAACTTGTGTGCTTAGTTCATTCTTAAATTAGTGAGTTCAAATTTAGCTTCTTAAGGATTTGTGACTAGCTGAGATTTTAAGGTAAAGTAAGTTCGAGTTGTGTCGTTTTCTCTGATGCATTGTAGCCGAAATCTGAGGTCGAGCATAAACTGGTTGTTGAGGATATGACTTTACTTTTGATCAAATGTTCTGGGAACTGTTATTGAATGCATTTTACTCAATGGTAGCAATAGCGACTCGAATTCCAGCTGTTGTTTTGAAAATGTATGAACTAAGTTAGTTTCCCTGAATTGAGAATCATTATCACAAATCCTAAGTTGCACTGAGAGTTCAGAAGGTCTCTGCTGACATTCATATGATTTTTGCTGTGCAAAACTCCAGTTGCAGCTAGATTTAGCAGCTAGTCTTGCACGATTGATTTTTTTTTCTCTCTTCACTGGTTCTGCGAGATCTCAATTTCTGTAGCAGGTGTACATCATTTGTTCCTTCCAAATTTCAAATTATGTTTGGGATGGTTGCAATTCATTCTTCAGTCCTCTGCGTGCATAATCTACTGAAACAAATTGCTTGCATTGGCAGGTAGGGAATTGGAAGCGTTGTTAAAAAATGTGAATCATCTAGTTCATGGCTACATATCTGAGCATCTGGTCGCATTAGTCTGTTGCGTAGGGTTATCTGAACATCTTAAACTAGTATGCATGTTGGCTAGCATTTAGCTTCATCTAAAAATAAATTTTGTTCATGTTCTAGAATCAGCATCCTTGGTGCATCTTTTATGATTTCCTTAGTTTCAGATGGTATTTGTTTCACTCCCACTCTATCGGCAGGTTAGTTGTTGGCTTTTAGTCAATTTGCAAGGTCGTTGGGTTTTGTAAAGGCACTCAGCACATCCCCATGTGAACTATAGCTTAGGACTCTACCAATTGCTTGCCCTTTGGAAATCAGCATAAGTTTAATGGGACTCTAGTTGACTCTTATCATATTTTGATCAACCAAGTGTTTACTTGTTGCTTCACATTCTTCTTTACATGTGTGATCTGAGATATCATTCTCTTTTGTTTGGGTTGATGTTTGATCTGGATAGTCATTGAAATGTGCAGTGATCGCAAGAAACACCATTCTGGGAAATAGACTTTTTTTTTAGTAAGGTTGAAAACGTTTGTGAAAAGTAAAGCACATGTATGAAGTTTCTTTGCATTGCTAGCTGGGATTCGGTCGTGGCATAGCAGTCGGTTTGGGCCATGGAAATTGTTGGTTCCGTAATTTAAAATAAGGGATTTGGACCTTATCATGTCTCGGACTTGAATGGGTCGCAGCTTCAAAAGTCCTGGGTTTCAGTAATTTGGTCCAAAGGTTTCGAGGCGTGCCATGCCAAATAAAAATCAATGCATGGCCCTCGTTTAATTAATTTTGTTTTAATCCTTAGAAATCGAGGCGTGCCATTTAGTGAAATTTCTATGGCCCTCGCAAAGTTGCCAATGCGTAGTTGCTTTTAGGCGCGCTATTTAATAATCTACTTTCCTAAACTCGGGTGCACATTTATGTGACCCAAATCCCAAATCTCAACAATATTAAAATATGTCGAAGACTGCGGGTGCATTTATGTGACGCGGTTCGAGATGTGTTTTAATTATGTTGCAATTTTCCTAAAAATGAATAAAAGCGGTTAAAAAGTTAAAATTTGCACATAGGTTCATAATTGTTTAAAATCAGATAATTTAAGCCGAATATGACAGTTGAGCGACCGTGCTAGAACCACGGAATCCGGGAATGCCTAACACCTTCTCCCGGGTTAACAGAATTCCACACTCGAATTTCTGGTTCGCGGACTGTTAAACAGAGTCATTCTTTTCCTCGATTCGGGATTCTAAACCGGTGACTTGGGACACCATATATCTCCCAAGTGGCGATTCTGAATCTTTAATAATAATCCTGTTTCGATTGTCACTTCAAGTTGGAAATAACTCCCTTTATTATACCCTTCACGGGGTGTAGTATGAAAAAAGGAGGTGTGACAACGTGCACAGCATCACCCTTCGTGCTTTAGCACTTAACCTCACCATATGAATAATAGAAATGTGCACGGCATCACCCTTCGTGCTTTATCACTCTTCCGTACCACATAAGCAAACAACAAAAACAATAACAACCCGGCAAGGGCATCATAATTAAACAACTTTGCTTCATCACTTAACTTCACAACATAAATCTCAACTCGAGCCAATACTCAACCAATATCCAAAGCCAGAACCAACATAATAAAACTTGTCTAACATGAATGATAACCAGTTTAAGCAAGAACAATATGAATAAAGAAACACAACGGTCACAAGTATAAGACTCACTCTCATGCTATGACCCGACAACAACGTATAGATACTCGTCACCTCACCTATACGTCGTACTTAACAAATAAACATATAGCAAATAAGGAAACAATACCTAATCCCTCAAGCTAAGGTTAACCACAACACTTACCTCATTTCCACGGCCAAACTCAAGCCTCACATACCGCTTTCCCTTAGTTTTCACTTCCAATCCGCCCGAAAAGTCAAAAATTCGACCCCGGGCCCATTCGGTCAAAACTCAAGGTTCGAACCAAAACCCGATTATCCATTCACCCACGAGCCCAAATATGTAATTAGTTTTGGAAGACGACCCAAAATGGAGGTCTAATTCCCAAATTTGTAGAATTCCCAATTCTCCCAAAATCCCTAATATCTACCTTTAAAGAACAAGATTTAGGTCTAGATATCTAATAGTTGTTGATGGGAAATTGAAAGAAATGAGTTTAAGAAATCAAACCTATGATTTGGTGTCGAAATCTCTCTTCAAAATCGCCCAATGTCGAGTTCCAAGGTCGAGAAGCCTGTCGCATTCGCGAAGCATCGGTCATATTAATCTTCGCGTTTGCGAAGGTATATCCCCCCTAACCTTCGCGTTCGCGAGCCGCTTGCCGCGTTCACGTAGTGTAGCATTCCCCTCCCCCTGTTCCCATTCTTCGCGTTCGCGATATCCTGGTCGCGTTCGCGAAGGGTAATGCCCCCAACGCTTCGCGTCCGCGACCAGTGTCTCGCGTTCACGTAGAAGGATTTCTCCTTCAGACCGACCTACTCTTCGCGTTCGCGGGAGATCCTTCGCAAACGCGAAGGACACATATGTGCACCTGCAACACCAAAACAGCAGAAATTTCTAAGTCCAAAACACCCCGTGGCCTATCCGAAACTCACCCGAGCCCTCAGGGCTCCAAACCAACCATGCACACAAGTCTAAAAACATCATACGGACTTGGTCGTGCGAACAAATCGCCAAAATAATATCTTAAACAACGAATTTCGCATCAAAATCAATGGAATTGTCAAGAACACTTAAAGTTCTATTTTTACAACCGAGGGTCCGAATCACGTCATATAAACTCCGTTTCTTACCAAATTTCACAGACATGACTTAAATACCATATTAAACCTGTACTGGGCTCCGAAACCAGAATACGGGTCCGATACCATCAAGATCAAGCATTATTAAATTTCTAAAAACCATTATATTTTCAGTTTAACAATTTTCTTCAAAAATTCATTTCTCGGACTAGGGACCTCGGAATTCAATTTCGGGCATACGCCCAAGTCCCATATTTTTCTACGGACCCTCCGGGACCGTCAAATTACGAGTCTGGGTCCGTTTACTCAAAATATTGACCGAAGTCAACTTAAATCAATTTTAAAGGTAAAACTTAATATTTTCTCAAATTTTCACATAAAGGCTTTCCGAAACCGCACCCGGACTGCACACGCAATTCGAGGAGAAAGAAAATGAGGTTTTGAAGAACTCAAAACCCCGAGTTGGGTTCTAAAACACGAGATGACCTTTTGGGTCATCACATTCTCCACCTCTAAAACAACCGTTCGTCCATGAACGGACATAGAAAAGTACCTGAGCTAGGGAAATGGGGATATCTGCTCTGCATATCGGACTCAGACTCCCAGGTAGCTGCCTCAACAGGCTGACCTCTCCACTGCACACGAACCGAAGGATAACTCTTCGATCTCAACTGACGAACCTGCCTGTCTTAAAAATAGCTATCGGCTCCTCCTCGTAGGTCAAATCCTTGTCCAGCTGGACAGTGCTGAAGTCTAACACATGGGATGGATCTCCATGGTACTTTCGAAGCATGGACACATGAAACACTAGATGTACCGATGATAAGCCTGGCGACAACGCAAGTCTGTAAGCCACCTCTCCCACTCGATCAAGGATCTCAAAAGGCCCGATGAACCTAGGGCTTAGCTTGCCCTTCTTCCCAAATCTCATCACGCCCTTCATGGGCGACACTCGAAGCAACACTCGCTCTCCGACCATGAATGCCACGTCACGAACCTTATGGTCGGCATAACTCTTTTGCCTGGACTGAGCTGTACGAAGCCTATCCTGAATGATCTTAACCTTATCCAAGGCATCTTGTACCAAATTTGTACCAAACAACCGAGCCTCCCCCGACTTAAACCACCAAACTGGCGATCGATACCGTCTACCATATAATGCCTCATAAGGAGCCATCTGGATGCTCGACTGATAGCTGTTATTGTAGGCAAACTTTGATAACGGCAAAAACCCCAAAGTCAATAACACATGCGCGGAGCATATCTTTAAAAATCTGAATAGTACGATCGGACTATCCATCCGTTTGAGGATGAAATGCGGTGCTCAACTCGAACCGCGTACCCAACACATGCTGAATTGCCCTCCAGAAATATGAGGTAAACTGCGTACCTCGATCAGAAATGATAGACACGGGCGCACCATGGAGACAAACAATATCCCGGATATAGATCTCAGCCAACCGCTCCGAAGAATAGGAAACTGCCACAAGAATGAAATGCGCTGACTTAGTCAGCCTATCAACAATAACCCATATTGCATCGAACTTCCTCTGAGTCCATGGGAGTCCACAACAAATTCTATAGTGATACGCTCCCACTTCCACTCAGGAATCTCAATCTTCTGAAATTAACCACCAGGTCTCTGATGCTCGTACTTCACCTGCTGACAATTCAAATACCGAGCTACATATGCAACAATATCCTTCTTCATCCTCCTCCACCAATAATGTTGCTGCAAGTCTTGATACATCTTGGCGGCGCCCGGATGAATAGAATATCGGGAACTATGGGCCTCCTCTATAATCAACTCACGAAGTCCATCCACATTAGGTACACAAACTCGACCCTGCATCCTCAGAACTCTGTCATCTCCAATTGTAACATGCATGGCACCTTTGTGCCGCACTGTGTCCCTAAGGACGAGCAAATGAGGATCATCATACTGCCGATCTCTGATACGCTCAAATAATGAAGACCGAGCAACTGTACAAGCTAAAACACGACTAGGCTCAGAAACATCCAACCTCACGAACTGATTGGCCAAAGCCTGGACATCCAAAGCAACCGGTCTCTCCCCGACTAGAATATACGCAAGGCTGCCCATACTAGCTGACTTCCTACTCAAAGCATCAGCCACTATATTGGCCTTCCCAGGATGATACAGGATGGTGATATCATAGTCTTTCAATAGCTCCAACCACGTCCTCTGCCTCAAATTGAGCTCCTTCTGCTTGAAAAAAATACCGCAAGCTCTTATGATCCGTGAACACCTCACACGACACGCCCTATAAATAATGCCTCTAGATCTTCAGCGCGTGAACAATGGATGCTAGCTCCAAATCATGAACTGGATAATTCTTCTCGTGAATCTTCAACTACCGTGAAGCATATGCAATAAACTTGCCATTATGCATCAACACCGCACCAAGTCATGTACGAGATGCGTCACAATATACTGTATATGGCCCTGAATCTGTGGGCAACACCAACGCTGGTGCCAAAGTCAAAGCTGTCTTGAGCTTCTATAAGCTCGCCTCATACTCGTCCGACCACCTGAACAGGGCACCCTTCTTGGGTCATGTTGTATTAGCAGAGGGCATCCCAACATATTTTTGCTAGTGTAGCCCTGTTCCATATCAGCGAGTTAATCAAGCTTAGGGCCCCACTTGATTTAGGTGTACACATTCTGTCCTAGGCTACTAAAGCCTTTTTTGTGATCACATTTACCCTAGACCAGATGTAGCTTCTGCAGTATGAATCAATCATTTTTAATACCTTTGTAGGCAGAGTGAACAGCTGTGATGAATAAGATTGAATGCCAAAAACCACAGTTTGAACAAGTTGTACTCTACCAGCATATGATAATTTCTTTGTTGTACATGAAGAGATCTTTGTAACTATCTTCTCTACCAAAGGATACCATTGCATCAGTGAGAGCTTCTTGGTTGCAAGTGGGATACCAAGATATTTGAAAGGTAGTTCTCCAATAGTGAAACCTAACTGCTATATAATCTTCACTCTTACAGTCTGAGCCCTCCCCTCCCCCCAAAGCACACTGAGATTTTCCTCAAATTTTCTTGCAATCCAGATACTTGGGAGAAGTGGCTAAAACATCCATGAATAGAAGATATAGAGGAAAGTTCACCTCTAGCAAACAATAGAAGATCATCTACATAGTTGAGGTGTGTGATTCCTAGCTTTGCACATCTTGGATGGAATCTGAAACTTTTTACTTCTTTTAGGTTATTAAGACTTCTACTGAGGTATTCTATCACTATTGCAAACAAGAAAGGAGAGATAAGGTCTCGTTGTCTCAAACCTTTAGCAGCATCAAAAGGTGGGGTGGTGTCACGCCCCAAAACTGAGGGACATGACCGGCGCCCGACCGGGTAGCCCCAGTCAAGCGGACCTGGGTGCCTTTCCTATCTCACGTGTTACCCCGTGTTTTCATTACTCATTAATCAAAAGAAATAGCCATTATAATTAAAACACCTTTTTACGAAATATACAGTAACAAACATGGTTACTTAGCGTGGTTTACGACTTACATCGCCCAACATACAAAATACATATTTACATAAGTTCACAACCCACATTTCCTGTCTACGGAGCCTCTAAGGATACAAAAGGATGATATAATACTTGCCGGTAACAAGGCTCCGGCTATACCTTACACAAATATCAAACAAGACTTCTGGAATAAAAGCGGCATGAGCCACGCAGGGCCCCGAGAGGAAAGGGGCTCACCAATTCAGCTGACGGGAAGTGAAGCGGAGCTACGGTCGGTGGACTGGAGTACCTGCTATGGATCCACCTACAATCATAACACGAATGTAGCGCCCCCGGCAAAAGGGACGTCAGTACATTTGAATTGTACTGGTATGTATGAACAAACTTTGCCCTAAGCAAACTCAAACCATACACAAGTAACAAGTAGTAATGGAATCCACAATCAAATACACATGAAAGGAAACAATCAAGCCAAGCAAGTTTACAATCTCTCTATTTCCCCTTCAACATTTTCACATCAATGATTTCACAACTTTCTCATATTTTCATTTCAATAGTGATTTCGATCACTTTCCACCCTTGTTACCTCGGCCACTCTTATCACCACAACCCACACCTTATTACTTCGTGTTGCGGCGCGCAACCCGATCCCACCGAACAATCACGATTCACAAACAACACAATAACAACAACAACAATTCACAAAGAACAACGACAACAATTCTCAAGAATTACAACAACAGTTCTCAAGGAATAACAACAACAATTCACAAAAAATTTCCATAGCCAACAATACTATTTCCATCATATTCAACAACTCATACGCATTTTATGTCACAACAATAATTGCCCACAACAAGCCATATATGTTATTACCACAGTTGTTCCAATTGCATCATTTACGATTTCCTTCCATCATTTGTTTCTCAGCTCTTACCACATAACACTTTCACAATCACCCATTTGGTTTATTGCCAATTACTTACACCATTATATCGGGAGACTTAACCATGAACACTCAAATCATACCAATCACAAGAATTTCACAAATAATCCACGTAGATATCACATACCAAATATTCGTACACCAAACAAGGTGATTTTACAAAGGTCAAAGTTAGCCATACATACCTGGAGCCAAATTCCCTTTTTAACTCCTATTTTTAATTCACCAAATAGTCTAGCAACGTCAATCTAGTGCACAAGTTAACACATATGACTTACAATTGAAGTTCACAATTGCTACTCAAACTTATTTAGGTTATCAACCCCTCTTGTATAATCCTTTACTCCTACTCAATTCCTCTTACTAGATTTTAGGTTTTAAAAGGCATACATGTATGTTTTCAACCATTATTTTCAAGAATCAATGCATGAGACTCTCCCCCTTAGTTTAAACCTGAAAATCAATGAAAAAGGGTTAGGGATTTTACCTGCAAGAATGGGGATGAAGATAATCACTTTGAAATTTCCCGGCCCGGATAGTTTTGAAGAATCACATTTGATGCAGATGACTTTCTCTCTCAAGAACCCTCTCTTCCTCTCTCTTATTTTGTCCAGAAAACTCGTTAAAATGAGGGGTTGGGGTATTTTTATTAAAAAGGGGGTCGGGTTTAAAATTTAGAAAAATAGGTACCCGAGTCAGATATGCGGTCGCACTTTGCGACTGCACAGATGAAATGCGGTCCGCAGAATGGGCCGCTAAAGTGCTCCAAAAATCCAATCCTCCTGTTTGGGTCTGCGGCGGAAATGCGGTCCGCATACCTAATTTGCGGTCGCATAATGCATCGCATTTTTGACCTCAAATTTGACTAACATATTGACTCACTTTATGATAGAAATGTGGTCCGCATATCATTTATGCGGTCGCATAATGGACCGCATTTTGACCTTAATTTTAACCAAACCACTGACTCATTATGCAGCAGAAATGGGGTCCACATACTTGATTTGCGACCGCATTCTGGACCGCAAAATAGCACTTTTCTGGAAAAACTTGGTTCTTTGATTTTTAAATACTTAGATCAATACAATTGGTCGGAACCGCGGCTCGCAAGCTCGCTGCGAAGAGTTTTGCACATTCCCAACATATATTCGGAACCTGACCCTACGAGCTACTAGGTTTTGAGCACAAATTTTTACGGGGCCTTACAGGTGGATTCACCATTGAGCATGATAGTATAGTTAACTGTGGTAACACACTCCATTATCCATGCTACAAACCTCATAGGAAATCCCAGCTCAATCAGAACTTGTTCTAGAAAACTCCACTCAACTGAGGCATAGGCTTTTTGAAGAACAATCTTGATCATGCATCTGTTAGAAATGTTTTTCCTTGTATAAGGTTTCACTAACTCATGTGCTAATATGATGTTATCAGCAATTCTCCTACCAGGGATGAAGCCAGCTTGTGCCTCACAGATGAAAGAGGCAATGACTTGCTGTATCCTGGCTGCTAGCACTTTGGATATCAATTTATAGAGCATGGTGCAGCAGGCAATTGGCCTATAATCTTTGATTGTGCTAGGACTGGGTATTTTAGGCACCAGTGTGAGAGTAGTACAGTTAACAGCTTTATATAATTTCTTAGTAGTAAAGAACTCTTTGACAACTTGAATAACTTCATCCTTAATGATCACCCATGCCTTCTTAAAGAGATAAGTATTGTATCCATCTATTCCTGGTGCTTTATAGTATCAATAGCACACAAACCAGCATAGATTTCTTTGTCAGTAACCACAGCACAAAGAGCAATCTTTTGTTGTTGTGATAGGACTGGTCCATTCCTCATAATCAATCTATTTATAGCAAGGAGAGTGTGAGTTGCTGATCCCATTAGTAATTTGTAAAATTCAATGACCTCCTGCTTTATGCTGGCAGGGTGGGTAAGCTTAGCACCTGTGTGGGCCATAATTTCATTTAGTCGTTTCTTCTGACTTCTTTCCTTCATGAGTGTTGCAAAATACTTGGTGTTTGAATCACCAAGTTTAATCCATTTTGCTCTTAACTTCTGCTTCGTTACACTCTCTTCTATGAGAGACCATTTTTCTAAATTCAGTAGTATGCTCCTTTCTTCTTCAAGCAGTGAATCATTACATGATGCAGTGATCTTTCTTTGTATATTTTCTAAGTCCACTCTAGCTTGTTCAATCTTCAGGATAACCGTTCGAAACTGTTCATTATTTAGTACTCTGAACATTGGCCTTAGAGCCTTCAGCTTCATCAAATATTCTTCATCTTGCAAGTAGCAGATGACTGTCTCCAAATTATTTCCACAATATCAACAAAACTATCATGCTCAGCCCATATGTTGAAGAATCTAAATGGTATTTTGCCATGTTTTGGAGCTGAGTGTAGGGTGAGTATCATGGGGTTATGATCAGAAATAAATGGCATGCCATAATCAGTAGTCATATGATCCCACTGCATCATCCACTCAAAGTTACCAAGTGCTCTGTCAATCCTGCCGCATACCCTATCTGCACCATATTGTTTGTTTGACCATGTGTAATACTCCCCTGTCCCCGACAGTTCATTTAGAGATAATGAAGTCATACACTCAGCAAAGTCTTGAACTTCTGTATAAGTGATAGGATTATCCATAAATCTGTCATTAGAGTACAACACATCATTGAAATCCCCACACAGTAGCCAAGGTTTGGTAATTCTTACTGATAGGTCCTTTAGACCTCCCCACAATTATTTCCTTTGCACTACAATATTGTATCCATATATAGCTGTAACTTCACAATCTACCACCTCCATCGTATCTTGCACCAAACAATGAATAAATTGAGCTTCAGATCTTAGCAATGTCACAGTGTACCATTGAGGATCCCATGTAAACCACACTCTCCCATTTGGAGCATATTGATAATTTGTAACATAGTTCCACCCTGGAATTACTTTAAGCATGACCCTACTAGCATTATGTTCTTTGACTCTCGTTTCAACTATAACTGCTAACTTTATTTCTGACTACTAATATACTTTTTAAATTTTTTTTTATTTGTAGCTCTTATTTACACCTCTGATGTTCCAGAATAGCCACTTCATTAGCAAGTCATTCGACCCCTATCTTTGTCAGGTGGTAAGGTGCTAGCACTCCAATTTTCCCCTTTCTAGTGGCTCAAATGCATTTTTAATTGTTATAACAGACAGTGCTGGGGGATTTACTAGATCCAGTTCAAGCATATTTTCTACAGCTTTGCCTTTATCTGTTGTTGCCTCCAAAGTGTGTCTTACTGTTGTAGAGGTATTTGAACATTGCCCTTCTGCACATATTCATGAGTACCAGCCGATGGTTGCACATTTTCTTTGTCCTGTGATCCTTCATAGTCTTTTTGATGAGGAATGTCTTGTGTCTGCTGCTGAGTTTTATCCTCCGGTTGGCTAATCTGATTATCTCCTCCATTCAATGGACCTTTGCATCTTCACTCCATAGTGACCTTCTTAGGCTCTCTTCTCCTGCCATATTGTTTCTCTTGCTGCTTATTTGGCTGTTGCTCTATACCACATTTGTGCCCCACCACTAGATATTTCTGACAATACTCAGGTTTCTAGTCGTACCTGACTTGCTGTGTAAAATTCCTGCCATTAGGATCCATAACTGTTAACTCTACAGGCAACTCTTTGGTGATATTCACTTCTATCAACATCCTTGAAAAAAATACTCTAGTTTTCTTTGCAGTACACTCATCTGCATAGATAGGAGTACCTATTGCACTAGCCATTCGACTTAAAGAGTCATGACACCAATAATTTATAGGCAGCTTAGGAAATTGAACCCACAGAGGAATTTCCGTGGGAAGCTCCTCATTAAAATCAAAATCTGGTGTCCAAGGCTTTAGGATGATAGGTCTGTCGTTTATCGTGTATGGAAGTAATAGACTTCCTTCATGTCAGCTTCATTTTGGAATTTAATGATGTAGTAGCCCTCCTCATGCAAGTATAATTCAGGCTCAACAACATTTACCCAATTTACCCCAATATATTGTTTTAACATTGTAACCTGGTGTTTCCCCAATTATATAAGCTATCACATCACTCTTCCACTTCTCTGTTTCTAGATCTACTTCAGCTTGTCTAATTGGACTACAATTTGGCCATCAATGAGTTGTGGAGGTATGTAGGATAACGACATACCATTTTCAACTGCTCTATTCCTTTGAAATAGATTTGTCCATGGTTTGGTCTTCATAGCAGCTGCCTTATCAGGTTGTTTTTTCTCCACAATCACAGTACTATTAGCATCATGCACCAGATTTACTGTTCCATTGGCATGGACTATTGGCTCCTTACTTGCATGTCGAATCTGCGGCTCCTCGAGGCTGTTAACTTCAGTCACTATTGGAGGAGTGCTCAGATCTAGTCTCTTCTTAACTCTATCACTTGTCGATGATGACCCTGCTTTACAACTCGTTGTCCCCATTTCCTGCACCACCACTTTGTGAGATGGTGTACCTAATTCTCCTTTTCCTTATCATCAGCTTGGATTCGTGCACCCACAAAGCTACTGTAGATAGCTATGGGGTTCTTCTTGGGTCTACCATGACCCCTTCCTCTGTCGTTCGCCATAAAAACACAGTCAACGCACGTTTACTATCATGCGCCGAGAGAATGAGCGAAGAGAGGAAAAAATAACCACAATACTTTTTGATAAGCATTTTTTTTCAAGTCTTTATCTAAATATCGGTAAGCATTTTTTTCAAGTCTTTATCAGAATAATTCACACAAGTCTATATTTGTGTTAATATATGTCATAATCCTCTTTCATTTGAGTCATCATAATATTGCACTTGAAAATGACTTTTAGTTCAATGGAATTTGGAGTGTTGACATGATATTTTCCTAACAAACACGTATATTAGCTTGGAAAAAGGACTACTTAGTCGTAAGATTAAAGTTCACAAAATTTTCTATGCTTAACCACTAACTTTTCATAATCTGACTTTTTACTCTTAAAAGTTTCGAAAGGTGAAAAAGAAGTCTTTTAAAATATATTTATGCCAGTGTATCGGACATAACGTTTTTGTACTGTTTAATTTGACTTCTTTTTCTATATTATTTCCACCTCTGGTACTTTTTAACAAAACAAAAGGTCTTGAGGCTAATAATGTGCTTAGAATTATAGGTGCGCAATGTCGATTGGCATCTGTTCAACCTTAACTAGAAGTCTCAGTTTCGAACTTTGAATATTGAGAAAGTCTTATTATGTAGGAAGCATTTCCCCTTTTAATGAATCTTAAACGACGTGAATCCGAATTAGTCGAGATCTCAAAGCAGCTATTAGATATTGAGTGAAAATTCAAAAAAAAAGTACTATCTAGAATTGCATGTTAGCAACTAGTGACGGATCCAGGATTTTAAAGTCATGGGTGCTTGCCGATAAAAATTTTGAAAACAAGACAAAAAAGGAGTTAAGTTGTGGGTGCTCACTCAATAATTGTCTAAACATTTTTATAATTGCTTGTGTAAATTTATTCAATCTGGTCAAAGATAATGGGTGCTTGAGCACCCACAATTGATAATGTAGATCCGCCACTGGTAGCAACTGATGGATAGCAGGTATGAACAGCGGAAGCAAATAGCTAGGATTACTTGCATGTAATATAAGCAACACATAATCACAGATTTTAATCGAACATAAAATCGATACTTATCTCTTGAAGCGTGACCGTGATCGCGAGAAGCCTCCAAGCAAGAACGAAACCGTCCATCATCCTCCAGTTCCACAGTCTTCTGCTGTGTGACCCGAATAATGCCTGGAATTAGCGAAATTCGTGTGGGCAAATTTCTCCTAGGAAAAGCATGTAGTAAAACGTTTGCCTCCTTATGGAATAAGACATCTTTATATAGCCACAGGTTTTAGGGTTTAAAACCCTTTTCCTAAACCTGTTGGGTCTTCCTTTTCCACCAAGAAATAGAATTCCGTTTAATTCCTAATTTTTCGGGCACAGCAGGGACCGCAGTATTTAATTAACGAGGCTTCCTATTATGGACTTAATTCGAAATATTCGAATTAATACTACCATAATAAGTTATGAATTATTCCACTAAAAATTCGTAACTGCACTCCTCAGTTCAATTTTAAAATTCTTCCATTAAATCTTATTTAACTCCCCATGTTAAGTTTCAGATACTAATCAAATAAATTAAATTACTGACAATTTAATTCATTGATTATTTCCTTTAGACATTCGCTTAACTTATTTCATGTGATGGATATAAAATCCACCTGCAGGGTTTACACATGAAAACTTATAAGCTTTCATAAAGGTGTATCATCAATCTCTAGACCGAGACATGGATTCCATCAACTAACTATTACTTTGCCAATGTCTATTATTATTGTCCAATTTACCAGGCATATTGACCTACGAAAGAATTTCGCCTTTTAATAAATCAAAACAATAATAATATACACAACTAATAACAATTATATCAAGATTAAGAGTATAAGTACAATTAATGGCTAGAGAGTTTATTTTATTAAGTCAGTATAAAATACTTATCTCTACTTGGTCCGTTCAATACATACAAAATGTACAAGCACAAGAAGGTGGAATTAAACCATTCCCATAATCAAGATAAATTATCTTTAATCTTGTGCTACAATCATTCCTGATGGTTTTTCCAATTCCATCATTAGATTGTGAACATGATCTTTATACTTATAAGAACCGATGATTTAATCTTCCGCGTATAAGCTAAACTCTATACACTAAATCATCTACTATATAAGTGAAGGACACAGACGAATATATGATCTATTTAAAATTTTATTAAAATTGAATAAGCAATTGCTCCATAATAAATACTATATCCAAACCAAAATTCATGGTTAATAGTATATATCCCAACAATCTCCCACTTAGACTTTTAACCATGACAGTTATTAGAATATACTATGTCTAAATGCATGGTTAATAGTATATACCCTAACAATCTCCCACTTAGACTCATAACCATGCATATAACTTTCACAGCTATCCTTTTGCAAGACTATTAGAAGTCTGTGCCAATAAGTTTTTGCTAAAAGGAACTTGCCAAGTTATTTTCAAATGCAATCTTTGTCTAGCAGTGCTTTATTGTAATAAACTAGTTTGGTATTAAGCTCTTCAGGGATCTTGTTATGAAACTCTCCCAAGAGTACATACCAAACTATGATTTTTCTTACTATTCTCCCACTACGACGAAGTACTACTAATATTATCTTCAATACCTTGCGGTATTGAAATATTAATGACTTCTTCCTGTAGTGTTCTCTGCTCAACATCACTCTCACTACTTGGAGGTAGTAAATTTCTTTTTGTCTATTAACGTTTCTCCCACTACTTAAATGCAATGGAACGTCAATTCCGACAAATAGAGTTGTATGTTCTTGAGCGTTTGAATTTTTCAGATTATTCATTTGTTATTTCTTTGCTCAAATCCTGTAAAACTAGTTTACTTCTAGAAACATAGTTTATTAATCCTATTATAGAGAACCGGTATTGTGCTAACAATTACCTTCTTTTCTTTAGAAAAACAAAATAAACCTCCTTTCGTTCCCCTGGATATCCAATAAATGCGCAAACATTCATCCTTGATTTTATCTTATCTGTTTTCCCTTTCAGTATATATATTGGACAATTTCATATCCGAACTCTCCGCAGACCAGACTTACGTACTCTCCGCAGACCAGACTTACGTTAAGTCCACAATTCTATGGGTCCAAGATACTAATTTAGAAAGAACTAAAATCAGAATGTAATTGCAGTTTCTACGGCATATCCATAACGAAAAAAGAAATAAATCTGAATAACTCACTATTAATCTAAACATCTCCATAAGAGTCCTAATTTTTCTCTCTACCACACCACTCTATTATGGAGTACCCGGTGTACACAATTGAGATATAATCTTCTATTTTGATAAGTAACTAATGAACTCTGTAGAGAAGTGCTAACCACCTACGATCAGATCGTAGTGATTTAATATATTCTCATAGTGCTTCTCCGTATCAAGTCTTAAAATCCTTGAATTATTCAAAGCATTCAGACTTACGGTGCATCAAATATATATTCATAGTCTGAGTAATCGTTTATGAATGTCATAAAAATACTCAAAACCACCTCTTGCCTACATGTTCATTAGACAACACAATAAAAAATAGACTAGTTCTAACTTATCACCAGCTCTCTTTCTTTTGGAGCAGAAATGTCTCTTAATCATATTTCCTTCTAAATAGGGTCCATAAGTTGGCAGTGCCTCTACTTTCAATGAACCTTAAGGTTCATCATTGACCAACTGAAAACCTATCAAGATAATTATGACTTAAGACGCAAGTGCACAGATAAGTTTCACTCAATTTTGAAGAATATTTTCTCTTATAAGGTAGACTAATATTGTTCAGTTCAAAAGAGACATTAACAATAACAAGACCATGAATCCATGTACCACAAGAGATAAAATATTTATCAAGCTCAATAATGCAAGAGTTAGAAAATGAACTAGATATCCATCTCTTATTTTGCCTAAAAATCGGAATTAAATTCCTTATAGCGAATGGTACATACATGGCATCCATCAAATTAATATCTTATCTCGACCAAAGGAAATTTTTGACAAGTGATACGACAAACTACATGAAATCATTGTGGAGTTGAGATATACAACATTAAATAGATCATAATAAGTCAATTAATACTGAATAATAAAATTCAGACTGCATTCAATATATATACACACATGCATCTTGAGTAGCAAATTTCGATGGGAAAAGAGCCATTCATGCAAAGTATATTAATATAAATGCAAGAATTATACAATCCAAAAAAAGAAACAGAAACCA
>NC_031994.1:3585174-3590508 GCF_001879085.1 Nicotiana attenuata
ATTAATGTTATTCACTGCATATAGCAAATATTATTTACTGGGGTTTTTAATAGACCCACCAAATTTCAGGTCAATTGGAGATCATAAAAGTCATGATCTTCAAAACAACAACCAAATTTGAAAAGCTACCATTTAAGCATTTTTAGGAATTTAAAATATGGCATACATTCCAACCATATACCAATTCATCTTATATAAACATGCGTCATCATGTTCCAGATTTAACAAAATAAGACTGGCATAAAAGGAATGACTTTCATATCTAAATCACATTTTAATCCTGCAAACTGCCAAAAAACCTATCTAAATGACCCTGAACTGCCGAAATATGACATAATTCTCTGCATAGCAATGAGTATTTCTTATCAGGTCGTTTTGAATGGACCTACTAAATTTCAGGTCAATTAGATTTCGTCAAATTCATGACCTCCAATTCCATGACCAAATTCAGAGATTAGCCGTTTTAGGAATTCTCATGGATTAAAATAAATATGATCATGCCTTCTATTATCCTTGTAATAATTCTATGAGCACAAGACATAGATTAAGCCCTTCCTTTTCTGTAAGGTACATAAAACTGCCTCTTACATCCAATTGTCCTCTCGTTTTATACACATGAGAATTCAAGAAATTACTTTTCATCATAGTTGGTGAAAACCTCAATATCTTTTCTCATGAATTAGTTTAATGTCACTAGTATCAAGAGGTAAACCGCTTTTGTGTAGATGAAAACTCTACTACTAGCGTAAACTTATCAAGGACAATTAATTTTCACATGGTACATTGAGCATTTATTCATGACTCAAATAAATAGACTAGTCTAGTGGATCCTATTTTGTTAATAATAATTCTCGATTCATGTACTGGCATAATCATACATGTATAAAATTATTAAGAATTTTCAATGATTCTAAATAAATAAATCACCTTAGTGATAACCATTAATCATAAATTCTTAACGCATGTATTATACCATTTCATATGTAAAAGTTATTAAGAATTTCCAATGATTTCAAATAAATAAATAACTTTGTGATAATCATTTATTAATTATAAATTCTTAACCATGTATAATATGATCTCACATATATAAAGTTTTAAGAATTTTCAACGATTCCAAATAAATAAATTACCTTAGTAATAACTATTTATTTATCATAAAATTTTAATTTTAATATTATAGACAATTGAGGAGATAAAATAATTGTATGATATATTCTCGGGTGTTCAAAATATCAAGAACTTTTCAATGATTCAGAGTAAATAAGTCACCGTGATGACAATAACTAATTAATCAATAAGTTCTTTCAAGATATGTACTATTAAACACATGTCAAGATCCATATCTTCTCACAATAAAATAATGCTCATATAACATTGAAAGACAAAAGAACGCCTTCAGTTTGCAACAATAAAACGTGGCAGAAACCAATTAAGGTTATGTTACGACCCGGATTTCTCCACCTTCGGGGGTCGTGATGGCGCCTACTCGTGGAAGTTAGGCAAGTCACAAAACATAAACTCCTACCTATTTCATTTTAAATACTTTTATCCATCATAACGACAAGCGCTAAATATTTAGATGACAGCGGAATATGAAATAAAAGCGAAAGACTTAAATAAAATATAAAAACCAAACTATCCTGAAGACCAACACATGCCTCTAATCAGAACCTAGTGTCACATCATCCACGGACTACTAAGAGTACTAAATACAATCGTTTGAAAGGAATATAACACTGTTTGTCTCGAAACATGAGATAACAGAATGTAATATAAGATAGAGGAGACGCCAGGCCTGCGGACGCGTGCAAGGCTACCTCGGAGTCTCGGTGGACTGAAGGCTGGCTCCCGAGCTACTGCTGCTGTCCGGGACCTGGATCAGTGCAAAAGAGCACAGAGTGTAGTATCAGCACAACCGACCCCATGTGCTGATAAGTGCCTAGCCTAACCTCGGCGAAGTAGTGACGAGGCTAGACAAGACTACCACATCAACCTGTACAGTTATATATGTATATATCTACAACAGAAAAATAACAAGATCAAACATTTTAAATGGGAGGGGAACATGCTTCGGGGATAGCAGATAATACAGAGTTTCAAGAAAATAATAAAGAACATCAATAATTTAACTCTAACACGGATAAGGGAAATAAAAGCAGATTTCACTATCAGCACATATCTCGTTGCAGGCGTGCAACCCGATCCCATTTTTCAATAATTAAATCTCGTGGTAGGCGTACCACCCGCTCCCATTTCATTAAATCTCGTGGTAGGCGTACCACCCGCTCCCATTTCATTAAGTCAACAGTTCTTCCAAATGAAATTTACTCCAACAAACACAACAATTAATACGAATTCATAAGACAACAAGTACACAATAATTATGACTCGCTGAGGAAAACAAGTAATGACAAGTAGCAATTAGTTATGGACTTTAAGGAGCAAATAGGCAATTTAATATTTAGTATGCTAAATGTCAAGTAGCAATTAAGTCACATAAACATGTAGCAATTATAGCATAAATTCAAGGAATAATGTTGCGCAAGGATACCTCGAGCCAATAATAAAAAGTAACACAATAAAGGAAAATGTCATCACAAAGAATCACAGTAATAGTGGGATAAGACAATTAATGCACTTGAACCGATAACAACAAGAAAATCATTAAATAGCAGTAAAGGGCAACATAACTCAATTATCAGCAAAAAATCAGGAAAATCAAAGACAAGTGCACGACATCACCCTTCGTGCTTTTACTCTCTTTCCTCACCAAAGCAATTAGAATAATAAAATGTGCACGGCATCACCCTTCGTGCTTTTACTCTCATTCCTCACATATAATCAATAGAATTGGCACGGAATGGTACATCCTGCGGCACGGCATCACCCTTCATGCTTTACACTCTTTCCTCACAATAGCAAACAATGCACGGCATCACCCTTCGTGCTTTACACTCTTTCCTCACAATAAACAAACAATGCACGGCATCACCCTTCGTGCTTTACACTCTTCCTCACCCAAACAACAATCACAAATAAGGGGCAAGGGAATAAACAAAATAATAATAGAAATCCCGGCAAGGGAACACAATTAAACAATTAAATCCCGGCAAGGGTACATCATCAATAATCTCAACATCCCGGAAAGGGAAAATAATCAATAAGCAACAATATCCCGGCAAGGGAACAATTTAAATACTCTTTCTCTTTCTTTCACTTTTATTTCATATCTCACTTTACCACTTGAGCCAATGCTCCAAAGGGTTTAATCATTTCATATAATTTCACATTTGTAATATAACTTGAGCCAATGCTCCTCGATGTTCATAGGTCAATTTCCTTTCACAAGCTTTTCACAACAAATAAGAATCATCACCAAGGTAAGAGGAATACAACGAAATCAAGATATTCACAATATAAAGACTCACGGTCATGTTAGATACCAACGTATAGATACTCGTCACCATGCCTATACGTCGTACTAGACAAGAAGCAATTAGCAAATAAGACTCAACTCCTAGTCCCTCAAGTTAGGGTTAGACCAAACACTTACCTCAAACTTCCACGGCCAATTCAATCCTTAATAACCGCCTTTCCTCTCGAATTCGGCTCCAAATCAATTGTATCTATACAATAATGACTTCAATACATCAATAAATGCTAAACAATACGAACCCAATGCCTAATTATAGCTTTTCCATCATTTTTCCCAAAAACTCAAAAATCGACCCCGGGCCCGCTTGGTCAAAACACGAGGTTCGAACCAAAATCAAATCCCCCATTCACCCACGAGCCCAAATATATAAGTTGTTTTTAAATTCGACCCCAAAACGAGGTCTAAATCAAGAAAAAATCAAAAAGCCCTAACTCTACCCAAATACCCAATTTTCTGCCTTAAATCACATGTTTTAAACCTAGAATTTCAATAGATGTTGAAGGAAATGGAAGAAAATAAGCTAAGAATTACTAACCCAAGAGGTTTTGATGAAGAATTGCTTCAATGGTCGCCCAAGAGCTTGGAGAAGAAAGGTTTTGGTGAAAACTTGGTGAAATCCCGTAATGATTCTGTTTTGGGGTTTTAAAATAACTGGGCGAAATTACTCATCGCGTTCGCGACACGCTGGTCGCGTTCGCGATGAGTACACTTAACGGACCATCGCGATCGCGAGAGGAAGAACGCGAACGCGGAGAGTAAAAGGGTTGTGGCCCAGAAATTGACCTACGCGAACGCATGGGCTATCACGCGAACGCGATGAAGGAATCCTGCAAAGCTACGCGAACGCGAATATATGCATGCGAACGCGAAGACGAAAGAAAACTAAGCCCTCAGGGTCAAATAACCCTACGCGAATGCGAGGCAGGGATGCGAACGCGATGAAAGAAAAATCAAAGCTTCGCGAATGCGGAAGATGCATCGCGAACGCGAAGAAGAAACGGGGTCTGCAACAGCTGAAGCAAAATCTGCTATTTTCATAAGTCCAAAACCACTCCGAAACACTCCCGAGCCCTCGGGGATCCTAACCAAACACATGCACTAACTCAAGAATATCCTACAAACTTAACCATGCGATCAAATCGCCAAAATAACATCAAAAACAATGAATCAGACCTCAAAATCAAGAGTTTTTCTTCAAACTTCATTAAGTTTCAAATTTAGAACTTTAAGCCCGAAACACGTCAAACGACGTCCGATTTTAACCATACTTTACAGAAACATCTTAAATCACATATAAGACCTGTACCGGGCGCCGGAACCAAAAGACGGGCCTGATACCGACACGTTCTAATCAATTTCCATTTCAATTTTCCTTAAATATTTCAAAAAAACAATTTCCTTTAAAAATTCATTTCTCGGGCTCGGGACCTCGGAATTCGTTTTCGGGCATATGCCCGAGTCCCATATTTTTCTACGGACCCTCCGGGACCGTCAAATCACAGGTCCGGGTCCGTTTGCCCAAAATGTTGACCAAAGTCAAACTTAGTCATTTTAACACCAAAACTTAGCATTTTTTACAGAATTTCATTTTTAATTTTTCCGGCTACGTGTCCGGAATGCGCACGCAAATCGAGACGACTATAAATGTGGTTTTCAAGGCCTCGGAAGCGCACAATGGGTAAGAAAACAGGTGATGACCCTTTGCATCGTCACATTCTCCACCTCTAAAGCAACCGTTCGTCCTCGAACGGACAGAAGAAAGAAGTACCTGAGTCGGGGAAAAGATGAGGATAACGGCTCCGCATATCAGAATCGGACTCCCAGGTCGATGCCTCAGGAGGCTGACCTCTCCACTGAACACGAACAGAAGGGAAACTCTTGGATCTCAACTGACG
>NC_031994.1:3590547-3601013 GCF_001879085.1 Nicotiana attenuata
GAAAGCTGCCTTAGGGACATCGGATGCCCTAATCCTCAACTGATGGTAGCCAGATCTCAAGTCAATCTTTGAAAATACCTTGGGACCCTGAAGCTGATCAAACAAATCATCAATCCTCGGCAATGGATACCTATTCTTGATTGTAACCTTGTTCAATTGCCGGTAATCAATACACATTCTCATTGACCCATTCTCCTTTTAAACAACAATACCGGCGCACCCCAAGGCGAAACACTGGGCCTAATGAAGTGCTTCTCAAGAAAATCTTGCAACTGTTCCTTTAACTCTTTCAACTCAGGCGGGGCCATACGATACGATGGAATAGAAATGGGCTGAGTGCCCGGAGCCAAATCAATGCAGAAATCAATATCCCTGTCGGGTGGCATACCCGGCAGGTCTGAAGGGAAAACATCAGGAAACTCACGAACAATGGGCACAGAATCAATAGAAGGGACCTCAGCACTAGAATCACGAACATATGCCAAATAGGCCAAACACCCCTTCTCGACCATACGCCGAGCCTTCACATACAAGATAACACTGCGGGTAGAATGACCAGGAGTCCCTCTCCACTCTAAACGAGGCATACCCGGTAAAGCTAAGGTCACAGTCTTGGCATGACAGTCCTAGATAGAGTGGTAAGGTGATAACCAGTCCATCTCCAATATAATATCGAAGTCAACCATGTCTAAAAGCAATAAATCTACACGAGTCTCAAGACCTCCAATCACCACAATACAAGAATGATGGACTCGATCGACCACAATAGAATCACCCACCGGTGTAGACACATAAACAGGAACACTCAATGAATCACTAGGCATGACCAAATACGGCGCAAAATAAAACCGAAGCTTCTCTACCACAAGCCAGAACAACACCTGCACCTCCACCTCTAATACCTTTACCTCTGCCTCTAGCATCTCTACTTCCACCTCTAATACCTCTACCTCCACCTCTAGCTAACTGAGCGGGCTGGACGAGTCCCTCAATGAACCTCCTCACTCTCTCTCACGGTGGGAAGTATGATAAGAGCATGACGAGCCAAGTCGATGAATCTGATCTCGTACTGAGTAACAGTCATAGAACCCTGTTGGGGACGCTCAAACTGCCTCCCATAGACCTCTCTCTGAGTGATGGGGAGAAACTTCTCCAGAAATAGCTGCGTGAACTGTCCTCAAGTCAAAGCTGGTGATCCTGCTGGTCTAGCAATAATCCCTCCACCAAGTCTTGGCGGATCCAGACAAGCGAAATGTAGCAAAATCAACCCCATTGGTCTCAACAATCCCCATGTTCCGAGGAACCTCGTGACAACTGTCCAGATAATCCTGGGGATCCTCAGTAGATGCACCGCTGAATGTAGTAGTGAAGAGCTTGGTGAAACTTATCCAACCTCCACAAAGCCTCTGAAGACGTAGCTGATCTATCACTGGTCTGTGCTGCTGCTCAGCTGAAGAAGCGGTACATGACCTCGCCATTCACGAAGGGACAAGAGTAGAGGTTTGAATTTAGCATTTTGAGAAACAAAACCGCACGACAGGAGAGAACAAGTGTGAAGTTTTCCTAACTCCGTAGCCTCTGGGGGATAAATACAGACGTCTCCGTACCGATCCCTCAGACTCTACTGAGCTTGTCCGTGAATTGTGAGACCTATGTAACCTAGAGCTCTGATACCAACTTGTCACGACCCGGATTTCCCCACCCTCGGGGGTCGTGATGGCGCCTACTCGTGGAAGCTAGGCAAGCCACAAAACATAAACTCCTACCTATTTCATTTTAAATCCTTTTATCTATCATAACGACAAGCGTTAAATATTTAAATGACAGCGGAATATGAAATTAAAGCGGAAGACTTAAATAACAGATAAAACCAAACTATCCTGAAGACCAATACATGCCTCTAACCAGAACCTGGTGTCACATCATCTACGGACTACTAAGAGTACTAAATACAATCGTGTGAAACGAATATAACACTGTTTGTCTCGAAACATGAGATAACAGAATGTAATATAAGATAGAGGAGACGCCGGGCCTGCGGACGCGTGCAAGGCTACCTCGGAGTCTCGGTGGACTGAAGGCTGGCTCCCGAGCTACTGCTGCTGTCCGGGACCTGGATCTGTGCAAAAGAGCACAGAGTGTAGTATCAGCACAACCGACCCCATGTGCTGGTAAGTGCCTAGCCTAACCTCGGCGAAGTAGTGACGAGGCTAGACAGGACTACCGCATCAACCTGTACAGTTATATATGTATATATCTACAACAGAAAAATAACAAGATCAAACATTTTAAATGGGAGGGGATATGCTTCGGGGATAGCAGATAATACAGAATTTCAAGAAAATAATAAAGAACATCAATAATTTAACTCTAACACGGATAAGGGAAATAAAAGCAGATTTCACTATCAGCACATATCTCGTTGCAGGCGTGCAACCGGATCCCATTTTTCAATAATTAAATCTCGTGGTAGGCGTACCACCCGCTCCCATTTCATTAAGTCAACAGTTCTTCCAAAAGAAATTTACTCCAACAAACGCAACAATTAGTACGAATTCATAAGACAACAAGTACACAATAATTATGACTTAGTGAGGAAAACAAGTAATGACAAGTAGCAATTAGTTATGGACTTTAAGGAGCAAATAGGCAATTTAATATTTAGTATGCTAAATGTCAAGTAGCAATTAAGTCACATAAACATGTAGCAATTATAGAATAAATTCAAGGCATAATGTTGCGCAAGGATACCTCGAGCCAATAATAACAAGTAACACAATAAAGGGAAATGCCATCACAAAGAATCACAGTAATAGTGGTATAAGACAATTAATGCATTTGAACCGATAACAACAAGAAAATCAGTAAATAACAGTAAAGGGCAACATAACTAAATTATCAGCAAAAAATCAGGAAAATCAAAGATAAGTGCACGGCATCACCCTTCGTGCTTTTACTCTCGTCCTCACCAAGCAATAATATAATGAAAACGTGCACGGCATCACCCTTCGTGCTTTTACTCTCTTTCCTCACCAAAGCAATTAGAATAATAAAATGTGCACGGCATCACCCTTCGTGCTTTTACTCTCTTTCCTCACATATAATCAATAGTATTGGCACGGAATGGTACATCGTGCGGCACGGCATCACCCTTCGTTCTTTACATTCTTTCCTCACAATAGCAAACAATGCACGGCATCATCCTTCGTGCTTTACACTCTTTCCTCACAATAAATAAATAATGCACGACATCACCCTTCGTGCTTTACACTCTTCCTAACCCAAACAACAATCACAAATAAGGGGCAAGGGAATAAACAAAATAATAATAGAAATCCCGGCAAGGGAATACAATTAAACAATTAAATCCCGGCAAGGGTACAGTATAAATAATCTCAACGTCCCGGCAAGGGAAAATAATCAATAAGCAACAATATCCCGACAAGGGAACAATTTAAATACTCTTTCTCTTTCTTTCACTTTTATTTCATATCTCACTTTACCACTTGAGCCAATGCTCCAAAGGGTTTAATCATTTCATATATTTTCACATTTGTAATATAACTTGAGCCAATGCTCCTCGATGTTCATAGGTCACAATTTCCTTTCACAAGCTTTTCATAACAAATAGGAATCATCACCAAGGTAAGAGGAATACAACGAAATCAAGATATTCACAATTTAAAGACTCACGCTCATGCTAGACACCAACGTATAGATACTCGTCACCATGCCTATACGTCGTACTCGACAAGAAGCAATTAGCAAATAAGACTCAACTCCTAGTCCCTCAAGCAAGGGTTAGACCAAACACTTACCTCAAACTTCCGCGGCCAATTCAATCCTCAATAACCGCCTTTCCTCTCGAATTCGCCTCTAAATCAATTGTATCTATACAATAATGACTTCAATACATCAATAAATGCTAAACAATACGAACCCAATGCCTAATTATAGCTTTTCCTTTATTTTTCCCAAAAACTCAAAAATCGACCCCGGGCCCACTTGGTCAAAACACGAGGTTCGGACCAAAATCAATCCCCCATTCACCCACGAGCCCAAATATATAATTTATTTTCAAATTTGACCCCAAAACGAGGTCTAAATCAAGAAAAAATCAAAAAGCTCTAACTCTACCCAAATAACCAATTTTCTGCCTTAAATCACATGTTTTAGACCTAGAATTTCAATAGATGTTGAAGGAAATGGAAGAAAATAAGCTAAGAATTACTAACCCAAGAGGTTTTGATGAAGAATTTCTTCAATGGTCGCCCAAGAGCTTGGAGAAGAAATGTTTTGGTGAAAACTTGGTTAAGTCCCGTAATGATTCTGTTTGGGGTTTTAAAAATAACTGGGCGAAATTACTCATCGCGTTCGCGACAGGCTGGTCGCATTCGCGATGAGTACACTTAACGGACAATCGCGATCACGAGAGGAAGAACGCGAACGCGGAGAGTAAAAGGGTTGTGGCCCAGAAATTGACCTACGCGAACGTGTGGGCCATCACGCGAACGCGATGAAGGAATCCTGCAAAGCTACGCGAACGCGAATATATGCATGCGAACGCGAAGAGGAAAGAAAGCTAAGCCCTCAGGGTCAAATAACCCTACGCGAACGCAAGGCAGGGATGCGAACGCGATGAAAGAAAAATCAAAGCTTCGACGCGGAAGATGCGTCGCAAACGCGAAGAAGAAATGGGGTCTGCAACAGCTGAAGCAAAATCTGCTATTTTCATAAGTCCAAAACCACTCCGAAACACCTCCGAAACACTCCCGAGCCCTCGGGGCTCCTAACTAAACACATGCACTAACTCAACAACATCCTACAAACTTAACCGTGCGATCAAATCGCCAAAATAACATCAAAAATAATGAATCAGACCTCAAAATCAAGAGGTTTTCTTCAAACTTCATTAAGTTTCAAATTTAGAACTTTAAGCCCGAAATACGTCAAACGACGTCCGATTTCAATCAAACTTTACAGAAACATCTTAAATCACATATAAGACCTGTGCCGGGCGCCGGAACCAAAATACGGGCCCGATACCAACACGTTCTAATCAATTTCCATTTCAATTTTCCTTAACAATTTCAGAAAAATAATTTCCTTTAAAAATTCATTTCTCCGGCTCCGGACCTCGGAATTCGATTCCGGGCATACGCCCGAGTCCCATATTTTCCTAAGGGTCCGGGTCCGTTTGCCCAAAATATTGACCAAAGTCAAACTTATTCATTTTAACACCAAAATTTAGCATTTTTTACAGAATTTCATATTTAAGTTTTCCGGCTACGCGCCCGGACTGCGCACGCAAATCGAGGCGACTCTAAATGAGGTTTTCAAGGCCTCGGAAGCACAGAATATATAAGAAAACAGGTGATGACCCTTTGGGTCGTCACAGGTTATCAAAAGTGTTATCACTTCTTGACCTTAGAAAACCAATATAGTTTTCTTCTAGGCCCCTGCCGTCGTCACTTGAAAATCCCATCGACAACCTTTCCCTTCCTTATTGGGCCAGCCACAGTCCAATACCCAATTAAGAGGAATTATATTAGGGTTCACGCTGGACTTTTAATTCAAAGGTTGATAGCACACAAAAGATAGATGCGGCAGTGAATGGACTTGGCAATTCATCAAACAACACATCAGGCCATTAATCTTGCCATGTGCCGGTGCCAGTATTGTTTCGTCCACCATCACAACTATTATTGATTAAGATGAAGCAGTTTCCATAGATACAAACTATCTACACCACTCCGATCGTTTCTATCTTTTGTTCGAACCAGTCATCAAAAATTTTAGGCAGAATGGCCTAAATGACACTTATATTTGTCCCACTTTGTCATGCCGGTTCCCAAACTTAATAATTTGCCAATTGAGCACTTACACTCCTTCAAATCGTGTATAATAAACGCTTATCACACGAGGCCACTAGTGTGTGTAATACAATCTCCTACATGTAGGACGCCACGTCAAGAAAATTAAACCACGTAAGCTCCAGGTCAATTATTATGCCACATAGGAAAATTAAAGGGGAAATGATTATTATTTCTCCCAAATCCAATTTAACTTTCAATTCTAAGCCTGTTATTACTGACCTCACCATAATTGCCAGCGAACAGAGAGAACACGGTCAAGACATCGCTGACGCTATTTGTTCTCACATTCTTGAGGTCCCAGTAGAAGAGAAACTACCCTCCTTCATAAACAAGGGTTGTTGGTCTTTTTTTTTTTAATGGATGAAAACCAATGGCAGAACAGATATTGAAAATGGAGAAAAATCAATGGCGGAACAGATATTGAAAATGGAGAAAAATCAATGGCGGAACAAAGGGCTGTTTAAAATGGAGGAAAATCAATGGCAGAACAAGGGCGGTTGGTTTTCACCTCCGAATTTCAAAGATTAAAAATGGAGGAAAATCAATAGTGGCTCAGATCTATAATATTGAAGACAAGGAAAGGGATTGGAGACAGAAGAAAAAATTATCATCACAACCTCATATTTTTGCAGCCTAGATAAAAATTTTATTTGTATTTCAGACCAATTTTATTTGATAACAACTGATTGGGATGTAATCAAGCTGCGATTGTAAATATTTACTTGGAAGAAGAAGAAGGTACAGAGGGAACAAAAAGGGAGGGGGTGGGTATGGGGAAGAAGAGAAAGAGACATATCTTTTTTGCTTTTTTTTTTTTTACTTATTTTATTTTCATTCCTATTTAATTAATTTTTTCTTCTTATTTTAATTATTCTGGTTAAAAATGTTTATATTCACGCTCATTATTCGCGTGAATTGCACTCACTTTGTCCAGCTCAACCATTATGTTGCCACATGTGTTTGGTCATAGGTCAGAGGGGTTTAAATAATAGGCTTTGATCAAGTTAAAGTGTCTGGATGAAAACAAGCGAAGTAGGAGGACCGGCATGACAAAGTGGGACAAGTATAAGTGTCATTTAGGCTATTCTGCCAAAATTTTCAAACAAATTATATGTCTTCAACTACGACGGCAGAAAAAACGCAACAAACTTTTAAATTTTGCACACGATTTTTCAACAAGATCGTAAATCATGAAACATACGTATAATCAAACATATACATATCATCCGCGTTACCTACTTAGATGCAAGCAGGCTCTGATACCAATTGATGGATCACAGGTATGAACAACGGAAGCAAATAGTCAGGATTACTTGCATGTAATATAAACAACACATAATCACAGATTTTAATCGAGCATAAAATCGATACTTATCTCTTGAAGCGTGACCGTGATCGCGAGAAGCCTCCAAGCAAGAACGAAACCGTCCACGAGATCATCCCCCAGTTCCACAGTCTTCTGCTGTGTGACCCGAATAATGTCCGGAATTAGCGAAATTCGTGTGGGCGAATTTCTCCTAAGAAAAGCATGTAGTAAAACCCTTGCCTCCTTATGGAATAAGACATCTTTATATAGCCACAGGTTTTAGGGTTTAAACCCTTTTCCTAAACTTTTTGGGTCTTCCTTTTCCACCAAGAAATAGAATTCCGTTTAATTCCTAATTTTTCGGGCACAGCAGGGACCGCAGTATTTAAATAACGAGGCTTCCTATTATGGACTTAATTCGAAATATTCGAATTAATACTACCATAATAAGTTACGAATTATTCCACTAAAAATTCGTAACTGCACTCCTCAGTTCAATTTCGAAATTCTTCCATTAAATCTTATTTAACTCCCCATGTTAAGTTTCAAATACTAATCAAATAAATTAAATTACTGACAATTTAATTCATTGATTATTTCCTTTAGACTTTCGCTTAATTTATTTAATGTGACGGATACAAAATCCACTTGCAGGGTTTACACATAAAAACTTGTAAGCTTTCATAAAGGTGTATCATCAATCTCTAGACCGAGACATGGATTCCGTCAACTAACTATTACTTTGCCAATGTCTATTATTATTGTCCAATTTACCAGTCATATTGACCCACGAAAGAATCTCGGCTTTTAATAAATCAAAACAATAATAATATACACAACTAATAACAATTATATCAAGATTAAGAGTATAAGCACATTTAATGGCTAGAGAGTTTATTTTATTAAGTCAGTATAAAATATTTATCTCTACTTGGTCCGTTCAATACATACAAAATGTACAAGCACAAGAAGGTAGAATTAAACCATTCACATAATCAAGATAAATTATCTTTAATCTTATGCTATAATCATTCCTAATGGTATGTCCAATTCCATCATTAGATTGTGAACATGATCTTTATACTTATAAGAACCGATGATTTAATCTTCAGTGTATAAGCTAAAATCTATACACTAAATCATCTACTATATAAGTAAATGACACAGACGAATATATGATCTATTTAAAACTTTATTAAAATTGAATAAGCAATTGCTCCATAATAAATACTATATCCAAACCAAAATTCATGGTTAATAGTATATATCCCAACAATCTCCCACTTAAACTTTTAACCATGACAATTATTAGAATATACTATGTCTAAATGCATGGTTAATAGTATATACCCTAACAGCAACTTGTATGTTGAAGTGGATACGAAAATTTAAACTCTATGAGTTCAACTTTTAAGGTTTTAACACTAAACCTATTAACTTTTTATTACGAGTTCGTACCTACTTTTTATTATAACTCTAGCAAAATTTTAAATATAAATTTATATAACATATAAAAAATATAAAATTCAGATGGACCCGGTTTTATAAAGTTGCATCTACCTCAGCTTGCATGGTAGTAATAATTTTGGCATCAGACGGCATGTGTATTGGAAAAGGATATTTCTATTTTAAGAATGATTTAATGCTATCTTTTTAAGTATTTAATAGTATAATGTACTCTCCTTTCTCTACCCAAAAAAAGAAAAAATTATTTTAGTAACAAAATTGGTTGGGTATTTCGAACTAATGAAAAAAGTTTCCTCTTTGTATCATAAAAAAAAAAAGGAATGTCACGATCGATTAGCTAAAGTTAAATATAAATAGTCAAACATATATATATATATATATTCTGTATGTTATATACAAAAATTATACAAAATTTATATACCTTTTTGGCTACCAGATATAAATAATTTCTGTCGCGGGCTAAAAGTGATAATACTTTGGTCCCTACATACATTTTACAAAGAAGAATAAGGAGTTAAAATATCATGGTATAGCCACTTTTCACACTGGTCAATGAAAAATAGCCAGCGTTTATCAAGTCAATGAAAAATAGCCACTATTTTGCTGCAACAGGGACCGGTCCAGTATAATATACGGGAGTTCTGGTGCATTTGTGTACGAACTCCAGCATATTATGCTGGACCGGTATACTTTGCTAACTCCTGTAAAATTTGCGGGAGACTGGAGCACCAGTGCTCCAAACTCCAGTATATTATACTGGACTATTATACTTGCTGGAACTCCCGTAAAATTTGCGGGAGTTCCAGCATAGTTATCCTGGAACTCCCGTAAAATTTACGGGAGTCAAGCATACTTATGCTGGAACTCCCGTAAAATTTGCGGGCGTATTTTTTCGGATTTTGAACAGTGTTTTCGCTCATATTTAAAGTGGCTAAATTTCGATGACTTTTGAAACTTGGCTATTTTTCAACGACCGCTGATAAATCTGACTATTTTTGAATTTCTCCCGAATAAGGATATTGAAGAAGAGGCGAAAAGAAAAGTGAAACCAATATTTTTTTTCCTTTGGTGTCTTTTCATTGTAAAATATTGTTACGTAAATAACTTAAGGGCATTTAGGATATTTTAACAAAAAAATATTTATTGATTTCTTATCAAACACTTATGGCCCGTTTGGCCATAAAAAAAAATTTCACTTTTTCGATTTTTTTTTAAAATTAGTATTTGATCATAAAAGTTTTAAATTTTACTTGTCTGTGTATTTATATTCAATTACAATGCTGATTTTTCAAATACTATTTTTACTTGAATTTTTTTGCTTTTTTTTTTTTTTAATTTCACAATTTTTATGTCCAAGCGCTCTTTTATTAGACTACTTAATTATTTTAAGTATTTGTACCCAAATATGTATCTAATTACTTATTTTTGAAAAATAGTTTAAAACTTGATGCTATCACAAGTAAAATAATACTTATTCAGCTTACAATATCAATGCGATTACGTGTCAATTTTGAAACGAAAAATAAGTTGGAATTAACTATATAAATCTCTTATAACAATAAGTTAATCTTATTAATTATTTAATAAGGTAAGTGGTAGTAATACATGCAGTAGATTCTTTGGTCTTGTTTTATACTAGACTAGATGACAATAATCTTGTCGTTTAGTTGTTATATGCTACAAATTTGTTTTACCTAAAATTCCAATGCCTCCAAAAAATGGAATTTAATTAGATATATATATATATATATATATATATATATATATATATATATATATATATATATATATGTTTTTTTTTTTTTTTTTTTTTTTTT
>NC_031994.1:3601033-3623296 GCF_001879085.1 Nicotiana attenuata
TTTTCTTACCAAAATTACATTTCGATTTTTTTCAGTTATTGTTGTGTATATCTGTCAACTTAATATTTCTAATAATTATATATGATTTTTGTAATCCATACGAGATTATATGAAGTGTATTATTTTGGTAATTTATTAATTGAGACATTATATGAAGTGTATAAATATAGGAACTTTTTAAGCAAACATGTTGGTCTCCTTTTATCTTGGCTTACTTTTTAGATTTAAGTTGTCTATAGAAAGGAATTTTCGACAAAAAATATGTCAAAAATTCGCATTTTTTAGTAATTAAAGACATATCACTAGCATGAAAGTGATAAATATCTAATAGTTTTTGGTGGTTAAAGGATAGACTAAAGAATACATTGGTTAATACTAAAAGAACATCTTTTTCTGTCACTTTATTATTAACAAACTTCGCACCATGCTTCGAAATTTAGAACTACCGACTTGAAAAGAAAAGTGAAAATATATTCAATCAATTCTTATAAATTTACTGTTAGGACCGAAAAAATTAGGTGTCATGCGGAAGCTACCAAAGCAAACCTTGAGTGACGATAAATCATACAACAAAAGAGAAATCTACCAAAAGAGACACAAACATTTAACGTGGTTCGGTCAGCTGACCTACGTCCATGTCGGAGATGAGCAATCCACTGAATAAAAGAGAGTACAAAATATTGAGAGAACAACCTCACGAAGAGGCAAACACAAGTGACACACTAACACTTGTCTCGTAAAGTTCTCCCCGAAAACACGACTCTCAAACCCCATATGGCTACATCATGGATACTGCTGAATGAGAAGGACGGATCCTCAATTTAAAGAAGTCCAAACATTTTCCTACAAGAAAAAGGACTAGCCAAACATGGAAGAATTATAATTTCCTTCTACAAAAAGGAAAACCCAATTATGGTAAATATGTTGTCCTTTCCTTCATGAGATAGAAAAACCAATTATGGTAAGAAAATCTGGACAAACACCTAACATTTACTCACGTGTATATATATATATATATATATATATATATATATATATATATATATATATATAATAATTTTGAATATATATACCTTGGCGTAACTGGTAAAGTTGCTGCCATGTGACCAGGATATCACGGGTTCAAGCCGTGGAAACAGCCTCTTACAAAAATGTAGGGTAAGGCTGCATACAACAGACCCTAGTGGTCCGGCCCTTCCCCGGACCCCGCGCATAGCGGAAGCTTAGTGCACCGGGCTGCCCTACATATACTATTTCACACTCAATATTATCACCAAATCAAATAATTTAAACTCAACAAAATAGAAGATTAATTCTGCAACAAAAGAAGATAAGACAAAAAGAAAGAGGAAAAAAGCCGATAAATGGCATATTCATTATCATAATAAAATGACAAAGAAACTAATTACATTCCTTGTATAAATAGTTGCATAGATCATTCACATTTTTCACAACACAGTCATAATTAGTTTATCATCTTCTGCAACCTACCAAACAAAGGTATCCTTTTTCGTATATTGCTTTCTCTCCAAATTCCCCCTAAAAAAACTTAGTGAGTCTTTAACAGAAAATCAACAAATTTACCAGATTTCATTTCATCCCTTTTACACCTACACTCTTTCAGCAAATATTCCTCTTATTTAAGTGAGTCATCTCCTTTAATTTCCATATCCAATCTCTACATAACGTGCAGGTATGGAAATCTTTCCCTTCTTGCACATTACTCTCTCTCTCTCTCTCTCTCTCTCTCTCTCTCTCTCTCTCTCTCTCTCTCACACACACACACACACACACACCATTTTTGTTCACTTCATCTTCATTTTGCATGAAAAGTTTTGAGACTTGTAGGACCTTTTTCATGGGTTCGATGAAAAGGGGTGGTAGGTTTTGTTAAATTTCTTTCGTTACGTGATCAGTGAGAATTTATATAGCTGAAACCAATTTATTTCAAATTGAGATATAACAGCAATTGTAGTAGTTATACATGGGAATTGCGGATAGTGAGGATTCTAATTTATATTATTAGATTATAAACGATGGTTATGTGGTAGTACTAGAGGCGGAGGCAGTATTTCCGCCTTATGCATGAGTTCTGGATTCTAGAATACGATTTCAAGTGTTAGAGTTTTAAATTTAATATTCGTACATATTTGATGAATTTTAAACAACAAATACATTGTTTGAGCAAAATCTACTGGGTTCGACTTGTGCCTCCGCCCCTGTGTTGTGCTGTCTTGATGCATAGGCACTTTTTGTCGGAAAATTATATTATTTATACAAGTCAAACATTACTTCTTGACGTATATATAACATTCTTAGTAAAATTTCTGACTTCGTCAGTTTGACGTATAATTTATTGGTTTTTTCTTAGAGCAACTCGGAGAGTAAAAGCTAGAAGAAAGTGTTAAGAATGTGGAAGTTGAAGATTGCAGAAGGACAAGATGGACCATATTTGTACAGCACAAACAACTACGTAGGACGTCAAACGTGGGAGTTTGATCCAAATGCTGGAACACCAGAAGAACGAAAGGAGATTGAAGAGGCTCGTCAACAATTTTGGAATAATAGGTATAAAGTCAAGCCTAGTGGAGATCTTCTTTGGCGAATGCAGGTACATAACCCGACGTTTATACCAGTCCAATGAATACACGACACATGTTTTCATATATATATAGTTATCACTATAGTTAGTAAAATTGGACGGGCTAGTCAGATTTCGGACTAATGATTGAAAAATAGTCAAGTATTTGCAAAGTGGTTGAAAAATAACAACTATTAATCTGAAATACCGAAAGATCCAGCATAATATGCTGGATTATCGAGCTCTTGTGTATGGAGTTCCAACATACATGGAAAGTTTCAGCATAATATACTAGATTACGGAGCTCCTACGTATAAACTTTCAGCATATTATGATGGAACTACAACACATTATGAAATTCCAGCACATTATGCTGGAATCTCATTTATAAAATATTCAAACGCCAGCATATAATGCTGGATTTTTTCCCGATTTTTAAGGATGTTTTTGTTTAGATTTTATATTCACATAAAAAAGTAGCTAAATTTTGACTACTTTTAAAATTGTGGCTATTTTTGCAATTACCAATTATAATTCTGACTATTTCTGATTCCCCTATAGTCATCACTAAGTTAACAGATTTATGAGCAAATTTGGTTCCCTAGCGTTTTGAATTATAATCATTATAAGCAACTAATGAACAAAATTTTAAAGATTTGATGTCCAAATTACATAATTATTAAATATTATTGTAAAAGGAAAGTTAAAGTACTGCTGGGTATATATCATTGAATGTTTGACTTGATATTCACGTCAATATTTAATAAATTTAGTTGAAATGGAAATTATTTTCTTTTCGCTTTCTACACAAATTATGAGTATTTATTGGAGTTGCTTCCAAGTACTTTATTGTTTTCTTATACTTCATGTCCCATCAAAATATCACCATATAACTATGACAGGAAAATTTCACTTTTAATCCCTCAAATATCAATAAATTCTTATTTTGGTCCTCATGATATTTGGCTAAGCAAATTTAACCTTCAGTTAAACGAGATATGTACTTTTGAACCATCTACTTGTGAATTTTCACAAACTTAAGAAATTATATAACATTACATAATTTGACTACCCACACGACACGAGTTACATGCAGCTACAACTACGGATTCGAGCGAACCAATAACTTTTCTTTAAGTATTTGTTTATGTAATAATATTAAATCTAGAACTCAGTTAATAGAGGAAGCCGTTATTTTAAACTACAGGACCCTATAAAATTGAAATTCCGGCTCGGTTACATGTTAAGTCTGTACTGTTAAGGCAATATGTTCTAAAAATAATCTAAATGTCAAAATTTTTTCTATGTATGCAGTTTCTTCGAGAGAAGAATTTCGAACAGAAAATTCCAGCAGTAAAAGTAGAAGAAGGAGAAGAAATTACAGATGAAGTTGCCACAACTTCATTGCGTAGAGCTGTTCATTTTTTTTCAGCATTACAAGCTAGTGATGGTCATTGGCCTGCTGAAAATGCTGGTCCTTTATTCTTTCTTCCACCTTTGGTACGTTTCCTTTTAGATTTCGCCGAATACGTATAGAGACACCTAAAGTAGTTGTTACGATTTTTCATTTAGACACCTCATTTAGGCCTTGTATCGATTTAACATCTTTAGTAGGTCCAAATTGTACCAATCAGACACATTCACCACTGGTTTGGAAATACCTCAAGCTCGTGCTTTCAAGCGCTCCTTACATCGAATAATTAGTCAATTAAATCCCTTCGGTGTGAAAGATGAACATAAGTAGAAGTATGGAAAGCCAAAAGAGGCGTGAAATTGACTTATTCCAAGTGTATGAACAATTTAATTGACTAATTATTCCACGTAAGGAACGCTTGCAGACGCGCTTGAGTTACTTCCAAGCTAGTTTGAAATGTGTTTGATCGGTACACTTTGGGTCTGCTACAGGTGTTCAGTCGGAACAAGGTCTAAATGAGGCGTCTAAATGACAAATCGTGACAATTTTAAGTGTCTGCGTATGTATTTAGCCTTTAGATTTTTTTATCACAACAATGTAGAAGGATTTTAAATTGTCTCTGTTTATTTTAGTTAGTATATGTTGTAACATGTTACTTTTTCTGTGTTATTAATCTCAAATATTATGAATCTGTAGTTGTGTTTAGGTTATATAAAAAAATTTCTTGTACGTTGTATTGAAGAAAACTAATTCTTTGTTCATTTTCTTGGGGACGAAAAATGCAGGTTATGTGTGTGTATATCACCGGTCATCTTAATACTGTATTCCCAGCTGAACATCGGAAGGAAATTCTTCGGTATATATACTGTCACCAGGTACTTGACAAAATGTTTCAATGAATACTATCCTTTTCTACCAAAGATTGCTTTGCAGATTCCTAAATAATTTAACTTTATATAGGCTGACAGTATAAAAAGTTTTACACTTTAGACTAATATACACTTGTATGCATAAAAGTTAAACTCATTTCTGAACTGCTAACAACCTTCTAAATTATTCAGAATGAAGATGGTGGATGGGGTTTGCACATAGAAGGTCATAGTACAATGTTCTGTACAACACTGAGTTACATATGCATGAGGATTCTTGGGGAAGGACGGGATGGTGGCGAAAACAATGCATGTGCTAGAGCAAGGAAATGGATTCTTGATCATGGTAGTGTCACCGCGATTCCTTCATGGGGTAAAACATGGCTCTCGGTATGATTATCTGAAGAACTCTTTTAGAGTATACAAATTAGGATTTAGCTTATATACACTTACCGTGTACATACTTTTTTAACACTATTAGTTTATTTTAATCTGGTGTAATCTGCCTTATTTTCTAAGTTACTAATTCCTACTTATCGTATAGTGTTACATGTCATTATGTTTATTATATATTAGGATATAACTTATATACATGACGGTCTGCAAAATTTTACATTATTAGTGTATTTTAACTTGTTGTAGCAGGTAACCTGCCTTCATTTCTATGTTACTAATCCCACTTATTGTGGACAGTTAACTGTAGTTATCATTTATGTGACCTGATAGTGTAAAGTTCTTTTACACGATTAGCATATAAAAGTTAAACTCAGTAAATTATGTCATTCTACATTGTAAAGTAAACATTCAAGTGTCATGTATATATATTCCTTCTTTTTGCTGAGAAATATTCCCTTATTTCATTCAGATTCTTGGAGTTTTTGAGTGGTTAGGAACCAACCCAATGCCCCCTGAGTTTTGGATTCTTCCATCTTTTCTTCCCATACATCCAGGTTGGTCAATTTTTTTATTTGGACATCCTAAATATTTAGTACATGTTGTAGGTATTAATTTTCAGGATTTGCTATGCAGCATTTGGATCTACCTCGTATTTTAACTCTCAATTTAAATGCAGCGAAAATGTGGTGTTACTGTCGAATGGTCTACATGCCAATGTCTTATCTCTATGGGAAGAGATTTGTTGGTCCAATCACACCTCTCATTTTGCAACTGAGGGAAGAGTTATATGATCAACCATACAATGAAATTAATTGGAGAAAAGTACGCCATGTATGTGCTAAGGTAAAAAAAAACTATCAGTTTTGAAGTTAATATGTACATAAACATCCCTTTTAGAAATGCTAAAACACATACTTGTTGTTGCAGGAGGATCTCTACTACCCTCATCCGTTGGTTCAAGATTTGATGTGGGACAGTCTCTACATATGTACCGAGCCTCTATTGACTCGTTGGCCTTTCAACAAACTGAGAAATAAAGCTCTTGAAGTTACCATGAAACACATACACTATGAAGATGAGAATAGTCGATACATCACCATTGGATGTGTCGAAAAAGTATGGCAACTGATTCTTTTTGAACAGATTGCATAAATGTATTTTCTTAATGAATTAAATTGTTGGACACTTATGTAACACTTCGGATGGTGTAGGTACTGTGCATGCTTGCTTGTTGGGTTGAGGATCCCAACGGTGATTATTTCAAAAAACATCTTGCTAGAATCCCAGATTATTTGTGGGTAGCTGAAGATGGAATGAAAATGCAGGTTGGTAGATCTGAATTATACTATGTCACAAACCACAGCAAGTTAAAATAGGATCTCTTTTACACTTAACGCGTGTTTGTAAAATAAAAAATCTAGTCTCCTTTTTTACTTTTTTTTAACTGATGCAAAGAATCGTTGCTGAAATTTCCGAGTGTTTGTTGTTTAATTGCAGAGTTTTGGTAGTCAAGAATGGGATACTGGTTTTGCTATTCAAGCACTATTGGCCAGTGAGATGAAGGATGAGATAGCAGAAACTCTTAAAAGAGGACACAACTTTATAAAAGAATCGCAGGTTTGGATGTTTAAATCATGAAAACTTGTTCTTTGCATTCAACTGTTCTCTCAAAAAATGGTTCATTTTCAACTAAGCCTTAGTAATAGAAGCGACTTCTCGCAGGTGAAGGACAATCCTTCTGGTGATTTTAAAGGGATGTATCGGCATATCTCAAAAGGATCGTGGACATTTTCAGATCAAGATCATGGCTGGCAAGTCTCTGATTGCACTGCTGAAGCATTAAAGGTATCTAACTTTTCCATGAATTCAAATTTCCACTTCTTGTAATTGCAGAAAAAATGATAAGATGATGCTAGTAAATTTGTCTGAGCTCTTCTTTCGTTTGTTTCTCTAGTGCTGTCTTCTCTTCTCTACAATGCCTCCTGAATTAGTTGGTGAGGCAATGGAACCTTCTCGACTTTATGACTCGGTGAATGTTATTCTTTCCTTACAGGTAAACACTGAAAAATTATCCTCAAATCATTAGTTATTTAAGCTTAAGTTATTTTCTGCTGCTTCAAAATTTCCAAGAGAAACCTATACTTTACAGTAGTAATAAGATCCAATTTAAATGAAATTGCAGAGCAAAAATGGGGGTTTAGCAGCGTGGGAGCCTGCAGGGGCCTCGGAATATTTGGAGGTAACTTTTCTGCCAAGTAAAACAATCGTTAAGTTTGAGTTTGAAATTCATGATTTAGGAATTCTATCTCCGTGCTTTAACTTTCTTGTTCTGTTTTATTCACTGACAGTTGCTCAATCCTACTGAATTTTTCGCGGACATTGTCATTGAGCATGAGTAAGATTTGTTTCTCTGGTTCCTTTCCCTTTTCCCTTGTTAGTTTTCATTTTACAACACCGATTAAATGTCAATCCAGGTATGTTGAGTGCACTGCTTCATCAATTCAAGCACTTGTTCTGTTTAAGAAGCTGTACCCTGGACACCGAACAAAAGAGATAGACAATTTCGTTGCTAATGCTGTTAAATATCTTGAAGATGTACAGATGCCCGATGGCTCATGGTATATTACATTTTCTTCCGAAACCCCTTGAACTTACAACATATAGTTCGACAACATATGACACGAGTAATCATGTTAACAGGTATGGTAATTGGGGTGTGTGCTTCACATATGGTTCCTGGTTCGCGCTTGGAGGGCTTGCTGCAGCAGGCAAGAGTTACAGCAACTGTGCAGCTGTCCGTAAAGGCGTTGAATTTCTGTTACAAACACAAAGGTCTGATGGTGGTTGGGGCGAAAGCTACCGTTCTTGCCCAGACAAGGTAATGTAAAAGCAAAATTGCTATGTAAAACAACAGTAACAACAACTACGTCTCAATCTTTACGTAGTTAGGGTCGACCATATGAATTCTCAATAATCATACCGGTCCATTTTGGATCCTTTTCATGCCAACAACAACAACAACAAATCACCCAGTGTAATCCCACAAGTGGAGTCTGAGGAGGGTAATGTGTATGTAGACCTTACCCCTACCTTGTGAAGGTAGAGAGGCTGTTTCTGACCATTTCATGCCAACATTCAATAATTTAGAACAAGTTTTCTAACATTGGAGGTTTTCTATATTTTCTATTAAGACGCGTACCCCTTATAGAAGAGGAGGAAAAATTAAAGATACCTCTGGAAAATACAACTGCGACTCAACTTTGTATTTGATCAAAACAGGTATATAGAGAACTTGAAACAGATAACTCAAATCTTGTACAAACTGCATGGGCATTGATGGGATTGATTCACTCAGGACAGGTAAATTCCTTGTTACTACTAGTAAATGCTAATTTATTCCAAAATCATAGTAAAATATTTTCTTCTTCAAAATAGTAATTTACCAACTTTACCATTTGGACAGGTTGGCAGAGATCCAAGGCCGCTCCACCGCGCAGCAAGGCTGTTGATTAATTCTCAGATGGAAGATGGTGACTTCCCACAGCAGGTAATTAGTCTACATATTACAAGCTAAACAAAGGAGAAAATCCTCGCCACAGGCCCTCGGGGATTTCTCGATTATTAAAAAGGGCGGCCCGATGCACTAAGCTCCCGCTATGTGCGGGGTCCAGGGGAGGGCCGGACCACGAGGGTCTATTGTACGGCCTTACCCTGCATTTCTGCAAGAAACTGTTTCCACGGTTCGAGCCCGTGACCTCCTGGTCACATGTTATCAAAAAAAAAAATTGGTCTTATGGAAAATTATCTGATTTGTGTTTAACATAAATGTGCAGGAAATTACTGGTGTTTTCATGAAGAATTGCATGTTGCACTATGCTGCATACAGAAATATATATCCATTATGGGGTTTGGCTGAATACCGCAAAAATGTCCTATCACCATTACAAAACAACTAAATATATTTGACTGTAGCATTCTTCAAAAAGAGAGAGAGATGAAAGAAATCTGCTGAATAGAATATAGTTTGGTCCTTACTGTTTACCCCCAAAAGAATGTATTTTATTGTTTGTTGTGTTAATAAAAGTGATGTAAAAAAATAAAAATTCATAGCCTAAGCTACTGTTACTATTTTGTATACATAATTTGTGAATAAAGGATATTACAAAGAAAAAAAAAAGGTTGCCTTGCTCTCGTTTCATCCCCGCCTCCCTCTTTTTCTTCTTTTGCTTCACATTGGGCGAAGTGCAGCAATAGTCACTTTTAAGCCAGCTATTTAAAATATATCCATAATTTACAATGTATTTAAAAATTAGCCAATTCATCCAAACTTCAGGACTAAGTATGTCGAATTTGAAAATTCAGGACTTAGTGTCCTGAATTTCTGAACTACTAATTTAAAATTCAGGAAATAAGATTTGAACTTCAGGACACAATTTTCAAACTTTAGGACACGATGTCCTGAAGTTTGAGTTTTGAGGTTTAAACTCTAGGAAGCCGTGTCCTGAAGTTTGAGCGAAATTGGCTAATCTTTAAATACATTGTAAACTGTGGATATATTTTAAATGACATGCTTAAAAGTGGTCATCTGGTGTCATTTCCAATTTATGGTTTGCTCAACATTAGGTTAATTAAGCCCACCTCTTACTACTGCGTATTATTTAGTAAAGGAATTTTTACCTCCTATAGCAAAGGTTGATAACTTATTTATTTTAAATAAATACCCTTTTAAAAAATTATATTCCATAGCTACCTTTTGAATTTTATAGTCAAATATCTATTTATGGTCACCTCCTACCCTTAAGCAATAAAATACGCTTTGTATTATTTTTCTCTCTCATTTTTTTAGATTTTTCTCCACCCTCTCTCTCTCAACGTCAGTCTTTCTCCATGAATACAACCACGATTCTCCATTGATTCATCTCCATTGTCTCGGAAAATTTTCATTTGAGTGATCATCGACGGCGAAGAATGACAGAGAGGGGCAAAACCACCCATTGAAACTCCCTGTAGCTCTCTACTTTCACCGAACCAATTGCTATTTTTGTGTTATTGCCGCTTCTTATATATTGTGCCCTAATCAATTGGACCTTATTTCAAAAGCCCATTCCGAATCTATAGTACATCTTCCTTCCTCATCCATCCACTTCTGCTATGGCGAACTGGGCAGAATTGTAGCACGAACTCACTACTATGATTGCAAAGCGTATTAAAGTGATGGAAGATTTCATTGCTTTTGGTGGTGTTTGTACTTCATGGCGAACTGCTGCTCCCAAATACAGATCGAAACGGGACTGGGTTCTTGATCGAAACGGGAACAGTGGCGTTTCGAGTCAAAATCGCGGCCCTCTCGACGAGACGACATTAGGGTTATTCTTGAACAAAGATGACGGAGTTTGGGGCTGAGCAACTTGAAGATTCTGTTAATATATTTCAATGTATTTCAATTGTATTTTCATGTATTTCATTGTATTCACTGTCTTTTTTTTTCATTTATTTCAATGTATGTCGCTGTATTCCATGTATTTCAGATGTATATATGTATTCAAACTGCTATGTTTTGTTGTATTTATCGGCTGGGAAAAATATTCAGCATATTTCGCGTCAAATACAGATTATGGGTGATGTAATTGAGTTAGTTGAGTTATATTAGGAGTCTATTGTGTTAATTGATTCACTTTCCGTTTAAAAGCAGCTGAATAGACCACGATTTGCGCTATTTACGTCACTGTATTCACAAATACATATCGTGAATACAGTCGAATACAATCGAATACAGTACTAAAAATATGTCGAATACAGTCGAATACAATAATTGTCTAGCTCGAATCCCCTGTTTCACGCAGAGTTTTGCTACTGTATTCATGAATACACTCTAAAAAAACTGAAAACATAGCTATAGGTAGTAATATTGTAAATGGTAGCTACAACTAGCTAATAACCACTAAACAATAGTGGTTTGTGAAAATTTCTCTTTAGTAAATTAGTTAGTAATAATGTACTACTACATGCTAAGAGAACGAAAGATATCACCGAAGGGTATTGTGGAATGGTAAAGGTTTTACCGTATAGCATATTAGTCTACTTCGCAAAATTTTGAATGAAAAGTAAAAAAGGACAGCCCGATGCAAGATGTATCCGCATTCACGTAGGATCCGAGGAAAAGCCGCAGCATCGCAAGGGGTGTGTGATGTAGGCAGCCTACTCTGATGCAAGCGTTAATGGAAATTTTGAATGAAAAGTAAGTGGCATAAATTCCTTTTGGACACTATCAAAAATACTTGTTTTATTCATATTTTTCCAACAATTATGCCACACTTTCTTGCCATTTTTACTATCTAACAAAGTGATAACAAATCCGTCCTTTTTAGCTTCCCGACCAAATCTCTCCATCTTTTCAGCACCTCATTCTCTTGTGAACCTTTCTAACGGAATAAAAGCTAATCACACTCCAAATTATAAATTAACTATATTTGATTTGATGAAAATATATATGTACCTCAAATGCTGCTCTAGTTCTAATATCAGTAAATTATGGCCATGGGAAATTATTTTCTTGAATTCTTAATTCTTATGGCACCTTTTATTGTCATATGGAGATCAACTACAGTGAATAAACCTAAGAATCTCACAGTTTCTTCTTCATCTCAAAGGGATGTGAATTTCACTGATCTGCCGTTCGACATTATAATCAACATCATCAACAGACTGCCATTTAAATCTCTCTTCCAAATCTGCCTCGTTAGCAGATCATGGCGTTCTCTATTATCCATGCCCGAAATCGCCATTCATATCAACGTAGTTTCTCAAAAAAATTACACACTATTGAGTTACAATGATGTTACAAGCCCCAGTGATGTGATTTGGAAATTCAAGATTCCAATAGAACTGCTATCTCTAGAGTATGTGCTATTGAAACCTGTTAATGGTATACTTTGTATTTGTGGACCTTTATATTCCCATGTTTCTTATGTCTACTTATGGAACCCTTTAACTAAAGAATTCAAAGCTTTGCCTAGGCCAAAAATTCATATGGGATATGTTGCTTTTGACTTTGGCTTTGGTTTTGTTCCTAAAACCAATGATTATAAAGTACTGAGGATAGTAAGTCATGAGAGAAAGCCTGATTCATGGATTCATGAAATTTACTCTTTGAATCGCAATTCTTGGAGAAGGGTTCAGAAATCGTGCTCGGATATTTTTGTAACTATTAATTTGGAGAAAGAAGTGATCATTGAGGTGGGATTATCTAACAGAAGAAGGGAACATAGTGAAGAAATAACTACTTGGAGAAATGAGATGGATAATGCTATGTCATTGACATATCCTGAAGATGGTCTGGCTCTATGTCATAGTAAATATGGCCAACAATATTGGCGTGGCTATAAATCATACTCTACAAGAAAGTTCGCTTTTGCTGGGAGCCTTGTTTCACTCAATAGAAATTACGACAGTCTTGGTTAATAGGTGGGAATCCTTTGAATATTCTTGGTATTTATGACTTAAGTTACATGCATGAACCGACTGTGTAGTTTTTTTATACAATCAGTGCATAGAACGTAAACTCTTTGCGTTTTGCTTTTATTACCAAATGTTACTAGAGTATAGTGAGAAAATGGCATGTTATTCAGTAAGAAGCTTTTAGTAGTGTTTTTCTGTCTGGATATTAATGTAGCTATTAATGATCAAGATCAATAAAGAATGGTTCTTTTGGCCTTTTATTTTCAAGTTTTCAGTGTGGATTGATGCTTTTTAGGCAATGCCAAAGAAGCTTTTAGCATCTCTTGATGATTTCTATATACTTTGGTTGGTTAAAATGTAGATGCTGCAATATTCAATGGATTGTAATATAAATCGGTATAATCACCATTTTCACTTTTATAATTTGCATATCCAATTCTTGTTGCTAGTGATATATTTCGAGTAAGAACAAGCTGCACTAAAAAGAACAAACTTATGACTGCAAACATGAAACAACTACTCAAAATTAAGAAACTGATAAAGTTTATACTTCCATGAAGTCATCAACCTGAACTGGAAGCTGAGTTTGAACAGCGACGACGTGATGAGGGGCAAGAGGCCCTGACATTTCGGTGGTTTCAGTGGTACCTCATCTGGAGGCTGGGATCATTCTAGGAGAGGCCATTCTAGCAGGCCAGTTCCCTCAACATGATCTTTCACAAACATCACAATAACGAATAAATTGTGTTGAACTTTTTTCCTCAAAAGGGCAGCCGGATGCAATAAGCTCCCGCTATGTGCGGGGTCCGCGGAAGAGCCTGATCACAAGAGTCTATTGTACACAAACTTACCATGTATTTCTGCAAGAGGCTATTTGAACTTTTTTCCTCAAACCCTTGCAATAAAAGTTTGTCCGAATACGATGAAATGTCTTATGAAGATTTTCATGGTTGCTAGCTACTATGGAATTGTTCAATAATCACCTTTAATGAAAGCGATTCCTCGTCAAGATAAATACGCCTTTTAAAATACAACACTCCATCTCGAAAACTCCAGGAACCAATAGCTTCACCATCTTGTACTAAGCGAACCAAAAGTTGGATTTTGGGGCTAGTCGAATGTTCTTCCTTAATTGTTTCTAGCCACCATGGAACTAGTAAAGTAATGACCTTCAAATTGCCATCGACATCAGAATTTCTGAGGAAAAGTAAATCAGCCGCGATATCTTCTTTCCCTTATTCTTGCATTCTTTATGAGCATTTGTGCAATAGATGATTAGCTATCTTTCCATAGTGTTGAATGAATTTCCTGTACTCACCACAAAGTCCCAAAAACTCCCTCATTGGTTATGTAACACCCCAGACTTTAGACAGCTTCCCACATCGGCAAAACACAAGAGGGATGTTGGGTAACAAGCCTTAGACCCTAGTGACGCGTTTTAACGCTGTGAGGGTCTAGGCCCAGAGTGGAGAATATCACTAGCGGGCTGGGCTGTTACAGATTAGGAGCCGTTGGTTTTGGCCATTTGGTGATAGCTTTAATTTTTTCAGGATCCACTGCAACACTATTGTTAGATATAATATGGCCAAGATACTTAACTGACCTCAAGCTAAAAATACTTTTATTTGGGGTTGACAAATAACCTATGAGTTCTTACAAGTGAGAAGACATTTTTCAAATGCTTTAAATGATCCTCCAAACATGTACTATAAATTAGAACTTCGTCAAAGAAAACCAAAACAAATTTTCGGAGATGATGTTTGAATACCTCATTGATAAGAGAGTGGAAAGTTGATGAAGCATTTGTAATGACGCATAACATCACCAAGAATTCATAATGTCCTATTTTATCGACCTTAGATGGCTGAACTATGACTTGGTGATTATTGCTTAGCAAATATTCAATTTAGAAAAAAATTGCACTCCGTGCAACTCGTCTAGTAGTTCATCAATAACAAAAATAGGAAATTTGTCCTTCGTGACTCGGTTTAAGGCATGATAATCAACACACGTCCTTTATGAAAAAAGAAAAATAAGAATCTTTCTTCAGTACTATATCAGCCATTATTTATTCAAAAAAAGAAGAAGCAATGTTCGTATAAAGAACGTTGCGTATTAAAAGCATCAAAACTTCAAAAAATTTAAAAACTTACCCTCTCTAATTCTAAGATGGAAAATTATTTTCTTGAATTCTTAATTCTTATTGCACCTTTTATTGTCATATGGCAATCATCTATGATAAATTAACCTAAGAATCCTTCATTAAGGCTGTGAAAGACAACAAAATTTCTTGTTCATCTCAAAGGGAAGTGAATCTCACTGATCTACCATTTGACATTATAATCAACATCCTCAACAGACTGCCATTTAAATCTCTCTTCCAAACCTGTCTCATTTGCAAATCATGGCGTTCTCTATTATCCACACCAAAAATCACCACGCGTATCAACGTAATATGTGATAAACTTTACCCACTGTTGAGTAATAGTGATGTTTCATGCCCTAGTAATGTGATATGGAAATTCAAGATTCCAATAGAATTGCATTCTCTAGATTATATGCTATTGAAACCTGTTAATGGTATACTTTGTATTTGTGGACCTTTATTGTCCCATGTTTCTTATGTCTACTTGTGGAACCCTTTAACTAAAGAATTCAAATCTTTGCCTAAGCCAAGTATTCATTTGGGATATGTTGCTGATAACTTTGGCTTTGGCTATATTGTTCCTAATACCAATTATTACAAAGTAGTCAGGGTACTACGACATGAGAGAAAACACGATGCACGGATTGAAATTTACTCTTTGAATCACAATTCTTGGAAAAGGGTTAGGGACTCGTGCTCGAATAGGTAAATCACCGGAAATGAGAGAGATGTGAGTGTCAATCGCTCTGTCAGGGCTTGTTCGGTATATAGGAATGCCAGGTTGGATACATTTCCTTCTGGTGATTTAACTGTTGATCTGGAGAAAGAAGTGATCACTGAGGTGGATTCTAGGTATGTGTATATGACATTCCTTATGGATTCTAGGATTCACTTTGCCTGACTTGACAAACGACTAAATGATCGAGATGATTTTTTTTTTTTGATTTCTTGTGACCATGCTTTCTTTGAGCGGAGGGTCTATCAGAAACAGCCTCTCTACCTTCACAAGGTAGGGGTAAGGTCTGCATACATACTACCCTCCCCAGACTCCACTTGTGGGATTACACTGGGTTTTTTGTTGTTGTTGATCGAGATGGCTTTTTAATCTAACAGAAGTAAGCATTGTGGAGCAATCACTTGGATAAATGAAAGAGATGCTATATTATTGACATATCCGGAAGATGATCTGGTTCTATGCCACAGCTCGTATGGCCAGACATATTCGTATCGCTCTAACTTAGGTTCTTCAACAAAATTCGCTTTTGTTCGGGCCTTGTTTCACTCAATACAGATAATGACAATCTTGACTAATTGGTGGAAATCCTTTGAATCTTCTTGATATTTGGATTTAAGTTATATATAATATACTGACTGCGTAACTTTTGTTTATACTATCAGCGTATAGAACTTAAACGCATTGCATTTTGCTTTTATTTCCTGATGTTTCTGGAGCACAGTGAAAATATGGCGTGATCGGTCTTGAAGAGCATAATATTGAGGCCTTTTCGACAATGCCAGAGAAGCTTTTAGCAGCCCTTGAGGATCTCCTGATGATCTGTATACATACTTTAGTAGGTTAAAATGTATGCTGAACTATTTAATAGACATTTTCACTTTTGCAATATTCAATTCTTCTAGCTAGTCCTAGATTTCTTAAGCTTGCTCTTAAGTTTTATACAGAAAATTTTGCATGTATATATTCTCTGTTATATTTCAATCTTGTGATGTGTGTACATGTGTGTGTGCGCGCGTTAAGAACTTCATCAGACTATTGAACAAAATAATCTAAGTCCCTAGACTCTGATGGAACGCGTGACTCTTCCTTGATGTGTTATATACAACAACTACGCCTCAGTTTCAAACAAGTTGAGGTTGGATATTAGAACTCTGTAATACCTCGATCGATGAAAGCTAATGTACCATCCGCTAAGCCACTGAAGTCTGTAGATAAGCTTGCGACTTGAGATATACAAATTCACCAACAGAAAATTCTAGTTCACTATGCTTAGTGCTGCTGCAATCTTCTCCCTCGCATCGTTGACAATAAGATCGCGAGCTAGCAACTGTTGTTCCGTTACACTCTAGTTTCGCTGTGCCTGGGACTTGTAAAATTAAAGAAGTTGGTTCCTTTCCATAAACAGCATCAGATGGAGTAATTTTGGTAGTGAAATGGAAACTCATATTATAGCAGAATCTTGCCCGAGACAATCACCTTTATTTCAAGAAGTAATTTTGCTATTATATTAAATTGTCCATACATGATACAAATTAGGTAGGCTGCCTACATCATAACCCCGGAGGTGCGACCCTTCCCCGGATTCTTGTTGAGGAAAGAGGAGTGACTTAAAGCTTGAGGGGTATTTTAGTCTATTTACACTTAGCTAGATTAGTTAAGTAGGTAGGTGATTAACTCACGTGTAAATATATACACATACTATTGTACATCTCTTTCAGAATGAATGAGAAGCAGTTACTATTTTTCATTCCTTCTCTATTCTTCTCTCTACTCTCATTTCTTCTCTTCTTCTCTTCATTAACCTAAGCTCGTGCATGGCTGCTCTCCCATAAAGTTTAGCATGGTATCAGAGCCTTGAGCTCAGAATCGAAGCTCAAATCGATCCAAAATTTCTCTTCCTCATTCATTTAAGTTTCTGTCAATTTGAATCAATTGCAATCACAATTGTTTCCAGATCTGAGAAACTAAAACCCTAGAATAAGTTGACAATGGCGATTGATGATGAGAATGCTACTGTCACAGCTGAGACTGCTTCGCATGCATCATCGGACGATGAGTTCGAGGAAGGAGTTACAGTTGCAGTAACTCATCCTCTGTATTTGGCACCTGGTGATACCAGCGGAATCTCCTTGATCTCATTTCAGTTAACTGGAACTGATAACTACTCTCTATGATATAGATCGATGCGAATTGCCTTGTTAGGTCGTAATAAGCTGGGAATTGTTGATGGTCGATGGCCAAAGGAGAGGTTTCGCGAGAAATACTGGTACCAATGGGAAAGGTGTAATGCTATCGTACTATCGTGGCTAATGAACTCAGCTGCTCCATCACTAATCAGTGGCATAGCCTATACTACTAATGCACAAAAGGTGTGGCTAGATCTGCAGGAGAGATTTGACAAGGTAAATGACACTCGATGTTAAAATTTACACAAGGAAACTGCCACTTTGTGTCAAGGTACATCCTCTATCTCTGTTTATTACTCAAAACTTAAGGATCTCTGGGATGAATCTGAATCTATAATACCTACACCTGGTTGTGATTGTGTAAAGACAAGGGAGTTTATTGTGCATCTACGAAAACAAAAGGTATATCAGTTTTTAATGGGCTTGAATGACTCCTACTCACAAGCTCGGAGCCAAATTCTCATGATGAAGCCTTTGCCTACAGTAAATCAGGCTTATGCTATGCTTATGAGTGATGAAAGTCAACGAACTGTAGCTGCATCTGCTAGTATATTAGGTCCCCCTCCTATTATGAACCCTAATACCTATGATTCCACAGCACTTTATAGTGCTAAGTCTAATTCTAGTTCAAGACCTAAAAGGAACTACAATGTTCAGTGTGACTTCTGCAAAATGAAAGGTCATAGTAAGGAGAATTGCTACAAAATCATAGGCTATCCAACTGATTTTAAGTCTAAGAGGAAAGGGGGAGCTAGTGCACACAATGTCATGGTAGAACCTGGTTACTCTATGCCTTTTTATGCTGAAAATACTTCTCAGGGTACTCCTTTGCAATCATTGCCTACAAATTACAGTCATTATCAGCCTATGAGTCAAGGTGGTGGAAACTATCGGGGACAAGGAAGTGCTAGTGCTCAAGTTCAGAGTAGTTCTTCTATTCCACAAGCCAGCAATGTTACAAACTCCCAATCCACAGCTCAGGGAGGTGCTTTTCCATTCACCAAGGAACAATATGAGCAAATTATGCAGATCCTCAACAACAATCACAATCACACTTCTGCTTCCACTTCTCAGGCAAATGTAGCAGGTACTCACATTGCTCTCTTGGCTTCATCACCTAGTCTGCAGGAATGGATCATTGATACTGGTGCCACAAACCATATGGTTTCAGACATTAACATGCTCACTAAAACATCCTTAACTGCTCCTAGTGAGCCAAGACAGGTGCTACTACCTAATGGAGATTTTACTCAAGTCCACATATTGGAGACAGTAATATTTCTGACAACAATGTTATTAAAGAAGTTTTCTATGTGCCTCAGTTCAAATTCAACCTGTTGTCTGTTTCAAAGGTGACAAGAGACCTAAAATGCTTTGCCTCCTTTTATCCTGATTTCTGTGTATTCCAGGATCTCTTCAGTGGCAGGGTGAGGGAGATTGGTAGAGAGAGAGATGGCCTATATTTTCTGCAGAAACATGGTGCAAAGAGACTCACTGCCATCTCACTGGCTGCAGCTGGAGTTAAAACACACAGGAGGAACTCTACTATAGATGTTAGCTTGTGGCACAAAAGATTAGGTCATGTGTCTAGTTCAGTCCTTAATAAATTGTTCCCTGCAAAATTAGCAACTATTACTGATATCCTCAATAAATGCACTGTGTGTCCATGTGCTAAGCAGACCAGACTGCCCTTTCCTAATAGTTGCATTAAAAGTACTGCTGCTTTTGATCTTATTCATGTTGATGTGTGGGGTCCTTACAAACAGGCAACAGTTGATGGTCATAGGTATTTTCTAACTGTAGTGGATGATTTCACTAGAATGACCTGGTTATTTCTGCTAAGGCTAAAGTCTGATGTGTGTGTGGTATTGACTCAGTTTATTGTGTTTATTCAAACTCAATTCAACAAAGTTCTCAAGACAGTCAGATCTGATAATGGTTCTGAGTTTGTAAACTCTACCTGTCTTGCTCTATTTCAAAAATATGGCATTGTTCATCAGAAGACTTGTGCATACACTCCTCAGCAAAATGGAGTTGCTGAAAGGAAGCACAGACATATCCTGGAGGTAACTAGAGCCTTGAGATTTCAAGCACAGATTCCTATCAAGTATTGGGGTCACTGTGTTATTGCAGCTACCTATATTATCAACAGAATGCCAAGTTCTGTCCTAAATGGCTTATCCCCTTTTGAGTTGCTATATGGACAGGAACCTAACTTGGAGCATTTGAGAGTCCTTGGTTGTTTGTGTTATGCCAAACAAGTGCAAGAGACAGACAAGCTGCTTCCCAGGGCCAACCCTTCAGTCCTCATGGGTTTCTCTGACACTCAAAAGGGCTATCTGCTGCTGGATCTTTCTACCAATTGCTTCTTCATCAACAGGGATGTTTCCTTTAGAGAGGATACTTTTCCTTTTAAGGAGCTTCATCCTTCTCCACCTGTATTTCTGCCTTCTGAATCTCCTACTTATGATGCAGACTACTTCTCCACATCACATGAACCCCATAGCTTACACGAGGGTCCTTCTTCTTCACTCAATCAGAGTCCTGCAAGTGATACCTCAAGCCAGGAGACATCTGAAGGAGTATCATCTTTGCCACCTTCAGTTGATCACCACTCTACTGGGCTGAGAAGATCTTTGAGGACTAAGCAGGCTCCACTCTGGCTGAAAGATTTTGTGACATGTCCTAGTCACAAGACTGTCCCTTATTCTATTGCTAACAACATTTCATATGATGGTTTGTCGCCCAAGTACCAGTGCTACCTCACTGCTTTTTCTTCCATAGTAGAGCCTACCACATTTGAGGATGCTGTCAAGGACCCTAGGTGGGTTGAAGCAATGCAAGCTGAGATCACTGCATTGGAGTCCAACCACACTTGGGATGTGGTTCCCTTACCTCCTGACAAAGTCCCCATTGGTTGCAAATGGATATATAAGGTGAAGTATAAAGCCACAGGAGAGGTGGAAAGATTCAAGGCTAGGCTTGTAGCAAAGGGGTATAGCCAACTAGAGGGTATTGACTACCAGGAAACCTTCAGTCCTGTGGTCAAAATGGTTACTGTTAGGACAGTATTAGCTGTGGCTGCCTCTGAGCATTGGCATATCCATCAAATGGATGTGTACAATGCATTTCTTCAAGGAGATCTACATGATGAAATTTATATGACTCTTCCTCAAGGCTTTCAGAGTCAGGGGGAGAACAGACCAGCATGCAGACTTCTGAAATCCTTGTATGGGCTTAAACAGGCACCAAGACAGTGGAATGCCAAACTCTCAGAAGCACTACTAAAGTTTGGATTCTCACAGAGTCAACATGACCACTCCTTGTTCACCAAAGGAACAGGTGAACACACCATAGTCATTTTGGTGTATGTAGATGATATGCTACTTGCTGGACCTAATCTGATGAAACTAGAAGAAGTCAAGACCAGTCTACAGCAAGCTTTTAAAATGAAAGACCTAGGTGAACTAAAGTATTTCCTTGGCATTGAGTTTGCTAGGTCACAACAAGGCATTCTAATGCACCAAAGGAAATATAGCTTGGAACTAATCTCTAAGCTTGGGCTGGGGGCTGCCAAACCAGTTGCTACTCCTATTGAAATCAACACTAGGTTGACAACCAAAGACTATGATGATCATACAGGCTTGCACAGCACAACAACTGATGATCTGTTATCTGATCCCACCAGGTATCAAAGATTATTAGGAAAGCTTCTTTATTTGACTGTCACAAGACCAGACATAACCTTCAGTGTTCAGACACTGAGCCAGTTCATGCAGAAGCCCAAAAGATCTCATATGGAGGTAGCACAGAGAGTAGTCAGATATGTGAAGAATCAGCCTGGACAAGGCATATTATTGTCTAGCAAGAAGAAGAATGTAGTTACAGCCTATTGTGATGCTGACTGGGCAGCATGTCCTCTCACTAGAAAGTCTGTAACTGGTTTTTTCATTGTGTATGGTGACTCACTAATATCCTGGAAGTCTAAGAAGCAGAGCACTATCTCTAGGAGCTCTGCAGAATCAGAATACAGGAGTATTGCATCAACTGTGTCAGAGATAGTTTGGATACTAGGGCTATTCAAAGATGTTGGAATTCCTGTGGCTCTCCCTGTAACCATTCACACTGATAGCAAAGCTGCAATTCAGATAGCTGCAAATCCAGTATTCCATGAACGTACCAAACATATCGAGATTGATTGCCATTTTATAAGAGAGAAAATACAAAGTGGGCTGGTGAAGACTGAGTATGTGGCCACAAAGGAGCAACTTGCAGATGTTTTAACAAAAGGGTTGACTAGAGTGCAACATGAATACTTAATGTCCAAGCTAGGTGTTCTTGACATTTTTGTATCACCTAGCTTGAGGGGGAGTGTTGAGGAAAGAGGAGTGACTTAAAGCTTGAAGGGTATTTTAGTCTATTTACACTTAGCTAGATTAGTTAAGTAGGTAGGTGATAAACTCACGTGTAAATATAT
>NC_031994.1:3623396-3658166 GCF_001879085.1 Nicotiana attenuata
ACATAACATAGGCCAGAGGCATAAATAATATCCATTCTGCCTGATAACATAACCAAAATGGCAATCTCACAGGAGCACACAAACTTAACGTGATACAAGATACAATTCTCATTGAGCTTTCACATTGTCTCAACCAAATCTTGATCCTTCCCAATTAAATAAATATGCTTCAAAAGATCCACAACAACTTATCGATAATACATGTTATTAATTATCCCATTCTCAACATTTCTTCACAATCCGCAATTAGGAAATACTCCACACATGAGGGCATCTAGCTCCAAACCTCAGGAATGCCAAAATTTCCATACCCAACTCAACTACGCAAATCAAATAGCTGATATATCTCTCACACCCTATCATTCTACTGAAGCCCCCATATAGGGTTTCTGGCCGCGTACCAAAACATGAACCTCAAAAGCCTCAAAACCCAGTAATCACTATGCCACTAACCCCGCAATCCGCAAACCAAAACTCAAGGGTCTTTCCCATACTGCTCGCTCTTCACATGTGATAGCCAACAATGCCAACACTCTATTAATTTCTGATGCCGATTTAGGAAAAAAACACAATGTACCACATATTCCTTATGCCCGTAGTAGGCAGCCAACTCAAGCCGTTGCCAAACCATCGAGAACCCTCCGAGATCCGTTCGCACGCAACTAGGCCATCAAGACCACACCTTCTCAACTCAACCGAGTCATACAAACCGTCCAATACAAGAGTGCTGCCACAAATGCCAGTAGAGAATTCCCATTCAAAAGGACCAATTACTTCCATTGCCATGCTGACCCCATCACTACTGAACTGACCCATTTCTTCGGATAGTCAATAAGCTATATCGCCCCTCAAAGCCCCAATATCATCCCTTGCAAGATCTCAGTCTTTGGTTATATACAAATTTCGGAAACCTTCCAATACCACTTATATACATACCTCAGGCCAAAACTGATGTAAATCTGACTCTGCAATTTGAACGCCGCTAGTGGACTCCTCCACTTAGTGCGAAGCAGTAGAAAACAACGTCTGATGATCCGCAAAGCTAACCTTCATGGCTCGCACAACACAAATCACAAGGTACTCCAATACCACCAGCTATCCTCAATCAACCTCCACCTCGCGACCCTGCCACGATCTCGACGACTAGCCAATCAATTAAACCTTCCCAAGCTCGCACTAACCAACCAGATGCCGGAAACCGCTGCGCCTCCATATGAACAATTGAATAGCCTCTCAATACCTATGTATCTTCAGTCTGGACAATATGTTGAGACAATGTCTGAGCACCCCTGACTCCTTTGTAGTACGTCTGCAGCATCACGAACCACTAGCGCATAGCGGTCACAAAGAGCGTGATATTATACATGAGTGGATGTAAAGGAACATAAGTTATACACTTCGAGTTGAATCAATGTCGCACGATAAGGAATGAGAGAAGTGGAATTTTCTAACAGTTCCGTAGCCTCTCGAAGATAAGTACAGACGTCTCCGTACCGATCCATAAGACTCTACTAAACCTGCTTATGACTGGTAGCACCTATGAACCTAGAGCTCTGATACCAACTTGTCACGACCCAAAATCCCTCCGAAGGAGTCGTGATGGCACCTAATCTCTAAACTAGGTAAGCCTAACATTTATTGAAATAATATTAACATTTACTGACTTCAAATTAAATAACTATCAATAAATCACAATCCCAAAACCGGTGGTACAAGTCATAAGCCTTTCTAAGAGTAGTTATACAAAATAAATATAACACTGTTCCAGAACGAGAAGGAATCAACGGAACCTAAATACAAACGAAGGTGACTCCGAGGCCAGCAAATGAAGCAACAGGTTACCGTGAGTCTCCACCGCGATGACCCGCACAGCTACTATTGATCAATACCTGGATCTGTACACAAAAATGTACACAAGTGTAGTATGAGCACACCACGGCGGTGCCCAGTAAGTATCAAGACTAACCTCGGTGGGGTAGTGACGAGGAACAGTCAAGACACCTACTGGTCAAATGGAATGAACAAGATATGATAGTAAAATATCGAGATAAAGATAACGAGATAATATCAATAGCGGAGAGAAATCAAAACACAAATAGTAGGAACAATAAAGGGAGAACACGGGTAGTAACGAACAATACCCAAGTAAATCAGATAACCAAGTAAATTAGATAACCAAGTAAGTAAGATAACCAAGTAAATCAGATAACCAAGTAAATCAACACTGACATAACAGGAACAGAGACAAGTAAGAATGTATTCAAATAAAGAAGGCAATACCAACTCAATCAATCACATCATGTCTAATACATAATCCTGACCATCTCAATCCTCGGTTTCTCATATCATAATTCCAACTTCCAAACCTTCAGCACACATGGCACCTTGTGCCCCCATATTTTCCATCTCACTTTTAACAACAAAATCCACATGCTATACTATACAGAATGTCCATACAAATGCACTAAAGATGTTCAAGAAGTCTCATTTACCTAGTATAAGTAAATTACAATTTCTAAACTAATTAGAAAAGTCAGCGAGAAAATATGAGGTTGTTTCTTTTGAAATCATTTGAGTAAAGAAAGTACCCCTTTCAATTAAAGTACAACATCGACTGGATTATTACCTTTAACATGGGAGTTAATAACTTAAAACTTAGTAGAAATTCCTTTTTTAAGTAAAATACGACCTCAGACGATTTAAGGGGATATAATTGAGAAACTAATTGAATTAAAAGATGTAACAATTTTTGAAGTTTGAAGTATTGGAATGTATATATATAAATACGGCGAAGTATTGAAAACACTGTAGGTTCCAAAACAAAGGATCACATCAATAAAGGAAAATGAAAATAGTTAAAACACTTGAATTGATAACAACAAATAAACACAGCAACAGAAAGTGCACGGCATCACCCTTCGTGCTTTTACTCTCGTTCTCACCATAAGAATCAATATTCACTTTTATTCTTCCTTGTTGCGGTGTGAAACCCGATCCCAATCATATAGTATTGTTGCGGCGTGCAACCCGATCCAAATCATATAATACTGATGCGGCGTGCAACCCGATCCAAATCATATAATATTGTTGCGGCGTGCAACCCGATCCAAATCATATAATATTATTGCGGTGTGCAACCCGATCCAAATCATATAATATTGTTGCGGCGTGCAACCCGGTCCAAATCATATAATATTGTTGTGGCGTGCAACCCGATCCAAATCATATAATATTGTTGCGGCGTGCAACCCGATCCAAATCATATAATATTGTTGCGGCGTGCAACCCGATCCCATATAATATTGTTGCGGCGCGCAACCCGATCCAAATCATATAATATTGTTGCGGCGTGCAACCCGATCCCATATATACAAGTCAACACCAATCACAAGGAATCCCGGCAAGGGAATAATAAGGAAACAACAATATCCCGGCAAGGGAGTCAACAACAAGAATAAACACATCCTGGCAAGGGAACCAACAGTAAGAATGAAATATGTCACGGCAAGGGAATAAGCTATAACCAAACTTGTACCAACAATTACTTCACAATGAAACCTCAACTAAACAACAAGCCATAATAAGCAAGTGATAACTACACCAGTAACCACAACAATTGGACATGTAATCTATTTGCACGAAGTCATAGAGGAACTCACAATCAAGAAGTATCAAAGTAGTAAGGAAGGCAATCACTTCAATTAAGGCAATTAAGGGTCAAAGCAACACGTAAGAATTAGAGGAAAGCTAGCAACATCATGTGGAGCATATAGAGACAATTTAAGCAATTATTACACTCAATCATAACGGAATACTTTCCACATATTTAACGTAAGGACCAAAGAACCCTAAAGCATATTTCCCACAGATAAGTCCGAGCACACACTCGTCACCTCACATGCACGGACTACAATTAGCATAGAAGACTCAAATCCTAAGGGGAAATCCCCCACACAAGGTTAGGCAAGATACTTACCTCGAAGACGACAAACCGATACTCTAAAATGAACTTCTCGGGTGAAAAGACCTCCAAACGGCTCATATCTAACCAAAAATGACTTGAATACATCTAAAAATGCAAGAGAAAACAATTCTAATTAACAAAACTATGATTCCTATACAATTTGTAAAAAGTCAACTCCCCGGGCCCGCACCTCGGATCCCGACAAAATTTACAAAAACCAAATACCCATTGCTATACGAGTTCACCCATACAAAAGTTATCTAATTCCGATACCATTTGGTCATTCAAATCATCATTTTACATTTTTGAAAGATTTCACAATTTTTTCCAAAATTTTCTTTAGATTCTCATGAATTTGATGTTAAATATAAGGTATAATCACATAATATAGTTCAAAATTGATTAGAGACACTTACCCAATGATTTGGAGAAGTTTAAGTCTTTGAAAAATCGCCTATGGAGGTTTAGGGTTTGAGAAAATTGAAAAATGGGTGAAAATCCCGTCAAATACCTCACTTAACAGACCTCAGATGTCGCATTTGCGACCTAGGGTTCGCAATTGCAAACCCTTTAAAATTGCGAACAAAACAGTGCTGACAGAAGTCGCATTTGCGAACAGGGCATCGCAAATGCGATGAGAAAGTTCGCATTTGCGAACACACCAGAAACCAGCAATTTTCCCAACACGAAAATGAGCATAACTTCCTCATACGATGTCCAAATTCGATGATTCTTTTTCCTAAGGCTCCGTAATTTCGATACGGATATAATGGTTCAAACAAAACTGAATTTGGATCTCATTTGCTCAATGTGATATCATTTTTGCTTGAAGAAACGACGATGAAGCACCCAAAAACAAGTGCAACATAGCCTAAACCTATTCGAAACTCACCCAAGCCCTCGGGGATCCAAACCAAACATGCACACAAGTCTAAAAACATCATAAGGACTTACTCGTGCGATCAAATCATTAAAATAACATCAAAAACTATGAATTTAACCTCAAAACTCATGATTTTCTAACTTTTGAACCGGACGTCCAAATCACGTCAAATCAGTTCCGATTCTCACCAAATTTCACAGATAGGACTTAAATATCATAACAAACTTGTACCAGGCTCCAGAAGCAAAATACGGGCCCAATTCCAATGAGTTCAAACATTAATTCATTTATTTATTTCCTTTAAAAACCAGCACAATAATTTTCTTCAAAAATTGTTTTCTAAGGCTAGGGACCTCGGAATTCAATTTCGGGCATACGCCCAAGTCCCATATTTTATCGCGGACCTCCTGGGATCGTCGCACAGATCCGGGTCCGTTTACCAAAAATGTTGACCAAAGTCAACAAAAAAACTAAATTTTAACACTAGAAATTACTATATTTTTCATATTTTCACATAAAAGCGGTTTCATGCCCGGACTGCGTACGCAAGTCGATACACATAATATGAAGCTGCTCGTGACCTAAAACTACCAAACCGGATGCAATTGCTCAACACGGTCAGTTGGGTCGTTACATTAGTTAAAAAAATATTTACTGATGGTATACTATTTTACATAAGAAAAAAGTCACAGTAATACCAGTGACTTGGTATACCAAAAATATTACTGAGTATATCAGATGATATATCACTATTAACTGAAAATACATGGGGGAACAAGAAAGTAATTTACCTTGCCATAAGAAAAACCATACACCTTCTCATGTAATTCCTCAAACATTAGTTGCCTTATGACCTTCCATCTAAGAATTCGTGGAGATTCATTCTCACACCGAATATCGACACCATTATGCACATATCCATAACATTCATAGAATCATATTTGAATATCCAAAGGAAACCTAGAAATTCGATAATGTTGTCACCGCTATCAAAAATGTCAGACAGAGATTCCAAGGTAGCCTTGTATACAGCTCTTTCCCATGGATAACTGTTATAATTACCTTCCTTAACCAAGTCAAGGTAACCCTCTATCAGCCAATTTGGTGTTCTTAATAGAAAAGCGGAGGGAGCTTATCACAAATCACAGTGTCACCTTCACAACATCTTTGTCCGACTCAAATGTTTTATCAAGAAACAATCTGAAGGTATTTCTTAGCAAGAGAAGGGTAATCCAGTCACACAAGCAAACTCGGACAAACCAAAATGTAGCATAACTACATTAACATCAAACTGCATTTCAGCCTCATTTTCTTTTTCACCCTCTATCATCAACAAAGAATATATCAACTGTGATTGCATTTCTATTCTGGGCAAGTCCAACAAATACCCAAAACAAGTTGACCTAAAAAGCCTAACTTGTGTTGTTGATTATTTTCTTCGCAAATCACTAACAATCTAGCTCAGACCTGAAATGAATACCAAGTTTCGGCTTATCGCTTGCATTAAGCTGCAATTAAATAAACAAACATATATAAGTATATCACATGGTATACATAGAGGAACTAGTTGTTAATATTAAGCTCTAACATACATAAAAATTCAAATACAAAAGAAAATTAACCTTTGAAGGGGATTTGTCATGTTTTTTTTATGAAATCTGAATTCAGAAACCTTCCTCTTTTTTGTAGGCCTCAAATCAGTTTGAGAAACATCGTGTAACGACCCGACCGGTCATTTTGAGATTTTGCACTTTACTCGTCAATTCTCGGGCATGACTTGCCCCGTGTGATGTATTATGACTTATGTAAATTGTTGGTTTTGGTTTCAGGTTAATCAGAATGAACCTGGAAGAAGCAGTTCTCAGCTTGAAGCTTAAAATTTGAAAGGTTTGACCAAGTTTTGACTTGTTTGTATATGACCTCGGATCAGAATTTTTATGATTTGGTTAGCTTCGTTAGGTGATTTGGGACTTTGGAGCGTGATAGAAATGCATTTTGGAAGTCCGTGGAAGGTTTAGGCTTGAATTGGCGAAAGTGAGATTTTGGCGTTTTTCGGTTGATAGGTGAGATTTTGATATAGAGGTTGGAATGAAATTCCGGAAGTTGCAGTAGTTCCGTTATGTCATTTGTAATGTGTGTGCAAAATTTCAGGTCATTCGGATGTGGTTTGGTTGAGTTTTTGATCAAAAGCGTTATTCGGAAGATTTTGGAATTCTTAGGCTTGAATTCGATGTAAATTGGATGTTTTAATGTTGTTTTGAGCGTTCTGAAGGTTGGAACAAGTGCGAGTGATGTTATGGGATATGTTGGCATGGTCCCGAGGGCCTCGGGTGAGTTTCGGGTGGTCAATCGGACCATTTCATGTTGTTCGAAATTGCAGAAAACTAGCTGAAGTGTTGCAAACAATTTGTTCTTCACGTTCGCGAAGGGTGATCTTCTGAGGTGCGACTTTTTGCCTTCTCTTTCGCGTTTAGTGTGTCGCGTTCGTGATGTTGTGATGTTTGATTCTCCGTGTTCGCGATGTTTGATTCAGACTCAGGAAGACCAAGTGACTGCGTAAAGTTTATGTCGGTAGAAGGTATACAGAAATGTTAGTTGGAGGCAAAATAGGTGGCTTATCTCCTGCGAAATGTTCTGAGCTTATGAGATCCTTATGTTGTCTGTTAGAAAATCTCAATTTCAAGTGAAAGATATATGCTGTAATTTGAATTTGGGTCGCTTAAGAGAGTGGGTTAACTATTACGAGGGTGAATGCAAGATTTGCAGAAGATTTAAAGTACCAAATGGTCTGTGTTTTACGAACTTATGAAGGACTGAGTTTAACCTCACTACGGAAGTATGGCAGTAATAGAGTATATTCATTATGAATTATGGTGTATGTTTTGATCTATGGCTTCGAGCCAAGTGGGGGAGTTGCTATTGATTAGCTGATTGCACGGTTATATGCTATGTCGGTTCCAGTTTGAGGCGTGCTGGTGAATCAGTTATGATTTGCGGAGATTGAGCCCGATGATGGCTCGAGTAAAGGGAAAATTTTCGACTAAGGTAAGGTTATATCATGCTTCATAGGTGTTTGAGAATCGCGGAATGTCTTGAGTTGTTGTTGATAAAGAATGCTCAGTGCATAGGAAAGGAAAGTGGCTTGGTTGCATCAAGGTAAGGTTATATGCTGCAGTGTCAGAAGTGCTAATGAGGCGCAGGTTGATCGGTTCTTTTGATCGGGCTAATTGCAGTTTGGGCAGAGTGGATGACTATAGAAATGGTTCTAATGCGTTCTGGATTTTACATGTAACAATTGGAGATTTTTAGGTGTATAATTTGGCTAGAAACTGAGGTTTTGCATTTGGAGGGTGTCAAGACTTGTATTATTTCTATAGCGATTATGGGATTCTATACATCAGTATTAAGAAGATAATGCCTACTGATTCACAGTAAGTCCTTTTAGGGTAGGTATTTTGAATGTGGTGCTTTTGGGAACATTTAATAGAGTATCCAGCGGGTTGTGAGCCTTAGGCCGTATGGTATTATGCTTGGGTCTCGTGTAGTAAGTTTGGGTTGAGGAATTGTGATGTTATAGCAGGAAAAAGTATCAAGTTGAAGGTAAATTAGAAGGGAGCTTGGATAGATGGGATAGCTTGGTAGTAGGCCAGATCAGTATGGTAAGGATATGATCAGTTCGTTGGGTGTTTACGAGGTAATGAGTTTCTACAGGTATTCCGCGGCAATGCTCTTGGGTCTCAGTGGCTGGCGTAGCTTGGTCGAGTCAGAATGATTCAGTCCTAGCAGGTCTGGTTTGTGCAAGAGGAACTCAGAGAGTTCTTGATGGTTTCTACCTTGGTTGGAGAGGTATACTTTCTATGGGCATGAGAAGCAAGGAATGCGTAGTGATTTTCTTCTGAATGGGATCAATGGAAAGTTCTCGGTTGGTTGAGTACCTAGTTGTTTGTGGCTCGGAAGGGATATGAAATTCTCATGTTATTTTAGAATGGTTTGGTATATACGGTATGTGTGGAGGATTGAGATCTGCGTGGGTAAGGTTACAGTTCAGTTTTGAACAAAAGGTCATAAAATTCTTAGGCAGCACGGGCAGTTTCAAATAATTAGAGAAATGAGCTTCAGATGATTAGGGGAATGATCTTCAGATGATTAAGGAAATGGTATTGCTAATTGGTGTGATTTGACGAGGGTATATATTTCAAAAAAAAGGGGGGGGGGGGTTAATGTGATTAAGCTGATGGTACTTTATTAGTATTGCGGCACTTTCTTGCTGGATCGACTGCTGACATTTGGGTTTGCTTGGTGGTACGGAAGAATCATAAGAGTATCTCTCATGGGAATGATGGGGTATTAGAGGTGCATTGTATACTCGGACGGTAGAATTGGGATCAGGTATGGCAATTCGTGTGCTGTACGGAGTTGGACACTGGGAGTTCTCATATTCAGGCTATGTTATGGTTGTGGTCGTGTGTATCGGCATTGTTTAGTGACTGTCGGGGTTTGGATACTCGAGTGAATCTTTGATGCTGGTATGTTAGATTTGGATGTAATATTGGGTATAGACCGGTTGTCTTCGTGTTCTGTTATGCTAGACTATTGCGCTAAGGCGGCGCTAATGGCTATGCCGGGAATGCCACGGATCGAGTGGCGAGGCTCGACGGTTATGTTCTTAGTATGGTGGTTTTATATTTCGAAGACCCAGCGGATGGCTGGGAAGGATTGTCTTTCTTAGTGGGCTTTTGTGATGTATTGATTCGATTGTTATTGAGCTTATTAGTAATCTGGGGAGATCTATGAGTTACCTTTATGTGTTGCGAGGTGTTGTGATTTGTTGGTTATAGGCACATATGGTGCGGTTCCATTGGGGTCTCATAGTGGAAGTCGAGCGGGAAGAGTAACTGGGTGTTGCTCGGCGAAGGGCATATCGGTTATGTCCTTTCGGGTTTTTATGGTGTATTATTTGCTTCACCATGGTTATGATGATTTTCTTGGGTTCTAGACATCAATTGCGCGTGGTCGTCAATTTCGAGTAGAGTGGCTTATGGTGTCCATGTGGACCAGTGTTTGGATAGGGTCGCGCTTTGCAGCGAAGTTATGTGGAGGTATGACCTTGCGGGTTAGATTTGTGTGTTCTGTTCCTATGATGTGAGACGGGTTCTCAGCCTTGTGTTGTGGTGGTACTGGTGAGCTCGAGGTACAGCTCTTTCATTTGAGCCACTTTCATGATTTGAGTATGTTCGGATTGTTCTTATTCGTGCGCGGATTGCGCAAGTTGCGACTTTAGTCTGCATTGAGGTGTCATGTCACCAGAGTGGTTGGGTTGGATTAGATGAGATAATTGGGATCTTTAATGAACGCGAACATATTCGATTTTAACATGTTAGAAGGATAAATATCGAGGTTCGGCTCAGAAATTTGCTATGGTCTTTGCCAAAGGAGAAGTGGCTTCATGAATGGTTGATCTAAGAAATGGTTATGGCTTACTGTGTGTTTTATTTATCATCGGCAGTACATGAAAACGTTGGGATGAGACTTTAGTTGATAAGAGGTTTTCTACCGGTATTCGGTTGTTCTGTGCAGCTGCTGTGACTAGAAGTTAGCGCTACAAGTGTTTGAGTTGGGTGGTATATCATGTAATTGCACGTGAGGTTGTAGGTAGGGGTTATTACAGCTGGTTCGGGCTTATTCAGAGTATAGATATGAGATTCTGATCTTGTGGATGATTTCGGAAGTGGAAACGTGGTTCTAAGGTTTATGGGCTAGGTTGGATTGTGAAATTTCAGTTGCATTGTGTCATCGGACCTATAGGGGATAGGGTGACATGGGATCACCCCCAGGTATATGCATCGTAAGGTTATTCAGCGATTGGTTGGCTTTTGGAACAACTCTGGGCACGTTCGAGGACGAACGTATGTTTAAGTAGGGGAGGATGTAACGACCCGACCGGTCGTTTTGAGCTTTTGCACTTTGCTCGTCAGTTCTCGGGCATGACTTGCCCCGTGTGATGTATTATGACTTATGTAAATCGTTGGTTTTGGTTTCAGGTTAATCATAATGAACCTGGAAGAAACAGTTCTCAATTTGAAGCTTAAAATTTGAAAGGTTTGACCAAGTTTTGACTTGTTTGTATATGACCTCGGATCGGAATTTTATGATTTGGTTAGCTCTGTTAGGTGATTTGGGACTTGGGAGCGTGATCGGAATGCATTTTGGAAGTCTGTGGAAGGTTTAGGCTTGAATTGGCGAAAGTGAGATATTGGCGTTTTCCGGTTGATAGGTGAGATTTTGATATAGAGGTCTGAATGAAATTCCGGAAGTTGCAGTAGTTCCGTTATGACATTTGGGATGTGTGTGCAAAATTTCAGGTCATTCGGACTTGGTTTGGTTGAAATTTTGATCAAAAGCGTAATTCGGAAGATTTTGGAATTCTTAGGCTTGAATTCGATGCAAATTTTATGTTTTAATGTTGTTTTGAGCGTTCTGAAGGTTGGAACAAGTGTGAGTGATGTTATGGGATATGTTGGCATGCTTGGTTGAGGTCCCGAGGGCCTCGGGTGAGTTTCGGGTGGTCAATCGGACCATTTCATGTTGTTCGAAATTGCAGAAAACCAGTTGAAGTGTTACAGACAATTTGTTCTTCGCGTTCGCGGTCAGGGACCCGCGTTCGCGAAGGGTGATCTTCTGAGGTGCGAATTTTTGCCTTCGCGTTCGCGTTTAGTGTGTCGCGTTCGCGATGTTGTGATGTTTTATTCTCCACGTTCGCGAGGCCTGTGTCCCGTTCGCATAGAGTAAGTAAAAGTTGAGGGGGGTCCCAGCCTTTCGTGCCTCGCGTTCGTGTAAGGAAGTCGCATTCGCGATGGTTTAGAAAGCAGACACTACGCGTTCGCGAGATGGATGTCGCGTTCGCGTAAAGGAATTTTTGGTCAGCAGATTTTTGTGCTTCGCGAACGCGAGGCTTTGACCGCGTTCGCGAAGAAGGTTTTCGATGCTTAGGCAGAATGTTTAAATAGCCATTGTCTGTGATTTTGAAGCTATCTTTCACCATTTTTGGGCGATTTTGGAGCTTTTTGAGAGGATTTGAAGAGGGATTCAAGACATAAGACCTGGAGGTAAGTTTTGTAAACTCAATACTCTATCCTATGTTGATTCTTACTTGTTTAATCATGAAATATGTGGAAATTAAAGCCTAGAATTGGGAAATTAGGGCTTGACTTTGGAGAGTGTAAGTTGGGAATTTGAAGGGGTAATTGAGTTTCGATTTTGATGTTCTTGGTATGTATAGACTCGTGTGAGGACGAGTTTTCTATTTATGTAACTTTTGTCGGATTCCGAGATGTGGACCCAGGGGCCGGGTTTGAGCAATTTCAGGATTTTGATGTTGAATTGGATATTTTCGAGTGGGCTTCGCTCCCTTAGCATGTTTTAATGATTATGTACTGATTGTGGCTAGATTTGGAGCATTCGGAGGTTGATTCGTGCGGGCAAGGCATCGCGGGCTAGAGTTTTGACTGGATTGAGGTGAGTAATGATTGTAAATGATGTTCTGAGGGTTTGAAACCCCGAATTGCACATCGTAGTGCTATATTGAGGTGAGGCACACGCTTGATGACGAGTGTGGGGTCGTGCACTATTAGGGAATGTGACTTGGTCCATCCTGTTTGATGATTTTACCGCGTATTTGACTGAAATCTATTTGTTATCATCATTATTTGGGCTGAATGCCATATTTGGGTTTCGTGCCAACTATTTGAACCCTTCGGGGATTTTTTGTTGATATTTCTTCACTATTTTGACTTTATACTTGAACTCAGTCATGTTATTTTCTACTATTTTCAAAACTCGGCTATGTTCACTCAGTTTTAATACTCAAATGATATTTAAATTATGTTTTGGGCTGAGAAACACTGTTTCACTGTTGCCCGAGAGGCTTATGTGATTTTTGACTGAGTAAGGCTGAGGGCCTGTGTTGTGAGGATATCTTTTGGGTCGGGCTGGACACCACAGCGGTGATACACTGATACTGATGTGAGGCCGAGGATCTGAGATATGTACGCCACGAGGTGGCTTGATTGATATGAGGCCGAGGGCCTAGATTTGATGCCACGAGATGGCTTGTTATTGCACTTTGGCCGTAAGGGGCCCCTCCAGGAGTCTGCACACCCCCAGTGAGCGCGGGTACCCATTGTGATGTGAGATATAGCCTGAGGGGCTGGTATGGTTCTATGTGATTTCCCCGAGGGGCTGATATTGTTCTATGTGATTGCCCGAGGAGCTGGTACCGTTCTGAGATATTGCCAGAGGGGCGAATTTGTTGACATTGTGCCCGGGGGCGAACCTTATGTGCTTAACTTTCTTATTTTCCTGTCAATTACCTGTTAAATTGTGTATTTGTGCCCGAGGGGCGGATTTATGTGCTTATCTGCACTAGTTGTTCTGCATTCATTTGCGCAACCGTTGAAAAAGTCATTTTCAAAGAAGTTTAAACCGAGCTAAAATGTTTTAAAGGATTTTACAGCTTCATTGCTTTATTATTGGTTTTTGAACTGCTTCTATACAGCATGTTGATGCACTTTTCGTGATATCTTACCATTCAGACTTTAGTTATGATTATTACTCACTGAGTTGGCAGTACTCATTTTACTCCCTGCACCTTGTGTGCAGATTCAGGTATTTTCTAAGCTTGGTGGCAGTTGTCATTGGAGTTAGCAAGGTAGCTGCCTGGCGATCGCGGCTCTGCTTTTCTCCCTCTTTATTTCTCCTTATGTATTATTGCGATTTTTCCGACCATTTCGGTCTTGATGTGACTAGACAATTATAGTAGATGCTCATGACTAGTGACACCCCGGTATCGGGCTGAGTTGGGTTGTATTCCGCAAATTGCTTTGTATTGTCATTGTTACTTCTGAGTTTATATCATGTTTAGACAAAATACTTATTGTTTAATTGCTTAAAGACTGGATTGGAAATGTGTTGGCTGGCCTTGTCTTCACGAGAGGCGCCATCACGACTGGGTCTGGGTTTTGGGTCGTGACACATCGAGTTCTCGTTACTTAGAACTTGGAGAACCACTAATTTCGTGTTCCTTAGAACTTTGAGAACGCGTTCTTCTCAAGCTAGTTGCTCCAGATCCATTCGAAGATGATTCTCCATTTGCATGACCACTTGATCTCGGCCAAACCACGCCACAATTAAGTAGTGAGGCGGTCGATGCAATAATAAACCCAACGAAGGTCGGGATCGAATCCACAGGGAGTCAGAATAGGGATTAGGTATATATTTAGCGTGAATGTATGTGTTGACTCAAATTACACTTCCACAATATTGATTGGTATACTACTTCTACTTTACTTTATTGTATGCAAGTATAAAACTAAAGGAAAATATTTTTGGTTTTGAGATATTTTTCAAATGATAAAGGGATCTAGGGTCGTGGCTTCTACCTAGGTGGTTACCTAATGGGTTGTAAAGTCGAGGGCAAGTCTGATTAGTCGAGGTCGTAGTATAGCAATCACACCCAGGTACTCACTCAATACCTCTTGGTAGTTAGAGTGATTTTGCCCAATTTGGCTTTCTCAAGTCCAAATGGGTATTGTACGATACAAGTGATATATGCTCAAGTCGGGTCTTACTATCTCTAGATTTAACCCTTTGATTGGGGATATCAGTTTCTTGAGTTCACCCCAATTTCTTGTTAGCCAAGCTTTCCTAGACTTAGTCTCTCTCTCTCTCTCTCTCAAGTAAAGACTAAGTCAAATAGGCATGAATCAATGTTTGAAACTATTAATTCTTGCGTTCTAGCAAGAACTAGGCTAAATATCACTAACTCAATCACAAACAAGCCCTAAATTAAACACCCATCAAATACCCACACTAGGGTTTGGTCACAACCCTAGCTAGAAATTTAGTTACTCATAAAAAATACAGAAATTAAAGAAGAAATAGAGATACAATCCATAATATTTGATTATGGGATGAACATCTAGTGTTTGGAGACAAATATAGTACAAAATTAGTAAAATCAGTAAAGGAAAATGGAACAGGTGCTCTCCCCAAAACTAAACTTAACCTAAAAATGACAAAAAGGTCTATTTATACTAATCTGAAAATATCTGACAAAAATGTCCCTGCGGAGGTTGTGCGGACCGCACAATTCTGAGTGCGGCCGCACTCTTGCTTCTGCGGCCGCATAATTATAGTGCGGTGCGCATTCCTTGAACTTGAGCTCTGGCTTTTTCTGGACTTCTGTAGACCACACAATTCTGAGTGCGGCTGCGCTCTTGATTATGCGCCAGCTCAAAAATGATGCGGTCCGCACTCCTTGACTTTGGACTTGAACCCAGCTCTCTGATTCTTCACTTATACGGACCGCACAATTTTGTGTACGGCCGCACTTGACATCCTGCGACCGCCCAATTTTGGTGCGGTCTGCACTCCTTCAGCTTACCTAAATAACAATTCTCTGAATCTCCTCTTCTGAGGTCGTACAATAATTGTCCAGCCCGCGCTGTTGGCCTTTTTGCCTGTTTTGGTTCTTGTTCACTTTTGACTCTTTTATGAGTTGATTTTGATTCCTTTGGCTCATATTGCAACCTCCTACAAGCAAACACAATTCTTTAGTTTTTTGGAATACCTTTAAGCATTTTTGAGCTAACACAAGTAAAATAGAGCAAATAACGGTCAAATTCCCTACTTATCAACTCCCCCAAACTTAAGTTTTTGCTTGTCCTCAAGCAATTAAGGCAATTCCCACCTCCACTACAAAAAGAGATATTTCAGCTAGCCTAAGGTGAATCAATCACGCATCAATTAGGACCAACAATTACCCACAATACATATAAATTATCAATAACACAATAATGCGACTTTTTGAGTACCATAGTCCCTGTAACACTCCGTAAATTTATAAAAGTTTCAAGATACGCTAATTATAGAACTAAATTATTATTATTATTATTATTATTATTATTATTATTATTATTATTATTATTATTATTATTATTATTATTATTATTATTATTATTACTATTACTATTATTTTTATCTTGCCTATAGTGACATATATATATATATATATATATATATATATATATATATATATATATATATATATATATATATATATATATGTATGTGTATATATATATATATGTATGTGTATATACACTTAAATAATTGGATATACAATTAGGAAAATATTAATAATTTTAATATTATTAATTATTATAAGTGAATATCATTAATAACTAGTTAAAAAAAGGGAGGGGGGGGAGGGCCTAAAGCCCATGTTGGGAAACAAAAGGCTTAAAGCCTTAAGCAAAAACATAACTTGGTTCTGTTCGGTCACGTAGAGGCAAAAAGGCTTAATGCCTTTGGAAAAGAACGAGAGGTCTAGGAGCAAGCACAAAGCAGCGTATCGGTCATTGAGAGCAATTCCGCGGGACCTTCTTTAGGCCACGACTGAGGTAATTCTTCTTACGGAATTGTAAGCTATAACACCATTATATACTAGAATCTAACACCCTAATAAGGTAAATTCATAGGAAAGTTTTACAAAACCTCAAGAACACCCATCAAATACGAGTTAAGTTTTTGGTGTTAAAAGATAAATTCTTCATTTTTATTGGATTGCTATGACGGGTTAAGGTTGTTAGAGGCAGTATAGGATTGTTAGAACAATACCTCACACCAAAAACATAGAAATTTAGAAGTTGAACCTAAAGTTCTTAGAATTGACAAAAGATTAATGCTTTTGGGAAGTTGGATATTTATTGTGACTTATCATTGTAGTATTTGATCGTTGAGTTGATTACAAGAATTGGAACTTACATTGTTGCTTGAAAGGAGAAATTGAGGTGAGTTGATATAACCCTTTACTAAAGTGGTTTAACTCGCAAAGCACGCACACAAGGTGTCTGATGAATTGCATAAAAGAGTTAATATATACTTAATTGGAGTAGTAAGTACCTATTAGCTTAGAATTATTTTCTAGCTAAAGTTTAGATGATTATTTGGATATATGTGCATAAATTTCAGATTTTTATGTTATTCTTTTATGCCATTTTCATGTTGAAAATTCATGAAGGATCAAGAACCTTTATAAATACTTTTGAATGTTTATTTCATTCTTATGCCATGCCTTACATTTAAGGATACCAGTATGAGTATGTATAAAAGATTTAGACTTGAAAAGTCCCAAGAGGAAGTTTTAGAAAGAAAAGATTTTTAGGAGTATCCTTTATTCTGAGAAGGGGTCATCGTCCAGGCCTAGGGTCCTGACCAAGGCATTGACTTCCTGAAACTACTTGTGCCAAAGTAGGGAGCACAAGAGTCGAGGGTCTCGTTGCTAAGAATTTACTTAGCCATGCTAAGGTATGAGACATGAGCACTGAGAACCATGAAGCGAGTGGCACCTCATGGATTGGGCCTATTCGATCAGGTTGGGATCGAACCCGTGCCGATCACACGGTGACTGAGACAGAATTAAGTTAGGATAGTTGGAACTCCGTGAAGTATTATTTTTAAGAAATAAAAAGAAAGGAATTTCTGTTAGAATATTCATAAACTGCTATTATGCAATTATTTAGAATTATTCTTATAAGCTTTATGTTTTACATGCATTTAGAATCATTGCTCATAATGTATATGTTATTAAAGTTTTGCCCCCTGTTGTTGAGACTCACTGAGTACAATGGATGGTACTGACGTTCTCTTTGGGAACCTACGTGGTCTGCGGTACAACATAGGAACCGGATTTGCAGGCGAGCAGGCTACGAGTTAGGACTTCCTTCTCTTCCAGTGCTATTGGTGATCTCCGCTTTTGTTCGTGGAGTATTCCTTATAGTCATCTTTATTTAGTTATTTCTTTGTTACTTAGAGAACTGGCCAGGAAATCTCATGTCCTGAGCAGTGCGACAGTTTATCAGTAGAGGCTTCATAGACATAGTCGTTGGGTTAAGATTCAGATGTTTTTGATAATAACTTAGCAGTATTTCATTGGTTACTATGAATAAAGTTTTGGAGTTGATTTATTTAAATGTTTAAATTAAACAAAAGTATTTGGTTAGAGTATTTCCATGTTGCATATAAAGTTTGGAGTTATAATAGATTTGATAAGCAGAGATGGTTCGCTCGGTCATGTTTAGTGATCGAGTGCCGGTCCCGGCTTGTTTAGAAAATGGGTCGTGACAGTCCCAATGTGACACTAGAGCATCAAGAGTTGACTTTATTCATCAAGGAAGCTTGCTCTTTTACGTAGGTCATTGTGGATCCCAAACTCCTCCTCCTATAATCTCCATTAGCAAATCTCACTTTAGAATGTAACACTCGAAGCAAGTATTGTGAAAATTTTGCTCATCTCTCTCAAAAGAATGTCACTAGTCCGGCTCTAAGTACCATAAGCTTGCCCCTTATGTAAATCACCACTAGTGTAAGCTCACTCAACTTGAAATCATGTAGGGCTTTTGCAGGATGTAATGAAGGCTTTTGGAGAAAGGTAGGACTTGTTGGAATATAATGGTTTTATCTTTCCTTAAGCACTCCATTTTCTCTTTTCGGCTCATACTTTCTCGACTCTTTGAGTCATTTTCTTCTTCCTTGGGGGAACTAGAGAGACATAACGTCACTCTTTCATGATCATGACATTCATCTTTCTCCTTTTCTATTTACTCCATGCCTTTCATCATTGTTTTCTTTGAATCCCTTCAACTTTCTACCTTATTCACTTTCTTCTTGGAATTTTTCTTTTTGGTCTTTCTTTCTTTTATTTGCCTTCCCTTTTCTTTATTTCTTTTTCTTCTTTGTACCTTTTATCACTTTCAAACTCCTCGTCTCTCCCTCAAACTTATGTTTTTTCTAATTGTTTCTCAAGAATGCTAAGGAAAGATCAGGTGCCAAAAGAGGGTCATTACAAAACGGATAAAGGCTTGTAACGTGGTTATTGTAAGAAAAAGGGCTTCGGCTCAAAGGGGTTGACTAGGGATATCACATTGGTAGGCTATGGAAGTTTTCAAATTTCAAATTGGATCAATGAGAGCCTACAATTATTTCTCAAGCCAATCTACACTTAGAATTTGGCCTAGAAAAATATTTGGGGCAAATTCTAGACTATTGGCACGGGAACTTGGACTTCCAATTCAATACCTCACCTCTCACGCTGTTGGATTGCTAATGAGAACGGACAGGGCCCACAACAACCCTAGCTAAGATTGAGAATCACAAATGGCTCGACTGAACCACTCGATGACTCTTTAAGTCAACACAAGAGTCTAAAGGTCACAACTAGAGCTATTTTTTGTGTTTTTAACCATAAGGTCGGAGTTAAATGTGTTGGTACCAAGTGGAGTATGCTTGAGACACTTTTATTCATTACTACTATATTCGCCAACACATAAAAGAAAACGGACTCAACCCTTAAGAAGGTTGTCACGCCATCCATTGTTGGGAAGAGACACCCGGTTCGCACAATATTCACCTTTAGAAGGAACCGTGGCATAAAGAAAACCAAAGACTTATTGTTCACACAAAACATAAAAAGAAGGTAACAAATTAAAAAGAAGCCACTAAAGTAAATAAAAAGTTATACTACTAAGGAAAAACAAACTAAAGAAGTTATGAAGTAAACTATAGAAAGTAAAATGAATATACAAAACGAAGTAAAGCGAATATATACATAAGGGAAATGAATATATACATCAAATGGGGAGAATATATACATACCAAAGAGAAAATAAAGATAAAGAAAAAATAGTGTAATAGTTATTACATGCCAAATGTCAATGTCAATCAATCAAAATAGGTCACCCCCCAAATAAAAATAAATAGTATCCTCAATGCTAGTAAAAAATAAGAACAGGGAAAGGTAGAGAGTGAAAAAAACTCCCTATGTGGTCTCAGTCTAGGTGGGGTCCTCAACACCCTCTGTCTCCTCTAACTGTATGTCATCATATCCTGGTTGAGGGACAATTGGGTTGCTGGGCATCTGTATCATCTCATCAGCAGTGTGTGCAGTCGCAATCGGCTCCTCAAACTAACTGGTTGCTGCCTCTGGTGCCTCTGATGGTGCTGCCTGTGCTACTGGGAGTGTTTGCTCCATAAGCAGGTCCAATGGAAGATCTCCGACAGATGCAATCTTTTCAATCTCTTTGCTCAGCTTCTCCATCGACTTCTTTGATGCCTAATATTTACGCATCTTCTTGACCTGTTTGCCCAAATCCTTAATGATCTTCCCATGTGTTGCCAGAGTCTCTATAATGGTCTTCTAATTGTCCAGAATCTTCTTCAATATTTCCTCCACTGACGTAGGTACCTGTGACTCTGCTAGGGCTGAGGACTGTGCTGCAACAGCACTGGATATGTCAGTCAGCTTTGTAGTAGCTGCCTGCATCCAGTTATTGAGACTCGCCAATGTTTGGGAGACTCGCAGCGCAGTCTGAGGATATGTAGATGAGGGTGGCACTGATAGTCTGGCAAAGGAAGATGGTTGCATGTCTAATGTCCCGATGGAAGGGCTGGCTGCTGTGGGAGGTAATACCGATGCTGCAGGCTCAGCAGCCAAATCACTAACCACTACCGCTGGCTCCTCAGATTGGCCAGTGGAGGTATTAGCCTTACCCTTGAATTTCGGGTTGTCTACTCCCTGAAGTTTGTACCATGAGAAAGGCTTCTTGGCCTTTACCTCGGTGTCATAATTCCTTGGCTCCACCCCTTGATCCTTGAAGTATTTAGTGAGGAAGTTCGGGTATAGGTAGGATCTTTCATCTTTTTGGACAGCCAGAGTGATGTTTGTGGACATGATAGCACCCACATTAATCGGGTATCCAGCCATAATTGAGGCTACCAAGAATGCACGGGGAAGGGGAAGGTTGTTCTCGTTGAGGCATGGATCAATGCGGCTACATACAAATGTCTGCCACCTTTTTGCTTCAAAGTTTAGGGTGGCTCGAACTACTGGAACTCCTGTTGTGAGCCACAGAGGTGTTGACCCTCAGATTTCCAGAATCTCAGCTAGCCACGGGTGAGCTGCATCACCCATAGCTAGCTTTTCCAAGTATTGGACTGCTTCCACCTCTTTGAACCCCACATACTTGTTCAAGGTGCAGGCATCAAACTTGATTTTTAAATTTTGCACTTTGGTCACCTTGGTACCCTTTTTGATATAAGCTACATTGGCATAGAATTCCTTGACCAAATGCTCATTTGCATCTATAACGCTGTGGGAGAACCATCTCCAACCTTTTCGCTCCTGGAATTGTCAGAGGACATTGGGGTTGTGCTTGTCCAAATCTTTCATCAAGAACTACCACTCAAGAGTGAGTGACCTCTGCGGCCACCATTCTCTAAATTTTGCAAAGGCCTCTTTGATCTCTCTAAACCTTCCGATGTAGTATCATCTCCTCTCCCATCGTCTGGGACATCATCATCATCGTCCACATTAATTGGATCAGCTGAAGCATGTGAGGAAGAGGGCTTAGAGGCTTGACAAACCTCTTCCAAACCTTCAGAAGAACTGGCAGAAGATGATGATTCATCTACCAGGTGGAATCTCCCTGGAATTGTTGTGATTGGGCTTCCGGCTGTGTTTACACGGAGTTACCCTCAGAAGCTTCCCCGAATAGAAGGTACTCACTGGTCTCGGAAGGTTCAGGGGCTCTATTGGCTGTAGTTTTCTTGCTTATGACCCTTTGAAGTGCTAGAGGTAGGTTTCTTTTGCCTCGACCCCGGCCTCGGGAGGGTTCTGCCCTCCCTTTCGATGCATCTCCTCTACCACGTGAGCAAACCATTGTCTGCAACATATAAGTAATAGAAATCAGTTAGAATTGAAGCTCATAATGTATACAGAAGCATGGTTGAAAGTTGCAGTAACACAGTCTCAGAAGGGACAGTGCGGACCGCACAAAAGTGTGTGCGGCCGCAGACTGCCGAGTGCGGACCGCACAAAAGTGAGTGCGGCTGCACAACCAAAAGTACATACTACTGGGGTCTCTGATGTTTCATCAGTGCGGACCGCACAAAAGTGAGTGCGGCCGCACAAGTCCACTGCGGACCGCACAATTTATGAACATACTTGCCCTACTCAGAGAGTTTCGGACCGCACAAAAATGTATGCGGCCGCATAATTTGAATTTCACGGTCACTGCCTTACAATTCATACAAGGTTTTTCAAGAATTACACATGGCTCTAGAAATTAAGCATGATTATCTACTTACCCAGGCACCAATTAACATTTAAGATGCTACCCACATGATTCTAAGCAAAAACAACTAAACATTGACCTTTTTAGTCATGGAAATAGCCCTAGATCAAAGAACAAAACAAAACAAAAGATGAAGAATCTAAAGATGAAATTAACATACCAGTAATGATGATCCAGGTGAGAATCTAACTTGATGAAATGAGAGAAGATTTAGAGCTAATGGAGCACACTATAGTTGCTTAAGGCGTTTGGAGTTCAGAGGTTGAAAAGTGTAAAAAGTTATGAAGGGCTCTATTTATACTCTGACTCGTCAGGCTCACTTTGACTCGTCGGGCTCAGACCTACCTGAGTGCGTCCGCATAATTTTGAGTGTGGTCGCACTCCTTAACTGCCCTTGTGAAGAATTGCTGCGTACCGCACAAAAGTGAGTGTGGCCGCAGAATTAATGCGGACCGCACAAAAATGTGTGCGGCCACAATTTGTTAAGGACTTTTGACAGGCCAAACTTTAGAGACCATGCATTTTTTATCTTTTAATTGTGCGACCGCACACAGTGATTGTGCGGTCCGCATAATTCTGGTGCGGTCCGCACTTTTGCAATACTTAGCCAATTTTTCTTGCACAGTCCCTGCAATGCACACCTGTATTCCTGCATACACTTCAAAACTAGTTAGCAGAAAACAAATCCTATCTATCTAAGGAAGAAAAACAAGAAAAAGAAAAAGACACATGGGTTGCCTCCCAAGAAGCGCCTGATTTAACGCCACGGCACGACACAGATTACCAATCATTTGAAATGGAGAGCCGCCATGATGTGTCCATTATCAACCTTGCCAAGATAGTGTTTAACTCGATGCCCATTGATTCTAAACACCTCATCATTCTTATTTTTCAAATCTAGAGCACCAAAGGAGTTACATTCACCACTTCAAATGGCCCACTCCATTCTGACTTTAACTTTCCTGGAAACATTCATAACCGGGAATTGAACAATACCACAAGATCACCCTCTTTGAATTCCTTGTTATAGATGTACTTGTCATGGAGGTACTTCATCTTCTCCTTGTAAAGGAACAAGCTTGTGTATGCATGATATCGGAATTCATCAAGCTCATTCAATTGTAACACCCTTATATTTGCTGCGATATCCCATTCAAGGTTCAACTTCTTCAAAGCCCACATGGCCTTATGTTCAAGTTCCACCGAAAGATGACATGCCTTCCCAAATGCTAACCGGTATGGAGACATCCCGGTCGGTGTTTGGTAGGCTGTTCTATAAGCCCAAAGAGCATCATCAAGTTTTCTTGACCAATCCATCCGGTTGGCATTGACTGTCTTTGACAGAATACTCTTGATCTCCCCGTTGGAGACTTCAACTTGTCCGCCTGCTTGAGGATGGTAGGGGGGTTGATACTTTGTGAGTGACACCATACTTTGTGAGTAAGGTATCAAAAGCCTTGTTGCAAAAATGTGAACCCCCATCACTAATAATGGCCCTTGGTGTACCAAACCTCGTAAAGATGCTTTTCTTCAAGAATGCCACCACACTCTTCGCTTCATTGTTGGGAAAAGCAATGGCCTCAAACCACTTAGACACATAATCAACCACGACTAGAATGTAGGTGTTCCCACAAGATCAAACAAACGGACCCATGAAATCAATACCCTACACATCGAAAATGTCTATCTCCAAAATGGTAGTGAGGGGCATTTTATTATTCTTTGAGATCCCACCGGCCCTTTGGCATTCATCACAGTGCTTGACAAACTCCCTAGCATCCTTGTATAGCGTGGGCCAATAGAATCCATAACTCAAAACTTTTGCCTCCGTTCTTGCTCTACCATGGTGACCACCATACAGTGAAGAGTGGAAAGACTCAAGAATTCCCATTTGTTCTTCCTCCGGCACACATCGCCGGATCACAGCATCGGTACATATCCGAAAGAGATACGGCTCATCCCAATAATAGTCAAGGCAATCCCGTTTGTGCTTCTTCCTTTGGTTTGAAGAGAACTCATTCGGTACAATGCCGCTCACAAGATAGTTGGCTAAATCGACAAACCATGGCATCCCGGTGATTGAAACGGCTAGGAGTTGCTCGTCGGGAAATGAATCATTAATTATGGCCTCCCCTCCTCCTCCAATTGGGACAAGTGGTCCGCCACTTGATTCTCACTACCCTTGCGGTCTTGAATCTCTAGATCAAACTCTTGAAATAGAAGCATCCACCACATCAACCTTGCCTTAGAATCTTTCTTTCTCATCAAATACCAAAGCGACGCATGATTTGTGTGAACAATCACCACTATGCCCATCAAATACGGTCGGAACTTCTCCGTAGCAAAAACAATAGCAAGTAGCTCCTTTTCGGTCACTGCGTAGTTGACTTGGGCATCATTCATGGTCTTACTAGAATAGTAGACCGGATGGAAGATTTTGTTGATTCTTTGCCCCAATAGCGCTCCAACCGCAACATCACTAGCGTCACACATGAGCTCAAAAGGCAAGCTCCAATACAGTGCGGTAATAATAGGAATAGTAGTCAACTTGAATTTAAGCAACTCGAATGCCTTCATGCAATCTTCATTGAAATGGAACTTGGCATTCTTCTCCAAAAGTGTACACAAAGGATTCACCACTTTGGAAAAATCTTTGATATCGGCGATAGAACCCCGCATGACCCAAGAAGCTCCTCACTCCCTTCACGAATGTAGGGGAGGGAGTTTGGAGATCACTTCAATTTTGGCTTTATCAACCTCAATACCATGCTTTGAAATTTTGTGGCCGAGGACAATGCCTTCCTCGACCATGAAGTGACACTTCTCCCAATTCAACATCAAATTTGTCTCCTCACATCTAGCCAAGACCCTATCCAAATTGTTCAAGCAATCATCAAAAGAGTTTCTAACAATAGAGAAATCATCCATAAAGACCTCAAGAATATCTTCCACCATGTCGATGAAAATAGTCATCATACACCGTTGAAAAGTCATCGGTGCATTACACAACCCAAATGGCATCCTCGAGAATGCAAAGGTACCATATGGACAAGTGAAAGTAGTCTTCTCTTGTTCCTCAGGAGCAGTAAGAATCTGATTATAGCCGGAGTATCCATCAAGGAAACAATAAAAGGCATGTCCGGCCAACCTATCCAACATTTGATCAAGAAATGGAAGCGGAAAAATGATCTTTCCGAGTGACTTTGTTGAGCTTCCTATAGTGCATGCACACTCTCCACCCGGTGACAGTTCTAGTGGGGATAAAATCATTCTTGTCATTTGTTGTCACAGTCATGCCCCCCTTCTTTGGGACATATTGCACCGGCAAAGTCCATGAGCTATCGGAAATAGGGTAAACAACCCCGACATCCAACCACTTTACAATATCCTTCTTGACCACCACTTGCATTGCTTCATTTAGCCTCCTTTGATGTTCTACGAAGGGTTTGGCACCCTGCTACAAAATAATCTTGTGCATGCAAAAGGTGGGGCTTATGCCCCGGATATCCGCCAAGGTCCATCCAATTGCTCTTTTCCTCCTTTGTAGCACCTCCAATGTGGGCTCTACCTACATGTTAGTCAAATAAGAAGAAAGGATAACCGGTAAAGTAGAAGAAGGGCCAAGGAATTCGTACCTAAGATGCGGAGGCAATGGCTTTAACTCCAAAGTAGGAGGCTCCTTTGAGGGCTTTGTTGGAGGAGTCTTCCAATTTTTAAGATCCAAAGATAGCTTGTGGGGTTCATAAGTGTACGACCCCATCCCTTGAATGCATTCACACACTCCACATAGCCTTCTTTCTCCTCCTCATCATCAAGGTTGAGCAATACGGCTTCCAAATTATCCTCAACATTCATTGTGGCACTAGCATCATCAACAATCACCTCGGTCACCAAATTCACGAAAGAACAAACTTCGTTGCTATTTGGTTGCCTCATCGATTTGCACACATGGAAAACCACCTTTCCATCACCACCCAGAAAGTGAGCTCATCGGCTTCCATATCAACAAGTGCCTTCCCCGTAGCAAGGAAAGGTCCACCCAAAATGATAGGCACCTCATAGTCTACTTCACAATCAAGGATTACAAAGTCTGCTGGGAGGATGAACTTGTCAACTCGAACCAACACATAATCAATTGTAGATGTGGGTCTTGGTTGCCCAAACCCCAAAGTTTTGAACACAGAGTAGGGCATCAAATTGATACTTTCCCTCTAATCACTTAAAGTTTTGGCAAAGTCGGCGCTCCCAATAGTGCACGGGATTGTGAAAGCACCAGGATCTTCCGATTTTGGAGCCATTGAGTGCATAATAGCACTCACTTGATGTGTCATCTTGCTAGTTTCACAATTCATTGACCTCTTCTTGGTGACCAAGTCCTTCATGAACTTTGCATTACCTGGCATTTGTTCTGATGCCTCAACTAATGGTACAATGATAGACAAACTCTTCATCATGTCAATAAATTTCTTGAATTGGTTCTCACTATTTTGCTTTGCAAGCCTTTGAGGGTACGGAGGAGGAGGCCTTGGCATTGGTGACATAGCCTTGGCACTACCGGTTCCAGCATGTCAATCACGTGCTCGCTAGATGGGTTCACTTCTTCTTGCGTCTCCTCCATATTTTCATCAATATCAACCCTCACTTCTTCATTATCTTGAACCACATTGCTTGGGATTTCATCTTCTTGAACCACAACATCTTCATCCACAATCCTTCTTTGATTTGAAGTGGTTGCATCTCCACCTTTTCCACTTCTAGTAGTCACGCTATAGCATGTCCCATATTATTCCCACCCTTAGGGTTCACCACGTATCACTAGGTAGTGCCCCCTTAGGATGAGTGTTCAAAGCTTGTGAGATTTGGCCTAATTGAACCTCCAAATTTCGAATAGAAGTGTTGTGAGAAGCTAATTGAGCATCGGAGTCGGCATTCTTCTCCATCATCTGTTTAAATATGTTTTCAATTCTACCCATCTCATTGGAAGAAGAGCTCGTGCCTTGAGAAGGATAGGGAGGTGGATTGCTTGGTTGTTGGAACATCGGAGGCCTTTGAAAACCCGGCCTCCGATTGTTGTTGTTGTTGTTGTTGTTCCACCCTCCTTGGTTATTACCTCCCCAATTTCTTTGATTGTTGCCACCCCAATTGCCTTGACGATTACCTCCCCAATTTCCTTGGTTACCTTGATTAGTCCAATTGCTTTGATTATTGTTACTACCACTCCAATTGCCTTGTTGGTTTTGGTCGTTCCAATTTCCTTGGTTTCCTTGTGACCTCCATTGTTGTTGATTTTGTCCCTGAGCATTGTTTCTTTGACCTTGATAATTGATGACATATTGAACTTCTTCTTCTTGCTCATTGAACAAATCACTTTGATCATAACCACTATCATCTTGCATGAATTGTTCTGGACGGTTTTGCATTTGTTGACCTTGTTGTCGTTTCTTGTTTACCATCATAGTCACACCTTCCGTTGCATTCACTTCTTTTGGCACTTGAACTTGTTGAAGTTGAGCTTTGGAAAATTGGTTCATTGTGGTTGTCAACTCGGCAATGGCATGCCCATGATCATGTAGCTCCTTGTGTAGGTGAATGACATTGGGTTCACCTTGCGGAACATTGGCCCTACTTTGCCAAACCGATGAAGTATCTGCTATCTCATCTAAAATTTCACAAGGTTCGGCATAAGGTGTGTTCATGAAGTTCCCACGGCGAATTGATTTACCACACATTGATTTGTTGTGTTGATTCCCCGGTAGAAGGTTTGTTGGATCATGGCCTCGGTCATATCATTATTCGGGCACTCTTTAACCATGGTACAATATCTTTCCCAAAATCTCGTGCAATGGCTCATTAGGCTATTGCTTGAACACTAGAATTGTTCGGCCAACTCATCCCAAATGTGGATGGAATGATTGGGCAATCTCTCTAACCAGTCCAATGCCTTTTCCCATAGAGAAAAGGGAAATAGTCTCAACCTCAGTGCGTCCTCAGAGACATTGGTTTGCTTGCTCCCCCTATAAGTATCGACGAACCCCTTGAGATGCTTGTAGGCATTTTGACTCGGAGCCCCGGTGAAGAATTCCTGTTGCTCAAGTAGTGTAAGCATCACGTTGGTGATTTGGAAGTTGACCGCCCTAATGCGAGGCGGTACTATAGCACTTGCATAACCCTCGTTTGGAAATACCCGGTGCGCTGCTGCTCTTGGTGGAGGTGGGGGAGGAACGGAATATTATCATAAGGCGGTCGACCTCGCCTATTAGCTTGAGGTTCGGAAGAACCTCATCTCCTTGATCATCGTCCACTTCCTCCCCCAAAAGCAAATTCCTAGTGGGATCGTTGTTGAGAGCCATTCACGTACCTATAAGCAATTCAAAAATAAAGTTACTGACTCGGAAGGAAAAGAAGACAAATCACACAAAACCTAGATATATAGCTAAATCCGTTTAGCTCCCCGGCAACGACGCCAAAAATTGATCTCGGCCAAACCCACACCAGAATTAAGTAGTGAGGCGGTCGATGCAACAATAAACCCAACGAAGGTCGGGATCGAACCCACAGGGAGTTAGAATAGGGATTAGGTATATATTTAGTGCGAATGTATGTTTTGACCCAAAGTACACTTCCACAATATTGATTGGTGTACTGCTTCTAATTTACTCTATTGTATGCAAGTATAAAACTAAAGGACAATATTTTTGGTTTTGAGTTATTTTTCAAATGATAAAGAGATCTAGGGTCGTGACTTCTACCTAGGTGGTTACCTAATGGGTTGTAAAGTTGAGGGAAAGTTTGATTAGTCAGAGTCGTAATATAGCAATCACACCCGAGTACTCACTCAATACCTCTCGGTAGTTTGAGTGATTTTGCCCAATTTGGCTTTCTCAATTCCAAATCGGCATTACACAATACAAGTGATATATGCTCAAGTCGGGTCTTACTATCTCTAGATTTGACCCTTTAATTGGGGCTATCAATTTCTTGAGTTCACCCCAATTTCTTGTTAGCCAAGCTTTCCTAGACTTAGTCTCTCTCTCTCTCTCAAGTAGAGACTAAGTCAAATAGGCATGAATCAATTTTTTCAACCATTAATACTTGAGTTCTAGCAAGAGCTGGGCTAAATATCACTAACCCAATCACAAACCCTAATTAAATACCCATCAAATACCCACACTAGGATTGGGTCACAATCCTAGTTAGAAATTTAGCTACTCATGAAAAATACAAAAATTAAAGAAGAAATAGAGATAGAATCCATAATATTTGATTATGAGATGAAAATCTAGTGTTTGGAGACAAATCTAGTACAAAATTACTAAAAGCAGTAAAGAAAAACGAAACAGGTGCTCTCCCCAAAACTAAACTTAACCTAAAATGATAAAAAATTCTATTTATACTAAGCTGAAAATATCTGACAAAAATGCCCCTGCGGAGGTTGTGCACTCTTGCTTCTGCGTCCGCACAATTATAGTGTGGTCCACATTCCTTGAACTTGAGATCTGATTTTTGCTAGACTTCTGCGGACCGCACAATTCTAAGTGCGGCCGCGCTCTTGATTATGCGGCCGCACAAAAATGATGCGGTCCGCACTCCTTGACTTTGGACTTCAACCCAGCTCTCTGATTCTTCACTTCTGCAGACCGCACAATTGTGAGTGCGACCGCACTTGAAATCCTGCAGCCGCACAATTTTGGTGCGGTCTGCACTCCTTCATCTTACCCAAATAACAATTCTCTGAATCTCCTCTTCTGCGGCCGCACAATAATTGTGCGGTCCGCACTGTTGGCCTTTTTGCCCTGTTTTGGTTTTTGTTCACTTTTGACTCCTTTATGAGTTGATTTTGATTCCTTTGGCTAATATTGCAACACTCCTGCAAGCAAACACATTTTATTAGTTTTCGGGAATACCATTAAGAATTTTTGAGCTAAAATACAAGTAAAAGAGAGCAAATAAGCGATCAAAATCCCTACTTATCACCACTTAAGGGAGTTTTCGGATCAGATTAAGAAATATTAGTTTGTTGCTTAGAATTTGGAGAACCAGCAATATCTCGTGTCATAGCCCTTTGCGAACGCGTTCTTCCAAAACTAACTAGTTTTTTTTATTAAATTTTGCTAATACATTTCTAAGCAATATCACTGTAATCGCTATCACAATAACATCAATTAGATTTTTTCCCACAATTTAGAGAACTTAAAATTTCTCTTGAATGAAAAATTTGATATAGCTTGACACTCCTAATAAGTGCATTAGTACGCACAGAGCCTTCAATCTTCACTCCGCTTAGCTTTATGCTTAGCTTCACTCCACTTAGCTTTATGCTTAGTAGATTTATGGTTAGCCTCGATTTCTCTTATTTTTGCAAGAAGTTCCTCGTCTACATCGAATTCTTCCAAGTCCTTTCCCCTTCTTTTATCTGGGGACGATTGGTCGTATCACACAAACTCGAATATTTGTCCTACTCCAAATGTAGTTAAACCCTCAATCAACAAAGTTATCTCGTTGTTTGTGAAACGGACCTTGAAATGTTTGATTCGGCTGAACTGGAGCTTCCTCTACAGCTAAAGGACCCTCACGAACATCAATCGATGTTTGATCGTTTGGTGGCTGATCAGTAGCCTTCAGCTTTAGCTTTAGAATTGTTTGTTGCTTATCTACAACTTCAGGAACGTCAGGAACAACAAGCACTGTTCAAACATTAACTGGCTGATCATTAACCTTCAGCTTTGGACATGTCAGTTGTTGCCTATCTCCAGGAACTATTTCTTTTTTGGCTTCCGGATCAGTGTCCTTATCATAGTGCTACTTGACTATTTGCATAAATCTGTCAACCGCTTCGAATGCTTTTGATCCGACATCACGGTCAGCATCATACATAAGTACGATAAGTTTAGGTAAAATTCTACTCATTATCTCTGTCATGTCATAATAGGAACTGGTAGCAATCAACGCCCTGAAACCTGCTTTTCTAGCGCATGAAGATGTATCGTGCAAGGCATGATCAGCGAACGCATCTATTAGAACTCCGTTCCTTGTCCCCTTATTGAGATAATGGGCAATGTTTGCAAGCAATACGATAGTGTTTTCTCTAATTTTTGGTTCATCATCAACCAGTAGCTTGGACAAATACTTCAACAAAGACCTCGATATAGTGCCTTCTGACAACTTAGGAACTAACTGGTTGAGATCCACTTGCCGAAGATGATTCTCCAATTGCATAGCCTCTTGGAGCATCTATCATATAAGACTCGACCATTGTAACTGGCTGATTTTCAACATCCATATCAATATCAGAAATCTGTGGTGATGGTGGACTTTGATTGTAAAGGTGGAATTGGATGGAACGGTCTTGCACGTTTAAGAGATTGCTTTCTACCCATAAGACTTGGACACTTTTTCTCGCAATTAAAGCTTGACATTGCCAAATTTTAGAAGAGGAGAAATGAAAATTGAAACCTAACAGAGATTTAGAAGCGAAAATTTGCGATTTTGCAGGAAATTTGGGAAAAACTTTGCAGATATTTCGCGTGTCTATTTTGCAGTTAGAGAATGGTTGTGTATTTTGAAATTGGGAAAGAGAGAGAAGGTACCTAAAATTGCAGGGCGCTTTGTTTTTAAAATTTGGGAGCAGTTTGGTCATTAAATCTTTAAATGGGACTTTAAGTGTCATTTTCTCTTTATCTAGTGGGAATACTTAACTGAATATAAATAATAATTAGTATTAAAAGCATGGGTGAAGGTGTTAGTACTGATCAAACCATCATAAATTAATTCTTATTGTCTGAATCCTTTAATTCTTGCACTTATGTTTATCTTTGCTTTCTTAATAATAAAAAGTGCTACTCAATTGGACCGGATATTTAGTTTTAATATCTCAATAAGAAGAGAGGTGACTCACATTTTGCTTAAATGTTGTTACGAGATTACTTTCCGACAAAGTTATAGCATATCATATAAACTTTTACAATAGAGAAACTTGTATAGAGATAATATAACATTTAGAATAATCCTGATTACTAGAGGATATAGGATATCCAATATAATATTTTCTAAAGTCTAAGCTAATATAGACGAGTGACCCATTTCTTCATATGTTCTCTCTATTTTGTTTTTGCTAAATCTTGTAGTAGTAATTTTTTACGAGACTTTCATTGAAATTGATGGGAAGAGAGAAACTTTACATGACCCATTTCTAAACTCTTGCTTTAAAATTAAACATTATGTGGAGTATTCTACATAGCTTATTCTCTGATTTTTTTGTTTTTTTTTTTGTTTTGGTGTTGTACATTGAATCGATTAAAATAAAACAAGTGTTAGTCGCTAATTTTTCTTCAATTTTCTAAATTGGTTTACTCATTATTTTTTTGGACTATGGAAAAACAAGAAGAGAGGAACTTCAATCATAATGAAAGAAAAAAGCTTAATCTAAAATGATTATGAACTAAAGTATGTGTCAATTCAGACTGAAAGACCCTCTTAGTTGTTGGGCTGTAAGAAATATGCTAATTTTACCAAATAATTTGCTTTGGGCCTTTTGGAAATCTGTTGATCCATAAGCAACGAAAAGCCCAGTAGACAGCACGCGCTCTGAACTAGGATCATTTATTATGGGCAAGTTACACATTTGGCGCCAAAAATCACTAGTCATTACTTAAAAAATATATTTTGATTATGTACGAAATATGTGCATAATATGTATTTATATATTAATATATAAAAAATATAGGTTTTGCGACCTGAATTTTATTTTTTCGGTTCAATTTTTCAAGACAAAAATATCCTGAATTGTCCTAAAGTTAAGATTTTTAGTTTAAATTTTCAGGACAAAATATTGGAAAACATTTTCTGGAAAATATTTTTCAATTTTTCCATGTTTGGTTAGCTTAAATGTTTTGGAAAATATTTTCCTTATGAATTCATTTTCCTCCAATTGGAGGAAAATGTTTTCCTTATCAAGAGAAGGGAAAACATTTTTCAAAACTCCTTCTCAACCTTCCCTACCCTCACCAACCCACCCCACCCCACCCCCTCTCTCCAAAAAAGGTTTTTTTTTTTCAAATTTAAGTTTTTCCGTTACTACCCACCCTACTACCCCTCCACTCCCGCCCCACCCCCACCACTACCCCCTCCCGCAAAAAAATATTATTTTTTTACCTTATTTTTTTTCGTTTTTCTATCCCCCCCCCCCCCCCAAAAAAAAAAAATTTTAATATATTTTTCAGTTTTAAATTTTTTATTTATCGGTTTAAAGGTTCAAAATTTTACAAGTTCCAAAGTTATGAGTTCGGAGGCTTATGTGTTTGGAAGTTTATGGGTTTAGAAATTATTAAGTTTACGGGTTAGAAATTCCGCGGTTTCGAAAGTTTATGAAAAATGTGGGTTCGGAAGGTTGTTGGTTTGAAAGTTTATGGCTTCATGTTTATTATATCTAAACTATTTATGAATACTCTTGAGAAGTCATTTTCCTTAATTTGCGTACCAAGCACCGGAAAATGAATAAGATTACTACTTGTTTTCCAAGAAAATATTTTCTTGGAAAACATTTTCCACGGAAAATATTTTCCGTTATACCAAACACACCCTTAAAGGTTAAAAATTTTACAAGTTCCAAAGTTATGAGTCGGAGGTTTATGTGTTTGGAAGTTTGCGGGTTTAGCAATTATTAAGTTTACGGGTTAGAAATTCCGCAGTTTTGAAAGTTTAGCGGTTCGAAAGTTTATGAAAAATGTGGGTTCGGAAGGTTGTTGTTTGAAAGTTTATGGCTTCATGTTTATTTTATCTAAATTATTTATGAATACTCTTGGGAAGTCATTTTCCTTAATTTGCGTACCAAACACCGGAAAATGAATAAGATTACTACTTATTTTCCAAGAAAACATTTTCCACGGAAAATATTTTCCGTTATACCAAAAACACCCTTAGTCGATATATATATATATATATATATATATATATATATATATATATATATATATATATATACACATGCACTAGAGGTCATTGAATTGTGATGATGTAAATCCTAGATTAACAAGAGGTTTGTGATGCTTGTGCTGGATACAATGGAACTTATGGAATAACTATCGAGAAAAACGTGCAGCTTGTTGCTCCATTCCAATTTTTATATAGCGCAGTTTGACTCAGATACATAGTTTTAAAAATATCATGACTTTTGAAATTTGTGAATGTTGTGATATTAACCATGCGGCATGCCATAACATTTGTGTAGCTAGACCACATTTGAAATTGTAGTCTTAAATATGCCATAACATTTGTGTGACTATAAAAATTTCTCTTTAAGGGCTCGTTTTGGCATGAGAGATAAGAGATAATTAATCCCGGGATTAAATTTGAGATGAGTTTATCCCATGTTTGGTTGGGACAAATCGTGGATTAACTAATCCCGGGATTGTAGTATTTATTTTATCCATTTGAGAGGGTGTGATAATTAATCCTGTGATAATTAATCACGGGATAATTTCCCAACCAAACGACCCCTAAAAGTAAAATGAGAAGTTTAATTAAGTCATTTTGTATTCAAACATAGAAATAATGGTACATAAATTGGAGAGGAAGGAATAGTATATAGCTGACCAGGTCCATGTCTGATATTCCCATATCCATTATCACAATCAAATCTTCCATTCTTTTCAAAGTAGTTTGTTTCTGTTGTGAATCATGCGTTGCACTATACATTTTTCTAAATGAAATCTGTTATAATATGAGATATATTACGT
>NC_031994.1:3659290-3723071 GCF_001879085.1 Nicotiana attenuata
ACGCTCTTCCGATCTCCAATAACAAGCCCTATTTCCCTAAATTTAACCCTTATTTTCCATTAATGTCAAGTCTAATCAGTGAAACAATGCCATGGAATCGAGTATCGAGTTCAAAAATCTTACCTCCAAGTTTTTCCCTTCGATTCCCTCTTCAATCCCTCTCAAAAAGCTTCTAACCCGGCCAACAATGGTGAGAAATGGCCTAAAATTCGCGAAGATGGCTATTTAAACATTCTGCCCAGGGATTTAAATTCCTTAATCGCGATCGCGGAAAGCACCTCGCGATCGCGAAGAACAACTTCGCTGGCTCCTAAAATAACTCTACGCGAATGCGTCCCTCTCCACGCGAACGCGATGCTCTGCCCCCTCACTCCTACGCGTTCGCGATTAACAACGCGTGGTCCAACTCCGGTCCACTTAACCTTACGCGAACGCGACCTAACCCACGCGTTCCCGATGCTTTACCTGAACAACTCCCGCGATCGCAGCCCCAAATACGCGAACGCGAAGAACAACCTAGACTACCTCTACAACTACTCTACGCGATCGCGAGCCTCCTCACGCGATCGCGAAGAAGAAACTTCTGCAACAGAACTGAAGGAAATTTGCAACTTTCAAAACAAGAGTTTGATCCGTTTAACCACCCGAAACTCACCCGAGGCCGTCGGGACCTCAACCAAACATGCCAACGCATCCCACAACATCATTCAAACTTGTTCCAATCTTTGGAACTCTCACAACTACATCAAATCATCAAATCATCATCGGATTCAAGCCTAAGAAATTCCAAAATTTCTAAATTCCGCTTTCGATCAAAAAGTCTATCAAACCTCGTCCGAATGACCTGAAATTTTTTACACACGTTCCAAATGACACAACGGACCTACTCCAACTTCCGGAATTTCATTTCAACCCCTATATCAAAATTTTCACTACCAACCGGATAACGCCAAAATTTTAATTTCGCCAATTCAAGCCTAAATCTACCCCGGACCTCCAGAACACATTCTGATCACGCTCCTAAGTCCCAAATCACCTCATGAAGCTATCTGAATCATAAAAGCCAAATTCCGAGATCGTTTACTCACAAGTCAACTTCCGATTCACTTTTTCAACTAAAAGATCAACTTAAGAGACTAAGCGTCTCATTTCTCTACAAAAGCACTCAGAACCCAAACTAACCAACACGATGCGATGAAATACAGCTGAACAACATAGAACGAAGCAGAAATAAGGGAAACAGAGCGGTAACTCATGTAACGACCGGCCGGGTCGTTAGATTACTACTATCATAGGTGAGAAATTGAAAGCATTAGTAGGAAATTTTTTGTGAAAATAGCAGGGGCTAGCCAGTTTTTAGATTGGCAATTGAAAAATAGCCAGCGTTTGCAACGTTATTAAAAAATAACCACTATTTTGCCGCAACACGGAAAGTTCCAGCATAATATACTAGAGATTGGTGCACCTGTATATGAACTTCCAGCATATTATGCTGGAACTCTAATATATCATACTGGAACTCCAGTATATTTTGCTGGAATATTTTTCGGATTTTGAACAATGTTTTCGTTCAAATTTATCTTTTACATGGAAAGTGGCTAAATTACGATTACTTTAGAAATTGTGGCTATTTTTCAATTACCACTTGTAAATCGGGCTATTTTTTAATTTCACCCAATTTTTTTGTGACATATGTTTTTCGCGGAGAGATGACCAAAGTCTAATTTATTCTGCCTGAACGAAGCACATCTAAAGTTATGAGTCAGAGGTTTATGTGTTTGGAAGTTTGCGGGTTTAGAAATTATTAAGTTTACGGCTTTGAAATTTCGCAGTTTCGAAAGTTTAGCGGTTCGAAAGTTTATGAAAAATGTGGGTTCGGAAGGTTGTTGTTTGAAAGTTTATGGCTTCATGTTTATTATATCTAAATTACTTATGAATACTCTTGAGAAGTCATTTTCCTTAATTTGCGTACCAAACACCGAAAAATGAATAACATTACTACTTGTTTTCCAAGAAAATATTTTCTTGGAAAATATTTTTCATGAAAAACATTTTCCGTTATACCAAACACACCCTTAATGGACACTTATATTAGGTAGGTATTGGTTATAGCATAGATAAGAGTAGAAAAAAATTGAATTATAAATCCAACATCTCAAGTATATAAAAGCATACAAAAAGCGAATTTCCTTAGATAAGAGGCATCGTGGTGATCCTGTCGTAAAAAATCTCTCAATCTATGCTAACCAAACAAACTGAGGAAAGTCGTATTCGTCCCATCACATTCACAAGTGCCTTCATTTTCACGATTACATTAGTCACCTTAGTTTGTAACAGTTTAACGTACGTTTATCCGTCCAACCAGAAAAGGTATAAATATACAAACTTCTCCGCAATTTGAATTGGAAAATTTATGTTTGCGAGGTTATCGGTATTATACCGCGGATGTCTTTAGCATATATCAAATAAGTATAACATGCTTCTTCCGACATGTCAAGCCAATGAATTAATTAGTATCCACAACTCCACAACTACTTAGTTTATGAAGAATTACCTAAATAGTCGCTTATTCAATCGCTTAAAATAATCGGCAATATATAATATATTTATAATTCATGATTAATATACGTACAACTGTATATAATCGTTGTATATTCTATGTATACAATCTATGAAAAGTAAATAGTAAATCGGTTGGCTATTAATGTAAAAAAATCCAAATTTATTTGAATATATCGTGGAAAAAGACTATTTACTTGTCACGACCCTAAAACGGACCCGGTCGTGATGGCGCCTATCGTTAAACTAGGCCAGCCGACACAAACCCCAAAAGCAATCAAACATTTATAATAGATCATTTAAAACCATTAATTAGATAAAATCCCATAATATAAGTAGAAATAAACAATGCGGAAACATAACACAGCCCGACATCAGGGTGTCACCAGTCATGAGCAACTACATCTCGTCTAGGAGTAAGAAAAGTCAACATAGTCCGGGAGCAATGCTAATACAAGGCTAAATAAGATAGGAAGGAGAAGCACTGGGCTGCGAACGCCAAGTAGCTACCTAGTCAACTCCGAGGATCCGCTGGAAAGCAAATCAGCACTCATTATCGCGATCCGAGACTCCTGGATTTGCAGACAAGGTGCAGGGAGTAATGTGAGTACGCCAACTCAGTAAGTAATAAAGGTAAAGGCAGATGAGCAGTAAGAAAATACGTAAACCACGTCATGACGCTACAGCAAACAGTATAAGTCTAGAACAATGCAGTAAAGCAATAAAACTCGTAAAAAGACAACTCAGTTCAGTAAAACCTTTTAAAATATCTTCCAATAGTCCAAACGAGTGATGAAAACAGTGAGTAAAAGGATAGAAACGTAAATATCCCCCTGGGCAAAACAAGTACCATAAATCACCCATCGGGCATAATATCAACAGAACAAGCCCCTCGGGCTACCTCACAATCACTCGTATCAGCCCCTCGGGCAACAACATGAACAACAACAGCCCCTCGGGCAATATCACATCACACACACTGAGTACCCGCGCTCACTGGGGGTGTACAGATTCCGGAGGGGCTCTTACAGCCCAAGCGCTATCACAAGCCATCTCATGGCATAATAAATCAGGCCCTCGGCCTCTCATATATCAGAATCTGTACAACTCGTTGCGGCACGCAGCCCGATCCCATGATATCCTCACGACGTAGGCCCTCGGCGTCACTCAGTTACAACTCACTCAAGCCCCTCGGGCTAATAGTAAACAGATACTCGGCTCAAAATATCAATTATAAAATCAAAAGGAGTAAATAAATCCGAGTTATGAAATCAGTGAAAGTATAGCATGACTGAGTGTAAATATCATCAAAACAGTGAGGAAACAATAGTAAAAAGCCTCTAAGGGTCCAAACAATCAGCACAAGGCCCCAATCACGGCATTTAGCCCCAAACATAATAATACTTTCCAAAATATAACAATATCAAACAGATTCCAATTAAATACGCGACTCAATAGTCGTACGGGATGGACCAAGTCACAATTCCCAACGATGCACGACCCCACGCTCGTCATCTAGCGTGTGCGTCGCCTCAAAATAGCATAACGATGTGAAATCCGGGGTTTCATACCTCAGGACAATATTTACAATCGTTACTTACCTCAATCCGGTCCAAACTCTAGCTCGCGATGCCTTTACCTCTCGAAACGGCCTCAACTCGCTTTGAATCTATCCAAAATCAGAATCATAACATCAAAATAGGCTAAAGGAACAAAACCCACGCGAAAATAACAAAATTTACTAAAAAATCCCGAAATTGGCCAAACCCGACCCCCGGGCCCACGTCTCGGATTTCGATAAAAATCACATCACTAGAATCCTTATCCTCCCACGAGTCTATACATATCAAGAACATCAAAATCGAACCCCAAATGGACCCTCAAATTCCCAATTTACACTCTCCAATAACAAGCTCTATTTCCTCAAATTTAACCCTTATTTTCCATTAATGTCAAGTCTAATCAGTGAAATAATGCCATGGAATCGAGTATCGAGTTCAAAAATCTTACCTCCAAGTGTTTTCCTTCGATTCCCTCTTCAATCCCTCTCAAAAAGCTTCTAACCCGGCCAACAATGGTGAGAAATGACCTAAAATTCGCGAAGATGGCTATTTAAACATTCTGCCCAGGGATTTAAATTCCTTAATCGCGATCGCGGAAAGCACCTCGCGATCGCGAAGAACAACTTCGCTGGCTCCTAAAATAACTCTGCGCGAACGCGTCCCTCTCCACGCGAAAGCGATGCTCTGCCCCCTCACTCCTACGCGATTGCGGACCACTAACCGCGTTCGCGATTAACAACGCGTGGTCCAACTCCGGTCCACTTAACCTTACGCGAACGCGACCTAACCCACGCGTTCGCGATGCTTTACCTGAACAACTCCCGCGATCGCAGCCCCAAATACGCGAACGCGAAGAACAACCTAGACTACCTCTACAACTGCTCTACGCGATCGCGAGCCTCCTCACGCGATCGCGAAGAAGAAACTTCTGCAACAGAACTGAAGGAAAATCTGCAACTTTCAAAACAAGAGTTTGATCCGTTTAACCACCCGAAACTCACCCGAGGCCGTCGGGACCTCAACCAAACATGCCAACGCATCCCATAACATCATTCAAACTTGTTCTAATCTTCGGAACGCTCACAACAACATCAAATCATCATCGGATTCAAGCCTAAGAAATTCCAAAACTTCTAAATTCCGCTTTCGATCAGAAAGTCTATCAAACCTCGTCCGAATGACCTGAAATTTTGTACACACGTTTCAAATGACACAACGGACCTACTCCAACTTTCGGAATTCCATTTCAACCCTTATATCAAAATTTTCACTACCAACCGGAAAACGCCAAAATTCTAATTTCGCCAATTCAAGCCTAAATCTACCCCGGACCTCCAAAACACATTCCGATCACGCTCCTAAATCCCAAATCACCTCACGAAGCTATCCGAATCATAAAAAAAAATAAATTCCGAGATCGTTTACTCACAAATCAACTTCCGATTGACTTTTCCAACTAAAAGATCAACTTAAGAGACTAAGCGTCTCATTTCTCTACAAAAGCACTCAGAACACAAACTAACCAACACGATGCGATGAAATACAGCTGAACTAACCAACTCAAATACGATTTCATACTTCGAATTCGAATCCAAAACTTTTAATTAAGGAAACTCAACCACAATTTTTGGTGGTGTATCAAAGATTAATTCATCAAAATTGAAGAAAATGACGGTCCATACATTTTGGGCAGGTGTTAAAGTTTGATGGACTAGGTAGCAGGTACGCTATCCTAAAGGCACGCACTTAGATAATTGGCCTTTTACCTATTGTTTTGGCTGTTCGGGAGTGCCTTTTGTCCTTATGTTCCCAAAACCACTCAGGTCAACTGAACTCATAATTTCGGCTCAAATCTCGTATATTTGTTAAATTTTTTTTATTAAATTTGATGGTATATAATAGAATATCGAATCTCAACGCACAAAATTTAAATAATTTCTACGAAAAATAACTTCCTGTCATATCAAAGGCACTATCATTTTCTCATTTTCTTGTATTGCCAGTCCATTATATCCAAAAACATAGTTGCTCACCAATAAAGCCATCATAATTACAGTGTCCAACACGTGCTCCTAAGTCCAATACTTAATATTTAAAACTCCATATTTAATTTTAATCTGGTTCATGTACCGACAAACAGGAACCTAGTAGAATAAACTACTTTATAATAAGTACTCACAAAACTGAAAAATCCCAGTACGTACTATTCCCTCCATTTTATATTGTTTGAGGTAGTTTGACTCGGTACGGAATTTAAGAAAAAAGAAGAATACTTTTGAAAGTTGTGGTCTTAAAAGCTTAAGGGTTAAAAGGTTTGTGGGGTCATACCATTTGTGTGACTATAAAAGCTTTTATTTAGGGCAAAAGAGATAAAATAAAGAGTTTAAAGTTGAATTATTTCCAAATTTAGAAATGTATCATTTATTTTGGAAGAGACTAAAAAGGAAAGTACCTCGTTTAATATGAAACGGAGGGAGTACATAGTAAAGAAAAAGTGCGAAACAAAACAAGTGACTGGGACGTTGGAAATTATCCAAAACCATCAAACTCTTGTCCAAACTTTCATCACTGAAATGCCTATAAAAATATTCATTCTTACTGCACTCTCAAACTCATCAATTCTTGCAAATCAGCATTTACTATCTTATATATCTTCTTCATCATTCGAAAGTTTTAATTTCATACAAACTGAAAATGGCAAAGAATGTGAGTTTAGCTTCAGTGGATCAAAAACTAGCCATGGCTAAACGTTGTTCTCATGGTACTTTTTCTTTCTTGGATTGTACCTCAGCACCCCCCCCCCCCCCCCTTTATTTTTCCATTAATTTGATCATCTAATTAATATCATGTTTGTATATGTAGAAGGAGTAGTTGCAGGAGCAAAAGCAGCAGTAGTTGCAACAGTTGCAACTGCCATTCCAACTGTAAGCTACACTATTTATTTCTATATTTTTCAATATCTAGGCTGTGTTTTGTACCGTGGAAGTCATTTTCCGAATATAACTTCATTTTTTAGTGTTTAGTTGGAATGTGAAAAAAATATGTCTCGGAGAAAAGATATTGTATTTATTAATAAAATTAAAATATTGATAATAATATTTGCAAACTGAATAGTACGGTCAAACATCTCTATAACACTCTCGTTTGTTCCAGATATTTTTGGATGTTGTAGCAAAGTGCTATTATATAGAACATATATTATAATATAGCATGAAAATTGGTTTTTATCGTAAAATATTGTTATATAGGGATGTTGTTATAGAGAGGTCTGACTGTATTTGATTGGATATTTTAGTATTATATTTTAGTGAGGAGGTCGTTGCCCTCTCTAGGCAATATTTTTTGATAATCAAACATTAGAAAACAACTTCACCCTAGACGATAGACCTCTTTACCTTCACAAGATAGGGGTAAGATCTGCGTACACACTACCTTTCTCAGCTCCTACTTGTGAAGTCACACTAGATATATTATTGTTGTTGTTGTAAATACCAAAAAATAACTTAATTGAAAATATTTCTCGTCGTACCAAACACATCCTTAAGACAATATTCTTTTTGTTCTAATGTTTCAAATTTGATGAAATATGCAGTTGGCTTGTGGGAAAATGCTACCTTGGGCAAGAGCTAATCTCAATCCAACAGCTAAAGCACTCATTGTCTCAACAGCTGCTGGAATGGCATATTTTATAGTAGCAGACAAGACTATTCTTGCTACTGCTAGGCAAAACTCCTTCAAACAGGGCAACATTAATTGAATCACTAATTTAACTTTTTAAGTATTTATTTTAGCACTAAGTTTTATTTCATATCAATATTACTGTAATTTCTAGTTTTTATGCGCGTGATTGATAAGAGAGGTCGTCTCAGTTGACGAAACGCCTCTAAGTCAAAGCAGTAGGTTAGAAGTTCGAGTCACATGAAATGAGATAGTGAATCAAAATGTGATTCTGTTTATGTAATACCACCATCAACATCTTTTGTTGTGAATATAATAAAATTGGTTTTTATTAAGCATTGCATTTGCTTTTTTTATTTTTTTTTTATTTTTTGGTCAATTCTATAAGCTCAATCAAATAAAGTGATCACCTGGTTTTGATGACTTTTCAATTTGAGAATCATGAACTAATGAGATTTTAAGGCTGCAGTTATAATTCATATCAAAGTAAAATTGTTTTTTTAACCTACTCTAATCAAATCAGAGCAGTTACATTTGTAAAAATTTAACCTAAAATTTACTGTCAGCAACAAAATAAAGTCATCTTAGAATCTGAAGGATGAGTTAAAGCTACATTACTTCCTTTATGCAATAGTGGTCCATCAAATAGGGAGACCTGCAGAGTATATTTTAGAAAAGCTACTATATTGCTCGGACTCCCTAAAATATTATCCTACTTGTGTCGGATTCTCAAAAGTTACACTACCTTTGGAGGATCGTACACGTACCTTATTGCATCTTAGGAGAGTTCGAGCATAGTTTAAAAGTGCAAGCAGTCAATCTCGCTAAGGACCGGCAACAATGAGTTTAATTTTTATATATGAACAAACAAAAAATTTTATATTAGTAGGTCACCTACTAGGGGTGGGCATCAGTCGGTTCAGTTCGGTTATGAATATTATCGATTTAGCATATCGGTTATCGGTTTACAAATTTTTTAAACCTATAACCGAACCGATAAGATATCGGTTATCGGTTATCGGTTGATCGGTTATTGATCATTATCGGTTCGGTTATCGGTGTACCCGATAAGATAACTCAATCTAGAGTTAAGCAAAAAAGAGAAGACTATTCACTTGAGTTAAGCAAAAAAGAGGTGAATTCACATATAGTATACTACCCATTTCTACGTTCTGTCCAGTGGCCACAACTGGAATAGTACTAATTCTTCAACAACAGTTGTCCAAATACATTAATAATAATACAAGTAGTAATTTCACCTTAAAATTAACAAGTCCAAACATATAGTACTAACAGTCTAAGATAAGCTGGATGTTGTTTGTCAAACGCCTAACCTGAAAAAAGAAACCATAGAGCAAAACCTTGATGTGTGCATGGGCAATACTAACACAGAAATGAAAAACACCTAGAAGGCAAGAAAATGTTGTCCTGTTGTCAAAGCTCAGCGTACTGTACAGAAGAATAATGTTAGAAAATATACCGAAACTGACGAAGATTGTCGGTTGAGAATTGATAAGTGCGAAGAGAAATTGGTAGTAGGTATAGGCTGCACAATGTGAGCTCACAAAATTAAGAAATAAAGAATCATTAACAGTCAAAAATACCAATATGAAGATGAATTTTGTTATATAAATTAAAAGCCTAATGTATAAGACTAAAGACTTACGCTAGGAGTAACTAGTAAGGTCTATGAAGAATGAAGATGAAGCAACTGAATAGTGCGGTAATTTTATACTTAAGGGTAAAGTATATACTTAAGAGTAAAGTCGTAATACTTAAGGGTAAAATCGTAATTTTATTAATTCTTATTGGGTTATCGGTTAACCTATTAACAAAAGGAAAATTACCAGCTATGTCCATTTATAAGTAGCTCATTACAAAAATTGGCCAATTGATAAAATATTACTAATATTAGCCAAACTAGCCAATTAGCTATTTGTAGCAAAAAATATCAAATTTTTGTTTTGTTTTGAGTGGGTGTTATTAGAATAGATTGGGCACAACTCAAGGAGCTTGAATCTCAGTTTTGGGATGATTTGGTGAAGTTTTGAGTTGGTTTGAATTGAAAATTCGAAGTAAAAGCTGAACATGAAAAAAAATGACATGTGTATCACATTGTGTATCATTTGTGTATAACATATGTATCATATTTGTATCAATTGTGTATCACATGTATATCCATGTATACCTGTGTGTCTGATACATGCGTGATACATGTTTGATACATGTGTCGCAGAAGACTTTTTTGAACTCGATTTAATTACGAATTTTGATACAAAACCAGGCCAAATCACCTCCAATCTTCCTCAAATTTTGTATATTGATTTATCTATATATTTTCAATGAATTTCAACTATACCCATTGAAAAAGTTCCTTTTTTGTTTAGATTTTTGGAATATTGTATAGATTTTTGTATTTCATCACCTTATTTGCTACCCCGTCCATGAAATTTCCTTTCCGTCTTGTATCTAATGTTGCTAATCACGCTTAAAAATATGGAAGGTGATTTTTGCATGTGATTCTTTGAGAGAAAAAACCCTATTATTTGATTTTTTAATTTTTGTTGGCTAGTTTTGGTAAGTCTATGACTAATGGCTAGAGGTTGGTAAGTTGAGATTTATTTGGGACATTTGTGTAAGTTTCCCTTAACAAAATTGGCAAACCGAGGCCCGAACCGATATCCCAATAGTGAAAAAATTCTAAACCGTTACCGAACCGTTAACCCAATAACCCGATACTGATAACCCAATAAATATTTAACGGTTCGAATTATCGATTTTACCCGATATATGCTCAACCCTATCACCTACAATATAACTATAAGTAACTATCATTAATAAGTGAAATTAATAACCTAAAAAATAAGGCATACAATCAGTTCTAATAGATTAAGTTACGATAATGTAAACTTTTTATACTCTCAATATATACAGATTAAATCGGACAACATAACCATCTCAAGACTACAACATCTAATTGTAACTTTTATAAGTGTAGCTTTAGGATATTAATCAAATATTTGTCATACGTATAGATACTCTTATATGGGTGTAACTTTTAAGTAAACTGGAGTTTTAAACAAACGAATCTAAAATAAAACAAAACAATAGCAAACTATTTCCAAGTATTTCTTCCTTTTCAATTTATGTAGCGTAGTTTGACTCAATACAGTTTAAGAAAAATTTTTGAGATTAAATATACTGTAACATTTGTGTGGCTATAAGATATTTTGAACCTGATGGTCTTAAATATGCATGTCATCACATTTTTATGACTAAATAAGAGTGACGAAAACAGTGTCGAAAAACGTTCAAGGAATGGGGTATTAAACGTTGTGTTTAGGAGTGCACTGATAGTGTAAAAAAATTATTTAGGAAATTATATCACTTATTAGGTAATTACCTTTAAAAAATTGATAATTTGTAAAAATAATAAGTAGCTAATACTATACTATATTACAAATTAAAATTCACTCATAATAAAAGGTTTGCACCACTATATATAACTTAAATACATGGTTGATTCATTAAAATTGAGGAAAGCCTAGAGAGTAGATGAGGAAAAATTTTATTTTGTGCATCACACAACTGACACTAGTTGTGTGAGGCATTTTTTTTGTCTCACAACTGTGTGGGTCTCAGAATTTTGTGGACCCAGATATGTAAAATATGAGTCCACAAATATGTAAGATAAAAAAAGACATCATACAACTAGTATAAGTTGTGTGAAACACAAAATAAAATCACTCGTAGATAAGGCACTAGATCCTAAAATGCACGCACTTAGATGAGTAGCTTTTTATACCCATGGGTTTTGGCTTTTGGGAATGCCATTTTGTCCTTAATTCCCAAAACCACTAGTCAGTCTGCCCTGTTGTATTTGGGGCGAAAGTTATTTTCAAGAAAATATTAATGAAAATTACTTTTCATTAAAAAAGATTTATTTTATTATTTCATCAAAATAGAGAAAGCGATCCATTTTTTATGGTCGAAAGTCATTTTTCATACTAATTATCTTATTTCTGACATGATTCTGTGTACGAGGTAATTTCCGATATGAATGCAGACATAAAATCTATAAGTTAGTTTTTTTTTTTGGTTTCCCACCCGACGTCAGGTAACTGTATTGGAGCCCGATTATATCCGGATTCGCGTCGCATAGGGCCCCTTTCGGGGGGAAGCGCTCCCTACCAAGGATTTTTTCATACCCAGGGCTCGAACTCGAGACCTCTAGTTAAGGGAGGAGCAGTCCCATCCATTGCACCACATCCTTTGGTGGTAATCTATAAGTTGTTTTTTTTTTTTTTTTTGGTTTCATAAAATCTATAAGTTGTATTTTAAAAAGATTTATATATTTAGAAGTTATATAAGTAATACAATAACTTGCGATAGTTAACAATTTAAATTATATAAAATGTATTTGAAAAATTTGTGGTAAGAAAAATACTTCTTTAACTCTCCAAATAATAATTATGTTATATAAATAGCTGAGTAGCTTTAACTTTATATTACTTGCTTTAACTATAACACTTATGATATTACTATTAATTTTTATTACTTAAAAATGTCACCAAAATACTATCCAGTTTAATAATATTATTATTATTATTCTTTATTACTCAAAAATATCATCATAACACTTTCCAGTTTAATAATATTATTATTAATCTTGACTATATATTCTTGCCTGTGAGTATTCTTCACTCATCAGAACTTGCTCCTATCTGAGTACTTAATTATTAAAATCCATAGTTTCAGACAATTCAGTCCAGTTCATGTACCGACAAACAAATCTTATGAACCGACCACAACAGCAACCTTTTTTCCGCTCGGATTAAGTATCCATTTTGGAGTCCGACTAATTTGTATCACGTAAGGTCTATTTTTAACAGAATAGTTTTTTTTATTTTTAAAGCTCGAACTCGAGACCTTTGATTAAGGATTCAAGAATCTTATCTATTCCACCACGAGGCGAACACAACATGAACTTTTTTTTCTCACTCGGGATTTAGTATCCGTTTTAGGGTCCGACTAATTCGGATTCGTACGCGTAAGGTCTATTAAAGGGCAAACGGATCTTATTAGAATATTTTTTTCATTCTCAAAACTCTAAATTCTATTAAGGATTGAGGAATTTTATCTATTCCACCCCGAGGCGACCACAACACGAACCTGGTAACCTGCAAATACACAGTACATAGTACTCTTTTAAATAGTAAATAGATTGAAACAAAACTAGTTACTCGGACGTTGGAAATAAACCAAAACCATCAAACTGTTGTCCAACCTAAAGCCCTAAAATGCCTATAAATATCCATTCTTGTTGCACTCATAAATTAACTCAATCTTGCAAAGCAGAAATATTACTTTCCTATCTTCTTCTTCAGTTGAAAGTTTTTCAAATACAAACTAAAATGGCAAAGAATGTGAGTTTGGCTTCAGTGGACCAAAAATTAGCCATGGCTAAGCGTTGCTCTCATGGTACTTTTGTCTTTCTTGGCTTGTACCTCAACCCCACAACCCCCCCCACCCCCCCCCCCCCACCCTTGATTTTTCATTATAACTTGATCAACTAATGAATGATATTTATTGTATATGCAGAAGGAGTAGTTGCAGGAGCAAAGGCAGCAGTTGTTGCAACAGTTGCAACTGCCATTCCAACTGTAAGCTACACTATCTATATCTATATTTTTCGAGATTTAGTTTGTGTTTTGTCCGATAGAGTATTAAAGATTGATAGTAATATCTAAGAGTCGTTAAAGTTGTGAGGTAATTGTGAAAGAAAATGACTTCCGTCCAAAAGTGAATCATCTTCATGCATTTGGTGGAACATGTTAACCAACCACCAGCAAATGAAATGAGTTATTTTTTAGAGAACAAAAAGGGCAGCCTGGTGCACTAAGCTCGCTCGCGGTATGCGCGGGGTACGGGGAAGCCCGGACCATAGGGGTCTACTGTATGCAGCTGCGTTTCTGCAAGAGGCTGTTTCCACGGCTCAAACCCGTGACCTCCGGTCACATGGCAGCAACTTTACCAGTTGCACCAAGGCTCTCCGTTATTTCTTAGAGAACATTTTTCGTCGTACCAAATATACAAATATATACTTGTGTTCTAATGTATCAAATTTTGATGAAATATTATGCAGTTGGCTTGTGGGAAGATATCACCTTGGGCAAGAGCAAATCTCAATCCAACTGCTAAAGCACTCATTGTATCCACAGCTGCTGGAATGGCATATTTTATTGTAGCAGACAAGACTATTCTTGCAACTGCTAGGCAAAACTCCTTCAAACAGGGCTAAGGCTCAATCTCTGACAATCAATTGAATCACTAATCTCTTCAAGTATATTAGCACTACGTTTTATTCTGATATCAACATTACTGTAATCCCCGTTTAAGTACACAATTATGCGATTGATGAGAGAGGTCGGCTCAGTTGACAAGACGCCTGTATGTCCAATCAGTAGGTCAGAGGTTCGAGTCACGTGGGATAAGTAGAAACCTCTATTGATCCCCGGCAATAGTGCATAGTGCACGCCAAAAAAATGTCACTCCGTCTATGTATTACCAGCATCAATATCTATTATTGTGAATATAATAAAGTTGGCTTTTCGCTAACAATGCATTAGCTTCTTTTCTTAAACTTGATAACCTTGATCAGATGAAATAACCTGGTTTTGATGCCTTTTGCAATCCGCGAATCATTTAATGCCACTGGCAACAGTATCTTCTTCGTGACCATTTCAAGATTACAGTATATATTTTGTAAAGCTTACGTACCACTGTTGCAGTATTTGAAATCGTCAATGGAGTTTACAGAGAATAATGTACAAAATTTATGTCCATCACTCCATCTTAATGATCGACATTTTGGATAATCTGCGACACCAAGTTATTTTCTCAGCTATAGAAGTAGCATCTTTATCGGATATTGTTATTTGCTTCTCTCAAATACATGAGAGCATATACTGAGCCATCACTTGCTTGATCTTTATCAGTTCACCAGTAGTCCATGCATGAGCAAAATCCATCCTTGAAATGGTGAAATCGGTTCCTATCTCTTGCAATGATCTCCCTATTAAATATCTTAGATATTAACTTCGTGGCTTCGTGACAATTGCCACACACTCGAAGATTCTTAACAATCCTGAGAGTTGTCCCTGGTTTGGTACTGATCAATCCAAAGGCGATCGCCAACTTCTCGCTATGTTCACTTAGCTTCCCCTCCTTCCACTCCTCGTCCATCTCATAATGTACCTCAGATGTATCTGGAACATGGCCAGCCATTTCCAATAGCCTATCAACTTCATCTAGCATCTTATAAATATCGTTGCTTTGCGGATGTGTTCTATCACTAACAAGAAACTCATGGACTACTCTATCAATCTCAATGGAGGTACAGCCGGGAACTTTCTTCATCCCTTTATCATTTAAAAAGGTTCTTATCAATGCTACTTTGTCCCATTCCCCAGCACCTGCATAGATGTTGGATAAGAGCACGTACGCCCCAGGATTCTCAGGTTCCAGTTCAAATAGGTTCTTTGCAGCATATTCGCCTAACTCAAGATTCTTGTGTATTCTACAAGCCCCTAGCAAGGAACCCCATATTGCACCATCGGGTTTCACGTCCATGCTTTCAATCATGGCCATTGCTTCATCGAATTTCCCTGCTCGTCCTAGAAGGTCAATCATACATCCATAATGTTGCAACTTTGGTGTGTAGTTGTAGCTTTGGATCATGGTATTAAAATATTCCTGACCAAGATCCACTAAACCAGCATGACTACACGCTGTTAAAATGCTGACGAATGTTATATCATCTGGCTTCATTCCTTCCTCTGTCATTTTCCGGAAAAGCTCCAGTGCTTCATATGCATCCCCATGCATTGCTAGCCCTGAGATCATCACATTATATGAAGCTAAAGTTTTAGTTTTCATTCCCTGAAAGACTTGTTTTGCTGCTGCAATGGCTCCACATTTTGCATACATATTTATCAGAGTAGTCCAAAGAGAAGTGTTTTGTAAGTGTTGACAATGCTTGTTAATATAAGCATGTATCCACTTGCCAAGATCTAGAGCACCTAAATGCCCACAAGCCGGAAGGATACTCAACAAAGTAACATCATTAGGCGCCATATTTGCCAGCTGCATTCGATGAAAAACAGCCAACGCTTCTCTATAATTGCCCGTATGTGTATAACCCCCAATCATAACATTCCACGATACGAGATCTTTGTCCTCTAGACCCTCGAATAAGTTCCTTGCACTGTCAATATTGCCACATTTTGCATACATATCAATAAGGGCATTCACAAGACGTATATTCGAACCAAGACCATGATCTTCAATCCACGACTGCACCCGACTCCCTAATTTAAGTTCACCTGCACGAGCACAAGCAGAGAGAACACTCAACAACGTGCTCACCGAAGGTGTCACATCCACTTTTCTCATCTCCTCAAACAACATTAACGCCTCCTCAAACCGACCCATCTGAGTATACCCTGAAATCATAGCATTCCACGAAACAACATCTCTTACAGGCATTTCATCAAACAGCTGACGAGCATCATCCACACGGCCCTTCAACGCGTACCCATTAATCAATGCCGTGAAAGACACAGCATCTCTTTCAGAACTTTTATCAAACACCAATCTAGCATCATCCAATTCACCATTTTGAGCATACATATTAATAAGTGAAGCATGTACATAAACATCAGTCATCAACCCAAGCTTAAAAACATGCCCATGAATCACTTTCCCCATCTGGGTATCCATAACTTTAGCACAAGATTTAAAAACAAATGGAAATGTATAAGAATTCGGTAAATTACCGGAAAAAAGCAATTTTTCATAAAATTCAATTGCTAAATTTGGATATTCACTCAATGAGTATCCCCTAATTATCATGTTAAACATAACGTGATTAGGGTTTTCAGTAGTATTAAAGATTGATAAAGCATATGGCAAGTCAGCATTAGGATTAACTGCACAAAATTCAATTAGTTTGCTTAGTGCAAATTGGGTATTGTGTAAACCAAATTTTATGAACTGAGAATGCACTTTTTTAAGGTCCTCCATGTTTTTGCATTTTGATAAAAGAGCAAAAGATGGGTGGGTTTGGAGGAATTTGTAAGGGGGATCTGAGCCTGGGAGAAAGTGGAAGATAGTTAAAGGTGCAGTTGAAGGGTGGGAGAAAGAGTGTGTCATTCTTTTGTGTTCTGATTTTGGTACTCAAAAGCTAAGTTGATGTCATAGAAAAAAGGGGATAAAGGTCCAAGTTTGAACAGTTAATAGAATTTTTTACATTATCAGGTAGCATGTAATAGGGTTGTTCACTTGGGTCGGATATGCGAAATCCGAACCGATCCATTCAATTTCAGATTTTCCATTTCAGATTGTGTTTATTAAAATTTCGGATCTCAGATTGGTATAATTTTAATACGGTCCGATCCGATCCGATTTGAAATCCGAAATTATTAGGTCATGTATAAATACTACACTTTAATTTCGGATAATTAGTACTTCCTTTACATTTTCCTCCAAGTTATTACCTTTACAATTGATGGATTTAGATATATTGGCACCATAGTACTCTCATAATTGCAGAAACATGAATTTTTCTTACTGTATTGCCTCTTTTACAAAGAAAATATACATATGAGTTTGCAACTTTGAGGCATAATAAACTGATCTGAAATCCGAAAATCTGATCCGATCCAATCTTTAAAATCCGATCCGATCGGATATTAATTCGGATCGGAATCGGATTGCATTTTCTAGAATCCGAAATCCGATTCGATATGTGCTAAATCCAATCCGATCCTATCCATGCACAACCCTAGCATGTAATGTTTCTTATTTTCAAGATTATAAATGTTATCTTTTACTGGCCGATATATATATTACTTGAACTTGAAATGAAATTTGACCCCTAAAAAACTATTGCAATCGAGTGCAAAAACATTTCATGCCTTCATAAATTTTTGTATTCTTGTTTGATACAAGTTGAGTTGATATCATAGGAAAAGGAGATAAAAGATCCAATTTTGAAATGAGTTTAAGTTTATACACTGACAGTGTAAAAGTAGTTATACAATTAAGTAGTATCGGTAGAGGTTCTACAACTTGTGTTCAATACATTGTCCCAAAAATGGATGTTTCTGAGTGTGAACATTATGGGAATTTGCTTATTTGGCTTACAAGAATATTGATGTAGGTGTTTTTAAGAATATATTCTGTTTTTTTCGAGTTGCAGCCTTTTGCAATTGGCTCAAAAGTAATTCTGCTACACACTGTTGGTCTGTTACAAAGTATTTGACTACAAATTTGTTATGTTATCCAGGTTCAGTATGGGCAGTGGAGGTATAACTACCAATGGAACTATATATCCAACAAGCTAATGTAACCTTTTTGCTTTTGGAACAACTGGTATGGCTTTTGCTACAAAATTATTGTGCCAAAATATAGTACTTGTCACTTTTAACAGGTTTGACTGGATTATGAGCTTTATCCATATTGGTTGCAGATGTGTTGCAATTTGTAAGTTGAACTATGAAAACCAGGAAAGAAGATGGACTATACATTACTTTGTTTATGTATGCTAGATATCCTTGCTAATCATTCATCAAATGAAGTTTTCAAGTCTTAATCTATAGAGGGGGAAGGGGAGCCTTGGCGTAATTGGTAAAGTTGCTGTCATGTGACCAAGAAGTCACGGGTTCAAGCCGTGGAAACACCCTCTTGCAGAAATGCAGGGTAAGACTACGTACAATAAACCCTTATGGTCCGGCGCTGCCTTTTTAATCTATAGGGGTGGGGCGTGGGGTGGTGGTGGGGGGTGGGATAAACCATAAAAGCCTTTGCAAAAGGATTAGTCCTGTTTGCTGACAAGTTAAAAACCTTGATATCTAGACGGGCGTAAACGTATTCTCTTTCATGTTGTGGTAGAAACATAAGCTGAATGGACATAGATGATCAGAGTCGGATCCAGAATCTATCTTAGTGCCGAACTCATTATACTTTGGAAGTTGTGAGTTTGGATTTACCAGTTGTTGATGTAGCATATATATATCTATGTTCCGTGTCGAAGATATAGGGTTCAGATGAACCATTTTCCCAAGGCTGCATCTGCCTCTCTTAAGATGATAGAAGGGCATGTAGGAGAGATTTGTGGGTTGACTTTTGAGATAAATGAGGCAACTGAAATAGTTAATAGTTGAGACTAGAATGAGAATTTTCCAAAGAATAATTAGCTGGAGTTGCTTGCCACCTATAACCATGATTGTGAAGTATCTGCGAGAAGTCGGAAGATAAAAGCGCCTGGCACCAGAGGCAGACGGATTATATAGTCAATGCGCTCAACCTCCCAATATTTTCGACAAAAAGCATAGATACATATGTCAAATATCACTAAAATTTCAACAAACATTAAATTCTAAACCCGTAATTTCAAATGTGTAATCTTGGATCCATCGCTGTTTGGCGTCCTGATATCTTTGCAGCTGTGGCTACCTGCTGCTACATTGCTTGAGAGTGGATCAGCGCGTTAGTATTTTGAAATGGTGCTTTGATCCAGCAACCCAATCATTGGATACAATAACAAAAAATATCCAACTGAACTCATTTCGATATGGTTTATTTCGATGCTGAAGACCAATAAGAAAACAGGCCATAGTGGGGGCACTACAAGGGCTATCCAAAATGATTTTCTGGCTTTTTTCCAATTCCCTTTTTACCACTACTAGTGACTTTACTTAGAATCAATATCAATCAATCTTTAGGACCCTTTATTCTGATGAGATATAAGAGTGTGAACTCACTTGTCAAGCCGAGATCTTGCTAAAAGTAGTGGAGAACCCCGGCTAAAACCATTCTGTGTGTTCATTTGGCTATAATGAACACACCTATAGAGGGCATCTACAATCATTCTTCTTGATTTTATGGTCACAATCATCAATGTCGTTAATATACGATGAGTTATCCCCCCCCCCCCCCACCCCCCACCCTCCCTTTTTCAAATAAGTCATTTGTACAGATCACAAGAATATATCTTAATTAAGCACTATTATCAAAAGTAGCTCTAGCTAAAACTTACCTTGTGACAGCACAATAAGAATATGCAAATTCAAAAGCAACGGCTATTTTGATCATTACCATTAGGATATAGATTCTTGGCAAGTATTATTGAGGAGGATTGGACCCCTTTACAGAATGGTCACATATATAGAATAAAAGATGGAGCTTTGTCTGATGTTTTCTTATCCAGAATATGCATCTTGTCTGGTTAAAAATGGTGATTAGGATTCCTCCTTATCAAATCCTATGTCAACACGCGAGCTTCTGTGCTTAGGTGGAATCATCTATGGTTGCCATATCAGCATTTGTGGCCCCGATAATTGGTCAAATGGCTTCAACGCATTGTCAATCTCACATTAATATTGTATTTATCCCGATAAGAACACCATATTATGTGTTTGTATGGGAGGCCTGGATTTTTTTCTGTGACTCATCAATGACAATACATTGTGTAGTATTCACTCATTTGTTGACAGTTATAACTGTGAGGACAATTTGTCAATTCTTGGATCATTGATTTAAAACTGATTGGAACCGCTGTCGAGTTAGAACCTTAGCTGAAACTATCCTAACATAAATGCATAATCAACTGTCTCTTTAGTAAGGGAATTCAGATATTAGCATTCTCCTTTTAAGGCTTTTGAACCAAGTCAAGTTATAACCTTACACAGCTACACTTCTTTTCCTTCTCTGTAAGCGAGAGATCACTACGTTGATTGTTGCCAAAGATGGTTAAACTTTTGACTTATCATATAAACAATTGCAGGGCTTCAGGGTCACAAAGTTGAAATCTTGTGCCATGCATCGCATTCAGAATCTTCAGAGAATACTGATTTCTTTATTGATGAAAAACAAAGGTAAACGCCGTGTAATCGTTTACCATAATACATTGTTAAAGCTACCTGTCAAGAAAGAGGTATTTCTCTTAAGATGTATTCAATACTGTCAGGAATAATGCAACTCTCACGTTTTGTTCCATATTCATGTATCTGCACCTTAGTGTGCCAATAAAAGGCTTTTATATTCTTGGCAATCTATTTGGTGAAAAGCTAGATGTGTGATTAAGAGCTCTAAAACTGGTATTATGTCAAAATAAACACGTAAACACAGACTTGACAGAACAGGAGATGAAAAGAAGTCCACTTCAGTTCACTTTTAAATTATTAAGAAGAATATAACACAAGAATAGAATAATAGGACTTGAATTATGAGGGAATTGATTCCTTGGTGGTAAAATTGTTACAGTTTTTGCCCCTTTAGAACCTGGACCATTTTCCACCTGAACGACATTAGCCTTTGTGTCAGGCAGTTGCTTGCATCGGCAATGTGGATTACACATTCTCATCTAAAGTGTAAGCGTGTGAATCCAAATCATCTCGAGGGTCCATTGATATTAGCAAGACCACCACCTTTCACATAACATCTTCCCCTCATAACACCTACTAGAAGTGGATACAGAACAAAGAATAATATTTTGAGGAGCTCTTTTTAGTAGAATAATGGACCGTCGAACAGGTAAGGAGGGGCATTATTGGATTTCTGCTAGAAAATATGCTTCACATGCATGAATATGACAGTTGACAGCATTAGAGAGCCATACCTCTACAGTCAATAAGGAAGGAAAGTAGTTGGTTTATCCAACTCTTTTTTGGAAAATTTGCGCTATCTTGTGGAATCCCATTTAAGGAAACTGTCTGAAGCTCACAGCAGATCAAAAAGGACACTTTGGGGCCCAGTAATGAGTTCTTCCAACTATATAAACCTCCCCGGACCATTCATCAAAATTACTACCTCCAGCAAACCATTTCTTGAGCTTCAAGAGTTTACGTCTAGTTGAGACGCTCAGATCTTCAAAAGGTGAGGCATCGATGATTTATTTTCCTTCTGCGTTTCATTTCATCATTTCATTATTTCAGCAAACCATTCATGATTTCCAGCTTCTGCACACACAAAAATATGCAGCCTTGAGTCCAAGTTTTTCAAAAAATTAAGCCCTTCAATACAAGATTAATGTGCCGCGAAATTTCTTCCTGGAATGAAATAATTGTTCATGTGTAAGCAATGCAGTTCTAGCATACAGACACTATTTCATGTTCACCTGAGACCTTGTTAACTATAACCATTTTATAGAATGAGGCCTCAAAGATGGATAAACAATAATAAGATTTCTCGGTTGTTTTTTCATGCTTCTTAAAATGGCCTATTTTGCTTCTCATATGCAAATTTGTTCTCATCATATTTTCATGTTCACTTTCAGTTAGACATAAAATGAGCAGTGGAGATTGGATGTGTGCTGCATGCCAACACATAAATTTCAAGAAAAGGGATGCATGCCAACGATGCAGCTGCCCTAAATATGCAACGTCAGCTGATGTTGCCATGTATGGACTAAACAAAACAGAAGTCTTAGCTGGAGATTGGTATTGCAGTGCAATGAACTGTGGTTCTCACAACTATGCGAGTCGAACAAACTGCTATAGATGTGGTGCCTTAAAAAGTGATTATTATGGTATTGGAATGATGGCATCAACAGGTTATGGATATGATGCAAGTGCTATTCCTGGTTGGAAGAGTGGCGATTGGTTTTGCAGCAGGTTAGTTCACATTTACTTCAATAACAACAACTACGTCTCAATTCCAAACAAGTCGGGGTCGGCTATATGAATCTTCACTGTTCATGTCGTTCCATTTAAGCTCATTTCTGTCCAATATTGCAACAACAACAATAACGCCTATGCCTCAATCCGAAATAAGTTGGGGTCGGCTATATGAATATTCACTAATCATGTCACTACATTTAAACTTATTTCAAACAAATTGTATCCAAGGGATCTTAACTGAGGATTCACCATAAGATTTACTATATTTACGCTAACTGTTAGCCTGCCGCAACTCTCCTCCTTTTACTATCTTTGGGATTTTAACTGAAATAACTGCCTTGTTGTTTGACAGATTAGGATGTGGTGTGCACAACTATGCCAGCAGAGCAGAATGTTACAAGTGCAAAACACCTAGGGATTTTGGTGAGCCTGATACTGCATAGTCGACATTTTACTTTCCAACACCATTATTATTTTCTAACATCTTGTTCATTTCTCTGTTATTCAGGAGGTGATCTGAGAGAAAGTAACCTATATTGAGGGATGCCGCGACATGAGTTATTACTGAAGATTTACCAGATCTCATAAGCTTCCTTTCTTTAACAGTTTTTAGTAGCACTTCCTTGTAGTTAATTGCTCAAAGAAGGTTTCTAATTCTAACTGCATTGTAACTGTGCAAAGTGTTCAATGAATGAAATCCCTTCAGATTTTGCATTCTCTCTGTCTTTCAAGTTTCAACAACTGCATTTTCGGGGTGGTCCAATAAATAATATTATCCTCACAATCACAATGGAAGACAATGTTAGAGTAGGCTCGAACCTTATATATGTACTAAAAGAATAAAAGAAAGTATATATACAAAGAACCAGACCTACTGATTCTAAATCCTTAATCAGTGCTGTTGACTGTGGCTTAGGTGAGTCTTCCACAATATCATTGTTGGAGAATCCGAGCAACATAGGTTTCGATCAAACAGTTTCTCAAAGAATTGAAGTTTGAAGAAATTAGTTAGATGGAACTTGCGTGTGATAATCAAACTGCCCTTCTAATTGCATCAAATTCAGTATTCCTTGACAGGACTAAATACATTGAGATTGATTATCATTTCGTCACAGAAAAGATACTCTCAGGATATATTATTACAAAGTTTGTGAAGTCAAATGATCAGCTTGCATATATTTCACCAAGTTCTCGTATTAGTTATATCTGTAACAAGCTCAATACATATGACTTATATGCACCGACTTGAGAGGGAGTGTTAGAGAATTAGTGTATATAGGAGGCTTAGTGCCACATCGGAATAGGAGTAGTATATTTTGTGTAGAATGTAGATATAAATAGGACTCATTGTATTATAGTAAAGTAACACATATCAACACTTTTGCAGCTGTGGCTACTCGTTGCTGCATTGTTTGAAAATCAATAATTGACTTACTTTTCTGAGATGCTTCTTACATTGAACAACCCAATCATAAATATCTAAATAACTTGTCCCTATAAAGGTTATTTGGATGCTGAAGATTGTCATCGGTGGGGTACTACAAATGCTAGGTACAATGATTTTTCTACGATTCTTGTTTTACACTGATCTTATTTAGAAACCTTTATTCTGATGAGATATTAGAGAGCATAAACTCACTTGTCAAACCGAAATCTTGCTAAAAGTAGTGAAGAACCCCAGCTAAAACAGTTTTAAGCATTTTTTTGTTTGGCTATAATGAAGACATCGTCTTAGACTGCTAGTGGTCAATGTTGTGTTTATACTGTTGAAAAATTAGTGATATCTCAAAAGGCAATGTCCATCTTGATTTGGGAAAACTTTTCTCTTTGAAATATCATTTACATCTACTTAGTATTTAGTAAGTTATTTTACAATTAATAGAGTCAAACTAGCCGTTATCTAGCCGTTGGAGCAACACCTATATAAACATAGTCTTTGAAGAGCTAAAGACACGCTTTCTAACACAACCTTCTAAATCTTCTTCTTCCTCCTATACGCTGGGTTTCTTTGTAGAATTTTCTGCTAGTTCTATTCTCAATTTAATAACTGGAAGAGCTTGTTGAATCCTGGGGGATACGTCTAATTTTATTTATCATTGCGTGGGCGAAATATCCTTAAGATTGTTGGAAAAATAGGTTATGGAGAATAGATGTTCGAAAAGGCACGTGTACAAAAGTCAAATTTTATTTCATTTGAGATGATTTTATGCCTTACTTGAGAAATACTATGAGTTAGTATTTTGTATGTGAATTTTCCACTGTATTAGAAGGATACAGTGATGATATTGAATCTCTGATTCAGATGTGCAAAACATACTAGTGATTGTGTGATCACCTTTTGATGAGATGTGATGATATTGGAATTGTCTGAAATGAGGTTGATTAAGCAACCTCTTGGTGAATATTCCACTAAGAATTAAGCCGACAACATTTGTGTCGATAATTGTGATTTTCAAGGCGCAATAGCTATTATAAGATAATAAATCTTTCAATGGGAAGAGTAGATACATTCTCTAGACACATAATGTGATAAAGCAATTGCTTAGAGATGAGAATTTTTTATACATATTATGTGTAGTCAAAAGATGATTTGGCCGATCCTTTGACTTATAAATGAATCATCGATTAGGTTGAGACTTTTGCCAATTTGAGATGTATCAACAATAATGGTAACCCAACCTATGTGATCTGAGATCCCATGAAGTATGTTCATATGGGTAATAACAAGTCATTAGTTGATCAAACATGCACTATTAAATTATGTCTCTTCCTATGGTGTGTATGTATATAGTGCAAGACTGCAAGGAATGTGAGATTGAGTTATTATACTCTTAATCCAATAATCCATAGCCTATTCTAGGTGGTGTATTGTGTTGCATAATACATTTGATGGATGGACCTATATGAGTGTGGAGTGGGGCCGCTCCTATGAAATTTGTGGCCAAATTTCTAGAGCACTCATGAAAACCAGGCGCGCGCATAGCCTATTAGCGCAAAATCGCGATAATAGCAAAAATTGTGGAGGTGTAATATGATGAATAAGTTCCCTAGCTTACAACAAGAATTTTTTGGTTCATAGAAGTTGTAAACTTCACCAACTATTCGGTAAGTTAAATCTTGTTTTATTTATATCTGGTTCATAGTCTATAAGACACCAGATGAATTTTATTATACCCCAAACCCAACAAATTATCTCTCTTTCTTACTTTATTTAATATTTATTTTTTATATCCCTTTTGAGATATGTGGGGGATTGTTGAAAAATTAGTGATATCTTAAAAGGTAATGTCCATCTTGGTTTGGGAAAACTTTTCTCTTTGAAATAGTATTTACATCTACTTATTATTTAGTAAGTTATTTTACAATTAATAGAATCAAACTAGTCGTTAACTAGCCGTTGGAGCAACAACTATATAAACATAGTTTTTAAAGAGCTAAAGACACACTTTCTAACACAACCTTCTAAATCTTCTTCTTCCCCCTATACGCTGGGTTTTCTTGTAGAATTTTCTGCTAGTTCTGTTCTTAGTTTAATAACTGGAAGAGCTTGTTGAATCTTGAGGGATACGCCTAATTTTATTTATCATTGTGTGGACGAAATATCCTTAAGGACAGTATCTTTGACACGCCTCAAGCTAATTCTTATTCTCCATAACCTATTTTTCCAACACATACTACTCTTGTATTTTCATAGCGCCGGACCTTATTTACTGGTTATTGTTTTTGCTTTCTATCTATGTACTGGTTCGTGTGATATTGTTATTATTTCTATGGTTTTTGTTGATGGCACTGATATATTGTCTTTTTTTGTCTTCTTGAGCCGATGGTCTATCGGAAACAACCGCTCTACCCCTTGGGGTAGAGGTAAGGTCTGCGTACACTACCCTTCCCAAATCCCACTTGTGGGATTTTACTGGGTCGTCGTTGTTGCTGTAATGAACACATCCAGATAGGGACATGGGCATCTGCAATCATTTTTCTTGATTCAATGGTCACAACCTGTGATTACTGGATGAGTTGTTTCATATTTTGCCCTTGTTTTTTCAGATAACTCAATTGTATAGATAAGAAGAATATATCTTAATTAAGCACTATTAGCAAAAGTAACACTTGCTAAACAGCACAATAGGAATATGCAAAATTCAAAAGCAAGTATTATTGAGGAGGATTGGCCCCCTTTACAGAATGGTCACATATATAGAATAAAGGATGGAGTTTTATCTGAGGTTTTCTTATCCAGAATATTCATCTTGTCTGGTTAAAAATGGTGATTAGGATTCCTCCTTATCAAATCCTATGTCAACACGCGCGCTTCTGTGCTTAGGTGGAATCATCTATGGTTGCCATGTCAGCATTTGAGGCCCCGTGTTGAGATGGTTAATTATGTAAAAGTGACTATATACTTGTAAAGTGGCTAGTTAGTTAATTTGTTAGAGGCTATTTTTGCTATTCATTTTAGTTAGGATATTTTGTATATATATTGATGCTACAGATGTAAAAAAGGTCAGTTGACCCATTCTAGATTCTTCTTTCTTCTCTTTCTTCCTTATGCAAAACTCTGTCTCTCCGATCTCCATTGTAGCTCACCTCGAGCTTGAGTGAGGTGAGGACCTGTGTTTTACATGGTATCAGAGCTCGGCCATCCCACTACGATCGTCTCTTTTGTTCTTTTACTTTCTTCAGTACATTGTCTCTTCGATTTAGCCCTAGTTTTGATCGATTTCTGAGGTCTGTTCGATTTGCCCAAATTTGAGTGCCTAATCAAAGGCTTCTTCTTCCAACAGTGAAATACTAGCATAACTAGCTTCGACTTCTCATGGCTGTGGACGATTTGAACGACATAGATACTACAACAGTGAATGTAGGAATTCAAGGAAATTCCGAAATCGATACTAGTGATCCTTTGTATTTACACCCGTCAGATAACCCTGGTGCTATGCTTGTGTCAACTCCTTTCTGCGGAGTTGGCAATCGATCATGGAGGCGCAGTGTATTGCGAGAACGCTCAGTCGAAAATAAACTAGGGTTCATAAATGGTGAATGCAAGCGCCTAGATCCCCACTCGCCCACTTTCCGTCAGTGGGAGCGATGTGATGATATGGTAACCTCTTGGATCCTCAATTCTCTCTCGAAGGACATTACAGACAGTGTTGAATACGCGAATGATGCTGTGGAGTTATGGATTGAGTTAGAGGATCGATATGAGCAAACAAATGGAGCTAGACTGTATCAAATTCAGAAGGAAATCAATGATACATCCCAGGGGACTCTTGATATCACCAGCTACTACACTAAATTGAAAAAGCTTTGGGAGGAATTGAGCACTTTGAGCAAGAGATCCCAGTGAAGCTGTAATTGTACTTGTGGTGCCAAGGAAAACTTCTATAAAGATGAACAAGATAGGCGACTAATCCAGTTCCTTATGGGTTTGAATGAAACATACACTGTGATTCGAGGAAGCATCCTGATGATGAATCTGTTGCCGACATTGGCTCAAGCCTTTTCTTTGCTGATACTAGATGAGAAACAGAGAGAAATCAAGCTAAATACTCAATTGTTCATTGAGTCCACATCACTGAATGCCACCAGCTCTAGGTCAAATGCCTATAGGACCAATTACTCACCCAACAATGGTAATTACAGTGGCTATGGTAGGGGAAGACCTATGTGTGACTACTGCAAAAAGCCCGGACACACTAAATTCTGGCCACTCACGCAATCAAAATCACAATCCTAATCAAAGCTTCAATCAAGGTCAAGGTTTTAATCGAGGTCAGAGTTTCAACAGAGGAAAAAAGGGTGGTGGCCAATGTTCATAATGACACACCTTGCAACAAGGTAGAGGAAACCACTGACTTGGATAAAGACCAAAATATTAGCCTGTCAAAAGAGCAGTATGGACAATTCATGAGCATGTTGCAACACTTCCAAGCTGGGAATGGAACAAAACATATGAATGCTGGCAATTCCACCAATGGAGCTGTGAACTTTGCAGGTATAGTAGTCTGCACCTCCTCTATTGATTTTGGTAAATTGTCCTATGAGTGTTTCAAAAACAAGATTGACTCATGGATGTTAGACTCAGGAGCCTCAAATCATATGACCTTTAATAGATCCCTTCTTACCAATATTGCGACACTACCTTACACACTTCTAGTTGTCCTCCCAAATGGCTATAAAGTAAAGATAACAGAAATTAGTAGTGCAACACTTGTGCCTGATATCATCTTGCATAGAGTAATGTTTATACCCTCTTTTAAATACAATCTGATTTCTATTCACTGTCTAGCCAGTACTAATCCCAAAAGTATAGTAGCCTTTACTGATCACCTTTGCATTCTGCAGGCCCCTTCAATGAAGAGGCCTCTGGAGATTGGTAAGGCCTATGATGGTCTGTACTTTCTTTGTCCAAAGTGTCTGAGGAATAGGTATACAAATTCTGTAGTCAACAATTCAGCTTCTTGCCTTAATGATAGGATTCACTGCACATACAATTCACCCTGTCATGGTCATTCATTTGTACATAGTCCAATCTCCACAAATAAGTGTGTATCTTTTCCCCCTGTAAATAGTTCAAGTTCAAGCAATAAAAATCAGAGTTTTGTTTCTGTTTTGAATTCTTGTACATCCACTGGTTATGATATGAACATTTTGTGGCACAATAGATTAGGGCATGTACCCTTTGTTAAAATGAGAGGGATCTCATCTATCCCTGTCTCCTTCCCATCCAAACAACCTTTCCTCTGTTCCATTTGTCCAATGGCTAGACAAGGGAGACTTCCATTCCCTCAGAAGACCAACTTCACAACTGAAAGTTTCCAATTACTACACATAGACATATGGGGACCTTATCATGTGACAACACATGATAATTACAAATATTTCCTTACAATGGTAGATGATTACAGTAGGTGCACTTGGACAAACCTTCTAACTTGCAAAAGCAATACCCTACAAGTTATAAAAACATTTGTTTCCATGGTTGAGACTCAATTCAACACCAAAATCAAAACTATTAGATCTGACAATGGTTCAGAATTTACTAGTAGAGAGGCAAACCTTTTCTTTCAATCCAAAGGCATCATCCATCAAAGGAGTTGTCCCTACACACCACAACAGAATGGTATAGTAGAAAGAAAACATAAATACCTCTTGGAAACTGCTAGAGCTCTTTTATTCCAATCAAAATTGCCTGTGAAGTACTGGGGTGAATGTGTTCTGTGTGCAACCTACATTATAAATAGACTACCCTCTTCTCATAGTCACCCTAATCCCCATTTGAACTACTTTACAAAAGAAAACCAACATACTCCCACATGAAAAGTTTTGGGTATCTGTGTTATCCTTCTATGCCTAAGGTGCATAAGGACAAATTTGAACCCAGAACATCACCACATGTATTCATCGGTTACCCTTATGGAGTCAAGGGGTGCAAGGTCCTAAATCTTGCCACTAAAAAGATACATATCTCCAGGGATGTTATCTTCATTGAAAGTGTATTCCCATTTACTCTAACATCTGAAACTGCATCTTTCCCCTCTATCTTCAATAATCCTGTTCCCTTCATTGATTGTTCTCCTCAGGATGATAGACATCTCTATGATAGTGATAATGGCACAAGTATTGCACATAATCAATCTTTAGAACATGATATTCCTTTAACACCTGTCAGACCTTCCATGCCATCTGAACCTTCTCCCTCCTTACCACAATTTGACACACCACAGTCTTCAAACCGCAGCACATCACCTGTTGGGGATCAACCAGCCACACCTCCATTACCCTAAGGAAATCACAAAGACCTCTCAAAACACCACTATATTTACAATATTACCTACACTCTCTTCCAAAATTGAAGTCACCATCGCCTGTTGATCACTGTAATTCAGCTACACCATTCTCTCTTAATGTTGCATTTTCCAAGAGTCATCATGTTTCCCCTGATACTCTGATTCCTGAAAGTCAAAGTCTTGTAAGAGATATTTGCAGTGATAGTGAACCTTCATCATATGAAGAGGCAGCTATGAATCCTGCCTGGCAATCAGCTATGAACCAAGATTTTGAAGCACTACATGCCAACCATACTTGGGACCTAGTTCCCCTGCCTGTTGGGAAGAATACAATAGGATGTAAATGGTTGTATAAGGTAAAACACAAAGTAGATGGGAGTGTAAAAAGACTCAAATCTATGCTAGTTGTGAAAGGGTATACCCAACAAGCAGGGCATTGACTGTACAGAGACATTCTCCCCTATAGTCAAGATGACTACTGTGAGGTCTCTAATAGCTGTTGATGTGAAGAAAGGGTGACACGTGTCCCAATTGGATGTGAATAATGCCTTCCTACATGGTGACCTAAATGAAGAAGTCTACATGGAGGTTCCTCAGGGCCTGGCAGTAGACAATTCAGAGTTGGTTTGCAAGCTCAACAAGTCACTCTATGGGCTGAAACAAGCCAGTAGGCAATGGTATGCCAAGCTTACTGAAGCCTTATGTTCAAGGGGTTATGCACACTCTATGTATGACTACTCTTTATTTTACAAGAAAACTGAAAACACAACTGTCTATATAGCAGTGTATGTAGATGACATTGTGGTGACAAGCACTAACGCAATGGAGATTGAAGAACTGGAAGCCTTTCTGAATGATAGCTTCAAGATAAAAGATTTGGGTAGGCTACACTATTTTCTGGGACTAGAAGTTCTTTACAAAGCTGATGGTGTGATAATATCTCAGAGGAAGTTCACCCTTGACTTGCTCAAAGAATATCAGTGCATGGAACATAACAGCTTTGCTTCACCACTAGATCCAACAGTCAAACTCAGAGCAAAAGAATGAGAAGTTCTGACTGATCCTACCTACTATAGAAAACTAGTAGGAAAGCTTAGCTTCCTCACAAATACTAGATTGGATATAGCCTACAGTGTACAGAATCTGAGCCAGTTCATGGATGACCCTGGACAACCTCACTTGAAAGCAGCTTTTCATCTTCTTAGATATTTGAAGGGGGACCCAACTCTCGGGATTTTCCTATCCAAGGATGTAGATTATACTATCAAGGCCTACTGTGATTCTGACTGGGTAGCATGCCCAGATTCCCAAAAATCTGTGAGTAGGTATCTTGTACTTTTAGGGAGCAACACTGTTAGTTGGAAATCGAAGAAGCAAGATACCATTTCATTGTCCTCTGCAGAAGCTGAGTATAGAACTCTAAGGAAGGTAGTGGGGGAATTGGTGTGGCTTAGTAGGCTGTTTGAGGAGCTCAGAGTTCCTTTCCCTAAGCCCATTACAGTATTTTGTGACAGCCAATCTTCCATGCACATAGCAAGAAACCCAGTGTTCCATGAAAGAACCAAACACATAGAGGTGGACTGTCACATTGTCAGAAGCAAGCTACAAGAAGGGTTGATTTCATTGGAACATATGGGAACTACAGACCAACTTGCAGATATTTTAACTAAAGCATTAACGGGAGTCAAGCATTCAGCAGCTTTGTACAAGTTGGCAGTGTTTGCTACACCACCAACTTGAGGGGGGTGTTGAGATGGCTAATTATGTAAAAGTGACTATATACTTGTAAAGTGGCTAGTTAGTTAATTTATTAGAGGCTATTTTTGCTATTCATTTTAGTTAGGATATTTTGTATATATATTGAGGCTACAGATGTAAGAAAGGTCGGTTGGCCCATTCTAGATTCTTCTTTCTTCTCTTTCTTCCTTATGCAAAACTCTGTCTCTTCGATCTCCATTGTAGCTCACCTCGAGCTTGAGTGAGGTGAGGACCTGTGTTTTATACCCCGATAATTGGTCAAATGGCTTCAACTCATTGTCAATCTCACATTAATATAGTATTCATCCCAATAAGAACACCATATTATGTGTTTGTATGGGAGGCCTCGATTTTTTTCTGTGACTCATCAATGACAATAGATTGTGTAATATTCCATCATTTCTTGCCACTTCTAACCTATGTTGCTCGGACTCTCCAAAAATATCGCCGGGTACGTGTCGGATCCTTCAAAGTGTATTTTTGGAGGATCTGACACGGGTGCGGCAGCATTTTGGAGAGTCCGCGCAACATAGCTTATAACTGTGCGAACAGTTTGTCAATTCTTGGACCATTGCTTGAAAATTCTTACCAATGCATAATCGATCAGCTGTCACTTCAGTAAGGGAGTTCAGATATTAGTATTCTCCTGTTAAGGCTTTTGAATCAAGTCGAAAGTTATAGTACTATAACGTTATACTTCTTTTCCTCTTCTATAAAGCGAGAGATCACTGAAATGATTATTGTCCAAGATGGTTAACTCTTTTACTTCTAATCTAAACAATTGCAGGGCTTCTAAGTCATAAAGTTCAAATCTTGTTCCATGCATCACATTCAGAATATTCAGAGAATGTAAATGCCATGTAAATACATTGTCTCACGTACCTGTCAAGAAAGAGGTATTTCTCTTCAAATTGAAATATCCAATATTGTCAGGAATAATGTAACTCTCATGTTATGTTCCAAATTCATGTATCACCTTTCTGTGCCGATAAAAGCTTTTTATATTCTTAGCAATCTATTTGGTGAAACTATCATATTATTGTTTTCCAAATGGAGGGAAAAGGCCTAAATGTTAAAATAGACAAGTAAACACAGACATGACTGAACATGAAATGAAAGAAGTCCACTTTATTCACTTTTGAATTATTAAGAAGAATAGAACCTTGAATTATGCATTATGAGGGAATTGATTCCTTGGTGGTAAAATTGTTACAGTTTTTGCCCCTTTAGAACCTGGACCATTTTCCACCTGAACGCGCTCATATAATGTGTAAGCAGGGGCGAAGGTACATATTTAACCATTCTTGGTCGAAAAATTACACTGTATATATAAGTAAAATATTAGAGTTTAATCGTATATAACATAAATTGAACACCCTTTATCGGAGATTTTTTTACTTACTTCAAGTTTGAACACCCTGATTCCTGGCTTCGCCACTGTGTGTATCCATATAATCTCGAGGGTCCATCAATCTTAGCAAGATCACGCGTTAAAATAACACCCCCCCCCCCCCACACCCACACACACAAAACATCTTCCCCTCATGATAACACCTACTAGAAATGGATACAGAACAAAGAATAATATTATTGAGGAGCTCCATTTTAGTGGAATAATGGACCGAGAAGGGTTAGGAGGGGCATTACTGGACTTATGAAAGAAAATAGTGCTTCACATGCAGGTGCGTACGCAGAACTTTTAGCAAGCGGTGTTGATATTTAAGGATAAATGAATCAACTGTGGGACAAATAGCGAAAGAGATGAGAAGTTTAGAATTATGATAGCAAAGAAGCTTGTTTAATATTTGCAAAATTTCAAAAATAGAAATATATTTTTTGAATTATGATTCCAGATGATGGACAAATAGCAGCACCGTTATAGGAGTATATGCTTAAATAACTTCCTTTATGCATTCAAACATTTTTTTTAATCACTTATCGAACGTGGAAGTCAGGCTTAATTGATTAATTTTTATGATGAAATTGAGGGTTCTAACTCTCTATTTTTTCAAAAGGACCATGCTAAAAAATTTAAAAACAAAAAAGGTTTTCTGCTGAGGTCGATTCCCAGACATCAAGCAAGAAAAATGCAACCTCACCACTATGCCCAATGCTGCTTTATGCCATAAAAGTCATTTATTTTTTATATTATAGTTCTGTTTTTTTGCATATGTCTATATAGCAAAATTTTGACATTGCTGGGATAAACGTGCATCCGCCCCTGTTTACATGCATGAATATGACAATAACAACAACGACCCAGTGAAATTTCACTAGTTGGGTCTGGGGAGGGTAGTGTGTACGCAGACTTTACTCCTACCCCTACCTGGGTAGGGATAAAATATGCGTACACACTACCCTCCCAAGACCCCACTAGTCGGATTTCACTGGGTCGTTATCGTCATATTCATGCATGTGAAATCCCATTAGAGAGCCATACCTCTACGATCAAGAAAAAAGGAAAGTAGGAGGTTTATCCAATTCTTTTTTGGAAAATTTGTGCTATCTTGTGGATCCCATTTAAGGAAACTTTGGGCCCCATTAATGAGGTTTTCCAACTATATAAAGCTCCCCGATTACATTCATCAAAATTACCACCTCTAGCAAACCATATTCTTTGAGCTTCAAGTTTACGTCTAGTTGAGAAGCTCAGTTCATCACAAGGTAAGGCATCGATGATTTATTTTCCTTCTGCAGTTCTTTTCATATGGCCTATTTTACTTCCTGTATGAAAATTTGTTCTCATCATCTTTTTATGTGCATTTCCAGGTAGATAAAATGAGCAGTGGAGATTGGATGTGTGCTGCATGCCAACAGATAAATTTCAAGAAAAGGGATGCATGCCAGCGATGCAGCTGCCCTAAATATGCAACGGCGGCTGATGTTGCCATGTATGGGCTAAATAAAACAGAAGTCTTAGCCGGAGACTGGTATTGCAGTGCAATGAACTGTGGTTCTCACAACTATGCGAGTCGAACAAACTGCTATAGATGTGGTGCCTTAAAAAGCGATTATTATGGTATTGGGGCAGGAATGATGGCATCTACAGGTTATGGATATGATGCAAGTTCTGTTCCTGGTTGGAAGAGTGGTGATTGGATTTGCAGCAGGTTAGTTCACATTTACTTTCATTCTGCACATAGACTTACTTTACTACAACAAAAATTAACCTATGAAAGATTGCTCGGCTATATGAATCCTCACTGTTCATGTTAATTCACTTCAGTTCATCTCAATTCTATATTACAACAACTATTCCTCAATCCCAAGCAAGTTGGGGTTAGCTATATGAATCCTCACTGACCATGTCGCTCCATTTAAGTTCATCTCTGACCAATCTTATACAAAATTTAAAAAAACAAAATTGACTAAAACTCCTGAAAACATTGTATTGTGATGATTCATTGGAAATTAACTAGTTTTACGTTGGTTGTCTGTCTGCAGCAACCGTCTTCCTTTATCTGGTGCTTGCGATGGGCAATGTGAGCAAGCCTTATCCCAGTCCAATATTATATGAAACAAAAATTAATAATTCAAATGAAAAAGTACTAGCACTTCTCTATATTTACTACTGACATCTGCATGTACCTTTATCCAAGGGATCTTAACCGAGGATTCATCACAAGATTGACTAGTTTAACGCTGACTGTTAGCCTGCCATGACTCTCCTTCTTTGGGATTTTAACTGAAATAACTGCCTTATTGTTTGACAGATTAGGATGCGGTGTACACAACTATGCAAGCAGAGCAGAATGTTATAAGTGTAAGACACCTAGGGATTTTGGTGAGCCATCTTTCATGTGATTCTGATACTTCATAGTTGACATTTTACTTTCCAACACCATTTTTCATTTACTAACATCTTGTTCATTTCTCTATTTTTCAGGAGGTGAACTGAGAGAAAGCAATTTATATTGAGGGACGAGGCGACATTAAGTTATTACTGAAGTACCAGAAGTCATAACCTTCAGTGATCCTTCTTATTTTCCTTTTAGTTTTTCTTTTCTTCCTTTGTTTAACTGTTTTTTGTAGCATGTCCTTGTAGTTTTTCATGGAAGGGTTTCTAATTCTAACTGCATTATATTGTAACTGTGGAAAGTGTTCAATGAATGAATCCCTTCAGATTTTGCATTGTTTCTGTCTTTCAAGTTTCAACAACTGCTTTTGTAGGGGTGGTCCAATGAATAATATTATGTAGCCTCACAATCACTATGGAAGACAATGTTAGAGTAGGCTCAAACCTTATATATGTACGAAAAATTAAAAGAAATCACATATATAAACAACTCGACCTATTGACTCTAAATCCAAGATCTAGTGTTGTCGACTGTGGCGTATGTGGCTTAGGTGAGTCTTCGCAACTTTCCTTTAAACAACAAGAAATGCATCTCAAATTCAAACTAGTTGAGATTGAGTATATGATTCTCGCTATCCATTTTGTCCCATTTGCATTTCAAGCCATTTTTGGGAGGAAAAAACAAAAGAAATCGTCGCTCTTTTGCCTTAAGAGGAAAATGAAAAGAAATTTCTTTTGTATGTGTGAGAGTAAGGGATGGTGGTGCTGGTTTGTACAACCTATGCTCAATACATTGTCCCAAAAATGAATGTTCCTTAAGTGCACTATGTATAAACTGACCATTATGGAAGTTGGCTCTGTACGCTCACACAAATGTGGATACTCTTAACGTGGTGTGATATTCTCCGCTTTGGGCCAAGCCCGCACGGTTCTTTTAAAAGGGCTCACACCATTAAGAGATTCATACGCCTTATATGTAGCTAGGTCCCCAATCTTTTCAGCTACCAATGTTACACTTTGTTCACACACCCAACGATCTCCCTCTTGAACTAAGTTCACTACTAGAAATCCGGAAAAAAACGACCAAAGTTGGTCGCTTATTGGCCAAAAAGCGACCAAAGTTGGTCGCTTATTGGCCAAAAAGGGACCAAAAAAGCGACCAAACACGCCTGGTCGATATTAAGCTGGTCCCTTTACCTTAGGGACCAAAGTGGTAAAAGGACCAAATTTTCCGGGCAAAGCATATAGCGACCAACTTTGATCGCTCAAATATTTTAATATTATAAATTTGGCGACCAAAGTTGGTCTCCAGACAAGGAAGGGGTTATGCCATTCAGATACATAGGAGTTCCTATAGCTGCAAGGAAATTAAAGGCAAGTGATTGTGAATTGTTGGTGGAGCAAGAATTCACTCATGGGGATCAAGGTGTCTATCATATGCAGGAAGAGTGCAATTAATCAATTCTGTGCTGATTAATATACACTCATACTGGGCATCAATTTTCATTCCTAAGAAAGTGCTTAGAGATATCACATCCAGATGCAGAAACTACTTATGGGCAGGGAAGAGTGTATCAACAAAGGTACCACTTGTGGCTTGGGACCTTGTCTGCAGGCCAAAGAAGGAAGGGGGACTGGGTATAAGGGAATGTATCACATGGAATGAAGCTGCAGTGGCCAAATATGTATGGAACATTGCTAACAAGGAAGAAACCTTATGGGTGAAATGGATCAACCATATATACTTAAAGGGAGAAGACTGGTGGCAACATAGACCCCCTGCAGATAGTTGCTGGTACTGGAGGAAAATTTGTGCAATCAGGGATGTATATGGTAATGGCTACATAGAAAATGGATGGCAATCAAGGATAGGGAAATACACAATCAAAAAGGGCAACAACTGGAGAAGAGGAAAGCTAGAGCAATGGCCTTGGTGCAGAGAAGTCTGGAATAGAATGAATGTTCCTAAACACAGTTTTATTAACTGGCTAGTGATGAGAAAGAGATTGTTAACAAAGGAGAAAACAATGAAGCTGAACATCACCGAAGACAATGAATGCATGCTATGTGAAGGAAAACCAGAATCCATTGACCACCTTTTTTTTATTGCACATACTCTAGAATGTACTTGACTGAAGTATTGCAATGGCTGGGGATGAACATACAAAACACTGAGGTAACAGGAATAAGGAGAAGGATGGCCAGAATTGCAAAAGGTAAAGCAGGAAGATCATTCACAAAAGCAGCTTTGGCAGCAGTTATATACTACATATGGAAAGCTAGGAATGAAGCATTATGGAGGAAAAGAGTACCTCGACCACAAGTGCTGTTAAAACATATTCAACTTGCTTGCAAACACAGATGCATGGAGACAATGAAGAAGAAGGAAAACAACGACAACCTATACTGGATAGAACAGTTATACAGATAGCAAAAATAGGTCTCTTGTATAATGAAAATGTAACTGTATAGAACAAAGTGTAGGCAGGACTCAGGAAAGATAGGGGACTTGAAATTGTAACTGTATTTTTGGGATGATTAAATAAAATTTTTATTTCTACCAAAAAAAAAGTTGGTCTCCAGATGTAAATAACGTTTTATTTTTATTTATTGTTAATCATATCAAGCGACCAACTTTGGTCGCTATATTAATAATTTTTATAATTTTTTATTTAATTTGCAGCCAAAATTGGTCGTCAATGGCAAGAATTTTTTTTTTTAACTATAAGCGACCAACGTTGGTCGCCAAATTACCAGAAATTATTTTTTTAAAATACAATAGCGACCAAGAGTGGTCGCTATTGCCCAGAAAATTATTTTTTTTTAAGTGAAAAGCGACCAACTGGAGACCAAAGTTGGTCGCTTTTTTTGGTATATTTTTGGCAGAAACTGCCTGTTTTGGCTGCTACACCACCTGCCAGCTTATACCAAATATCCTAAACAGGCATTTTATGCCAACAACAACACTAAAAAGCAACAAAATATAAAGACCAATAGAACTAAAACATTAAGCTAACAAAACTAAGTTAACGTTTATTACAAGCTCATTCGAAAACTAGTTCTATTGTCTAGTTCAAAGTATATAAAGTACTCAAGGAGTGTTCTTTTAGCATCCTCGTTCGAAAGTTGGATTGCCTCGGCCGACTCGTTAGGTGGTTGACTGCGTATGAATTCCCCCACATCAGCTGTGAAGCGAACCTATAAGAAAAATTATACTGAATTAATATTTCAAAATTTATATAAAAGTAAATCAAAATACTTAATGAAAAGTAAAAAACTTACATGTATAGTCGAGGCTCGACCCTCGACCCACCTTTCTAAATCAGTCTCTTTCTTCTTCTTTACAATACGAGTTTCATTGAATAGCTCATCTTGCTTCATTGGCATCATAAAGCTGTCCGGTGCTTTGGTGATTATCCTCGTGGTACTATTACTCGGGATGAACTTGGATACAGAGAATAACTTGGATACAATAGCTGACAGGGTGTGTCTTTTGATCAATTGTTGTTCTCGTTAGCGACAATGATGTTGAGACTGCAATGGCATGTGTTTCAACTAGTGATGGTATAGGCAGGAATTTCAATATTTCCTAAGTAGATAAAAGAAAGATTATAGAGGAATTCTCTACTTCATTTTTCAAGAAGAAAAGAAGTTTAATTGAGAGTGACAAGGGTGATGGTGATGGAATATTTTCCATTGGTCATGGAGTTCCCATAAAACTAGGAAGTTTTGTTCTCAACTTTCTTCCAAGTCTGATCCGTACAAGCCTTAATGGGATATTGGTGATATATTCTTCGGATTCAACAATGATTTGACTGACAAAAGTATGGAAATGCTAATCAAAAGAATTAAAGCTAAAATGTTTCTCTCTCTCTCTCTCTCTCTCTCTCTCTATATATATATATATATATATATATATAATATATATATATAAGCATATTTCGATATAATATTACCTAATACACTTTTAATACTTACTGCATAGTACAACGTAAAGTAATTATATATATTAACGGCTTACATTTATATTATTTAGATAGTAAATACAAAAGTGATTTTTAATTTTGACCATTGTTGACCTTAATGGAGACCATCTTTGGTCGCTAATTATACATGAAATTAATTTAGCGACCAAAGTTGGTCGCAAAATTTAAATCAGATTTATTTATATTTTATATAATATTTAAATTAAAAATATAATTATTTTAAAATTTATAACTGAGTCCCACTTTAGCAACCAAACTTGATCGCTATCTGCCTACCCTTTATTTAGCGACCAACGTTGGTCACCATGTTTAAATTATATATATTTAAATTTTATATTTTTGAAAAATAATAATATAATTATTAAAATTTTGAAGGTGGGACCCACTTTAACGACCAACATTGGTCGCTAATCTCGGTAAACCTTTGACCAAGCAAGTCTGACCAGTCCAGTCAACATTTTGACTAATTTAGCGACCAAATTGCGACCAACCTTGGTCGCTAATTTGTTTCATTTATTTATTTTATTATTTTTGCTATTTTGGCGACCAACTTTGGTCGCTTTTCTCTTCAGACCAACTTTGGTCGCTATTTTTTGGTCGCTTTTTTGCGGAATTCTAGTAGTGGTTCCATGTGGCCCATCACCACGATCCACAGATCTCCCCTCGAACTAAGTTCCATGTGGCCCATTATCACGATTCGCGGGTCAATTCCGGAGATTCAACATGCGCCACTCACATTGTTAGAGTATTTACGGAACTAACTTCTTCTTTGTTCGCAACCCTGCACCACTCATATGTGTTCTAAAGATTCTTAATTTATCAATCAACAGATGAAGTCATCAAGTCTTAATATGCAGATGAAAGCTATGTTGCACAGACTCTCCAAAATTGCTTTCGCCCCCGTGTTAGATTCTCCAATAATGCACTACTTTTGGAGGAACGGACACGCACCCGGAGACATTTTTGATGAGTCCAAGCAACATAGGATGAAGAAAACCACAAAAGCCTTTGCAAAAGGAGCACTGTTGCATGCTAAAAACTTGATTTTAACTGATATTTTGCTTCATGTTCTGATGTAGAAACTATAAAGTAAGCTACATAGATGATAGAAAGGCATGTGGGAGAGATATCTGGCTTGAGTTTGAGATAAATGAGGCAACTGCAGTAATTAGTAGTAATTAAGATTAGAATTACTAGCTACTTTCTTGCCACCTATAACCAAGATTGTGGAGCATCTGTTAAGAAGTCAAAGGAGAAAAGCTCCTGCTCTCTGATACTTCTGCAGCTGTGGCTACTCGTCGCTGCATTGCTTGAAAATCAATAATTGACCTACTTTTATGAGATGCTTCTTACATTGAGCAATCCAATCATTAAACATAATGACCATAAATATCCAAATAACGCGTCCCTACACGGTTATTTGGATGCTGAAGATTGACAAGAAAGACAAGTCATCGGTGTGGCACTTCTTGTTTTGCCACTACTAGTGATCTTATTTAGAACCCTTTATTCTGATAGGATATAGAGAGCATAAATGAACACATCTATACAATCTGTGCATTCTTTTGGCTATAATGAACACATCTATACAATCATTCTTCTTGATTTTATGGTCACAATTCATCAATGTCGTTAATATTGGATGAGTTGTTTCCTTTTTCAGATAACTCACTTTTATAGATAAGTTCTGACAGCACAATAGGTATGCAATATTCAAAAGCAACGGCTATTTTTATCATTACCGTTAGGATATGTAGATTCTGGCAAGTATTATTGAGAGGATTGGCCCCCTTTATAGAATGGTCACATATATAGAATAAAGGATGGAACTTTGGCTGAGGTTTTCTTATCCAGAATATTCATCTTGTCTGATTAAAAATGGTGATTAGGATTCCTCCTTATCAAATCCTATGTCAACACGCGAGCTTCAGTGCTTAGGTGGAATCAGCTACGGTTGCCATGTCAGCATTCGCGGTCCCAATAACTGGTCAAGCGACTTCAACTCATTGTCAATCTCGGATTAATCTTGATTTGCTCAAATATGAACACCATATTATGTGTTTGTATGAGAGGCCTGGATTTTTTTCTATGACTCATCAATGACCATAGATTGTGTAATATTCACTCATTTCTTGCCGCTAATAACTGGATCTTTGCTTGAAAACTCTTACCAATGCATAATAAACTGTCCCTTTAGTATGGGAGTTCAGATATTAGCATTCTCCTTTTATGGCTTTTGAACCAAGCAAAAGTTATAGTATAACCTTACAATCCTTTTCCTTTTCTGATTATTGCCAAAGATGGTTAACCTTTTCACTTATCATATAAACAATTACAGGGCTTCAAATTCATAAAGTTCAAATCTTGTGCCATGCATCACATTCAGAATCTTCAGAGAATTGATGAAAAACAATGGTAAATGTCATGTGAACGTATACCTTAATACATTGTCTCAGGTACCTGTGAAGAAAGAGGTATTTCTCTTAAAATTGATATATTCAATAGTGTCAGGAATAATGCAAATCTCATGTGTTGTTCCGAATTCATGTATCACCTTTCTGTACCGATAAAAGCTGTTAACATTCTTAGCAATATATTTGGTGAAACTATGGACTGGTCTGATAATATCTAGAGTGCTCTGATTTCCAACACATGCATGACTAAACAGGAGATGAAAAGAAGTCCACTTTAGTTCACTTTTGAATTATTAAGAAGAATATAACACAAGAATAGAATAATAGGACTTGAATTATGAGGGAATTGGTTCCTTGGTGGTAAATTGTTACAGTTTTTGCCCCTTTAGAACCTGGACCATTTTCCACTTTAACGACATTAGCCTTCGTGTTAGGCAGCTGCAGCGTGCGAATCCAAATCATCTCAAGGGTCCATCGATCTTAGCAAGAGCACGCGGTGAAGTAAACAACTCCCCTTTTTCACATGACATCTTCCCTCATAACACCTGCTAGAAATGGATACAGAACAAAAGAATAATATTTTGAGTAGAATAATGGACCATCGAACGGGTAAGGAGGGGCATTACTGGATATCTGCAAGAATTTAAATGCTTCACATGCATGAATATGACAGCTGATAACTTTAGAGAGCCATACCTCTACAGTCAAGAAGGAAGGAAAGTAGGAGGCTTATCCAATTCTTTTTTGGAAAATTTGTGCTATCTTCTGGAATCTCATTTAAGGAAACCGTTTGAAGTCACAAAACAGATCAAAAAGAAAACTTTGGGCCCCAATAGTGAGGTCTTCCAACTATATATACCTCCACAAACCATTCATCAAAATTACCACTTACAGCAAACAATTTCTTGAGCTTCAAGTTAACGTCTCGTTGAGAAGCTCAGTTCTTCACAAGGTGAGGCATCGATGATTTACTTTCCTTTCGCATTTCATTTCATTATCTCAAATTGGAACTAAATTTCCTCTTCTTCCAGCTTCTGCACAAAAAAAAAGTTTTTCAAAAAGTTAGGCCCTTCAATACAAGATTAATGTGCTGCGAAATTTCTTCCTGGAATGAAATAATTGTTCATGTGTAAGCAATGCAGTTCTAGCATATAGACACTATTTCATAGAATGAGGCCTCAAAGATGGATAAACAATAATAAGATTTCTCGGTTGTTTTTTCATGCTTCTTAAAATGGCCTATTTTGCTTCTCATATGCAAATTTGTTCTCATCATATTTTCATGTTCACTTTCAGTTAGACATAAAATGAGCAGTGGAGATTGGATGTGTGCTGCATGCCAACACATAAATTTCAAGAAAAGGGATGCATGCCAACGATGCAGCTGCCCTAAATATGCAACGCAGGCTGATGTTGCCATGTATGGACTAAACAAAACAGAAGTCTTAGCCGGAGACTGGTATTGCAGTGCCATGAACTGTGGTTCTCACAACTATGCGAGTCGAACAAACTGCTATAGATGTGGTGCCTTAAAAAGCGATTATTATGGTATTGGAATGATGGCATCAACAGGTTATGGATATGATGCAAGTGCCATTCCTGGTTGGAAGAGTGGTGATTGGATTTGCAGCAGGTTAGTTCTCATTTGCTTTCATATTTATAACAACAACTATGTCTCAATCCCGAGCAAGATAGCCTTAAATATATGTATCCTAAATGTTCATATCGCTCCATTTAAGCTCATCTCCATCCAATATTACAACAATAACAACAACACCTATGCCTCAATCGGGGGTAAGGTGGCGTCGGCCATATGAATCTGCACTAATCATATCGCTGCATTTAAACTCATTTCCGACAAATATTATACAAAATAAAATTTTGAAGTTCTCACTATATTTTCTACTGGAATATAAATCTCCGACAAGACTAGGAATCCTAGAAAACATTGTCGTATGGGGATTCATCACAAGATTGACTAGTTTTACGTTGACTGTTAACCTGCCGGAACTCTCCTTTTTTTACTACTGACATACTATCCTTGGGATTTTCACCGATATAATCGCCTTCTTGTTCGACAGATTAGGATGTGGTGTGCACAACTATGCAAGCAGAGCAGAATGTTATAAGTGCAAGACACCTAGGGATTTTGGTGAGCCATCTTCCATGTGATTCTGGTACTGCAAAGTCAACATTTTACTTTACAACACCATTTTTCATCTACTAACATTTTGTTCATTTCTCTTTTTCTCAGGAAGTAATCATAGAGAAAGTGAATTAAGGGACTCAAATAGTTATTACTGAAGATTTACCAGAACTCTCATAACCTTCAATGACTCCTCTTCTATCTTTTTTTTCCTTCTGTTTTTAGTTTCTCTTTTCTTTTTTCTTTAGATTAGTTTCTCAAAGAAGGGTTAATTCCTAACTGCATTGTAACTGTGCAAGTGTTTTAATGAATGAAATCCCTTCAGATTTTCCATTCTTTCTTGTGTTTCAACAGTGAATAATAATATGTGGCCTTAACAATATAAACCAAAGTCTGTATAGGCCTACCACCAGAGGCAGATCCAGGATTCGGCGGTGGCGAGGGGATCATGATATTCAGTATAAATTTATCATTGCTCATAAAGATTGATACAGGGGCCTATGCTAATATATGACTATTTTTTTAAAAACATTTGTAAGTATATAAGGAGTTTTTGCCGAAGTTTTCGGGTGTCGGTGACCCATCAACTCGTCATGTGCGTCCGCCTCTGCCTACAATAACAACAAACCTAGTGTAATACTACAAGTGGGATCTAGGGAGCGTTATGCGTACGCAGCCTTACCCCTACCTTGTGAAGGTAGAAAGGTTATTTCCGATAGACTCTCGACTCAAGGGAAGCATAGTCACATCCTAAGTTGCTCTGACACAACAGTTTAGATGTCGCACCCGTGTCAACACGACACTAGTATGAGTGTGGGTATGGACCCGTACTGGATCTGGTCAAACAATTTTGGGTACTCACATCACTTGTTGAAAAGAAAACAATAGTGTACAAACCATGGAAAGGAAACAGTAACGCAACATATTACCAACAACAGCACGATAACAAGAAAACTAAAGCAAAAGAAATAACTAGTAATAATACATGTCTATGTATAAGAAAATATGAGAATACTATTAATCATACAGGTAAGAGAAGAATACGCTCGCGACAACCTACTAACTTTCCACCTTAATTCTCGATCTCCACACCTTCCTAAGGCCTATATATCACTTAGGGCCACCATTCAAGTGTATGTACTTAATTCACAGCAACAAAAAGAAAAGGTAAATAACAGAAGGATCAGAATTTAGATTCATAGAATATTTATGAGTAGTTCCATTCTAAGGGAACCAAATTAGTTCCTTTAAGAATCATGTCTCAATTATTACACAGATAAGAACCTGATGCTTTACTTTTCTAATTGAGACTACACTTCCACCTTTTGTCTTTTCTTTCTTTTTCTCCAACTCATTTCCATTTACATGCTAATTAATCTGCAACAGTTTCAAGATAGCTATTCCATCATATAATTTCAATGTAACTAAGGGTGTGTTCGGTACAACGAAGTCATTTTCTGGTGTTTGGTTGACGGATAAAAAAAAAAACATATATTTAGATGGGAAAGGACTGACTTCATTTATGCACAGATGTCGTTAATTTTCGTTACAACTATCTAAACTTTAAACTTCATATTACTTATTTTAACTAACATTAAGATATTATTGTTAATCTTTACTATTCAAAATTTCATCAAAGCACTCTCTGATTTACGAATATTATCATTTATCTTAAACATATATTTTTTCGCAAAATCATTTCCCATTCACCAACCTAACATTGGAAAACATGTTTCAAGAAAATATTTTCGATGATAAATGACTTTTGTCATATCAAACACACTCCGAGTGAAAAATCTCATTATAGAGTTCTTAAGTTTATGCAATTTAAAAGACAAGAATGAACCAAGTATGAGCTAGTACAACAACAACAACAAGAGATCCCGTCTAATCCCACAAGTGGGGTCTGCCGGTAATGTGTACGCAGACCTTACCCCTACCTGGTAAGGTAGAGAAGCTATTTCCGGATATCCATATTTTGCTAGTAGAAATAGGGACACTAAGCTAGGCTTCAAAGTTTAGTAGGTTGGTAAACAAATAGCAATGTTTGTGTACTTACTAATCTCATATTTATTACGGTGATAGCTTAAATGTGCATTGTGAAGTTTCTCATTTTGATCAACTTGTCAAGTACCATGTGTGTTGAAATGTGTATAAAAAAAGCTGGGTGCACAAAGTATTCCGCGTTCATGTAGGGTTCAAAGAAGGGCCACACCTTTGGGGCGTGTGATGTAGATGACCTACCCTAATGCAAGTATTAGTGACTGCTTTCACGGCTCGAATCGTGATCCATAGGTCATATGGACACAACTTTATCGTTATTCCAAGGCTCCCCTTCTGTGTTAAAATGTGTATATTCATGGTAGAAGCAACCCCGGCCAACCAAAGTTGGGATCATACATTTGATGTGTTCAACTAAATCCATCAATTTCGATGCAGAGCATAAATATACATGTGAAAAATCACTAAAATATTACTCCCTCCGTTCCACTTTATGTGAACCTATTTCCTTTTTGGTCCGTTCCAAAAAGAATGACCCCTTTCTAAATTTGAAAACAATTTAGCTTAAACTTCTAATTCTACCCTTAATGAGAAGCTTTTATAACCACACAAATACTCTGGACCCTTTTTTGACTTGTTTGGGACCACAAATTTCAATTTATAACCACACAAATACTCTGGACCCCTTTTTGACTTGTTTGTGTAACACTCCTCAAATTTATAAAGTTTCGAGACACGCTAATTATAGAATTAGATTATTATTATTATTATTATTATTATTATTATTATCTTGCCTATAGTGAAAATATATATATACACTTAAATAATTGGATATACAATTAAAGGAATATTAATAATTTTTAATGTTAGTAATTACTAAAAGTATGTGTAATAAAATACTACTTAAGTCAAAAAAAAAAAGAAAAGGGGAAGCACATGCCAAGTAAGCCCATAAAGGGTTGTTGGACCAAACATAATAGCCTCACAGAGGCGTGAATACTTTACAAAAGCAAACGGAATTAACATTCTGTAGCACCAACTATTCACGCAGGGCAACAAAAATTCTAGGGTTCTTCATAACTCACTTATTTTTTTTTACTCAGGTATATAAAATTTCCTATTCTCAATTACCCTACAGTAGTAATAGGTAAGAGATGAATAGTTAATTTCCTTCTTTCTCCATATCAACAATATATTTCATGTTTAGGTGTGAAACTTTAAAATTGATTAAAATGCACTGGTTATTGTAGAATCGATTGTTTGACTGGTGTCAATTGGACTGGGGCCTACGTATTGGCTCGAGAAGTTTTGAGGTGAGTTGATATAACCCTTTACTAAAGTGGTTTAACTCACAAAAGCAAGCACACAAGGTGTTTGATGAATTGCATAAAAGAGTTAATATATACTTAGTTGGAGTAGTAAGTACCTATTAGTTTAGAATTATTTTCTAGCTAAAGTTTAGATGATTATTTGGATATATGTGCATAAATTTTAGATTTTTATGTTATTCTTATATGTCATTTTCATGTTGAAAATTCATGAAGGATCAAGAACCTTTATAAATACTTTTGAATGTTTATTTCATTCTTATATCATGCCTTACATTTAAGGATACCAGTATGAGTATGTATAAAATATTTAGACTTGAAAAGTCACAAGAAGAAGTTTTAGAAAGAAAAGATTTTTGGGAGTATCCTTTATTCTGAGAAGGGGTCATCGTCCAGGCCTAGGGTCCTGGCCAGGGTGTTGACTTCCTGAAACTACTTGTGCCAAAGTAGGGAGCACACGAGCCGAGGGTCTCGTTGCTGAGAATTTACTTAGCCGTGCTAAGGTATGAGACATGAGCGCTGAGAACCATGAAGCGAGTGGCACCTCGTAGATTGTCGAACCCGCGCCGATCACACGGTGACTGAGACAGAATTAAGTTAGGATAGTTGGAACTCCCAAAGTATAAAGTGAAGTATTTTTTTTTTTATAAGAAAGAAAAAGAAAAGAATTTCTTTTAGAATATTCATAAACTGCTATTATGCGATTATTTAGAATTATTCTTATAAGCTTTATGTTTTACATGCATTTAGAACCTTTGCTCATAATGTATATGTTATTAAAGTTTCGCCCCCTGTTGTTGAGACTCTCTGAGTACAATGGATGGTACTGACGTTCTCTTTTGGGAACCTACGTTGGTCTACGGTGTAGGAACCGGATTTGCAGGCGAGCAGGCTACGAGTTAGGACTTCCTTCTCTTCCAGTGCTATTGGTGAGCTCCGCTTTTGTTCGTGGAGTATTCCTTAGAGTCATCTTTATTTAGTTATTTCTTTGTTACTTAGAGAACTGGCCAAGAAATCTCATGTCCTGAGCAGTGCGTCAGTTTATTAGTTGAGGCTTCATAGACATAGTCGTTGGGTTAAGATTCAGATATTTTTGATAATAACTTAACAGTATTTCATTGGTTATTATGAAGGCAGAATAGCCTCGTAGACACTTGTAGTTGTTCGTGTTTGTCATCCCGGTCCCTATATTCAATGAAGTTTCATCCAGACACTTATAGTTATTTAAAGTTAGTATTTTAAACCCCTCTGACCGTTGACTGGGTCTATGTGGCAGCTTGACAGCTGAACTGGACAAATTACGTTTATTTCACGCGTATATAGAGCGTGAGTATAATTATTTAAACCAGAAAATAATTTAAATGATAAAAAAAAGAAGAAAAAAAAAAGACAAAAAGTTAAATGCAGAAAGAAAAGAAAAGTCAATGAGTGATTTCTCTCTTTCACTCACGTTAACTTGCTTGACCCCCCCTCCCCCTCTCAATCCCATTATCTCCCCCTTCGTCACGATAGTACTCATCCTCCACCATTTTTAACAAAACCCATTGCAACAGCCCCCCACTACCGTTGGCTTTTTCAGCCTTGTAGAGAAGATCCAAAAAAGCAATTTTCACGGCAACCACTAGAGATAGCCAAATTGGACTATTTCTATTGGTGAGCGTTTATTAGGTGATGATGACCCAACTGAAGTGGGTGCCATTATATTTCAGATCTTGGTAACCTTTGAATTGGAATACCCGTGGCCATTAAAGTTAATGGATGTTAAGATTGTATCCATAATTTATTCTTTTTGGTGTCTTGCTCTATGAAGACAATGAATATAGTGGATTTTCCGGCAGGTGATGTTGCTTGTTGTTCTATGTCCCTGGTCCGCTCGTTGTTTTGGTTTTAGACGAGGAAATTGGCGGCCAATGGTTGACGGGGGAGGCAAAAGCAGAGGAAAAGAAGGCATAGAGGGTGGTGGTTGACTGCATAAGAGGAAGAGAATGACGTGGTTTCATTTAGCTGAGGTGGATCTGATATGTCCTCCATATCAACTCGAGTGAGTAACACGCAGTGTCAGAAGTGTTTAAAACATATGTTTTGATCGAGCTAAAGTGTTTGGTTGAAACTTCATAAAGTAAGAGGACCGGGATGTCAAACCCAAACAAGTAGAAGTGCCTATTAGGCTATTCTGCCTATTATGAATAAAGTTTTGGAGTTGATTTATTTAAATGTTTAAATTAATCAAAAGTATTTGGTTAGAGTATTGCTTTGTTGCATATAAAGTTTGGAGTTATAATAGATTTGATAAGCAGAGATGGTTCGCTCGGTCATGTTTAGTGATCGAGTGCCGGTCCCGGCTTGTTCAGAAAATGGGTCGTGACAGTTTGGGACCATAAATTCCAAAAGTCTTCATTTTTTCTTAAACTCCGTGCCCATTCAAACAGGTTCACATAAATCGGAACGGAGGGAGTAACAAATAGTAAATGTTCAACCAATAGTTCCAATAATACTATGGGTTCAGAGATAGAAATTATAAAGATAGAATTCATCACGTTTAAATCATGGATCCGCACTCTAACCAACATAGTCTACAACCAAATTTCCATGTAGGAATAATACTTTATTTTAGAAAGGTCACATTCCATATTAATTAATTATATGCCTTGTTTATGGAAGACAAGTGTAATGTGAAGTAGTTCCAATTCCATGGCATATCTCCTGGGGTCCAGACAGCCAGAACCAATTTTTTTTTAAAATTTTTTTATATAAAATTAGTGGCCCTTTTGTTTCAAATATCTCTGTCATTTGTCAATAAAAAGTCATTTCTTTCTGTTTAAAAATCAACTATTTTAGTTTCTGTTTTAGGATTCTATTCCTAAACTTTTCTCTACTTTTTTTCCAGTCAGGGAAAGAGTTCAAATTATTGAAGAATATTGTATTTGTCAAACCAATTGAAATAGACTTCTCAGAAAGATATAAGTCAAATCCATGTGTTGCTAATTACTCTCAATACCAGAAAAGGACCAAAAGGGTAAGAGCAAAAATATAGTAAGAATATTAATAAAATAATTGAAGAGAATTTATTTGATTGGTTTTATTATTGTTATCTAAAAGTGATAGAATAGAATGAGTAAACAATTCTTGACTGAAGAGACACCAAAAATTTTTGCCCTTCCATTTCTTGGATAGATAGAGATAAAAGGGGCAGGTTTTTTATTTTTTTATTTTTTCATATTATCGAAGTGTTGAATAATAATTCTATTGTGTTTTTAAAGATTAATAATTAAATCTCTTAGGAATATCAAGTATGCCTCAATTGCATACATCATGGCACTTTTAGATTCGACTAATTTGAAGGTAAAAGAATCGGCCGACGATAAAAACTTACTTGTATTAGGTGTTTACATCAAATCAATAAATGTGAGACAAATATATTACATTTACACTCTTTAATATTTAACAATGGTTAAATAATATTCCATCTGTTTTAATTTATGTGAACCTATTTTCTTTTTGGTCCGTTCCAAAAAGAATGATCCCTTTCTTAATTTGGTAACAATTTTGCTTAAACTTACAGTTCTACCCTTAATGAGAAGCTTTTATAACCACACAAATACTCTGGGCCCCTTTTTGACTTATTGAGGACCACAAATTCTAAAAGTCTTCATTTTTTGTTAAACTCTGTGCCCAGTCAAACAGGTTCACATAAATTGGAACGGAGGGAGTATATATTTTCACTTTATTTTGCTAATTTTTCAGATTGATTATTTAGTTAGGTGTAAACGCACGGTGTGAGTAAATATTTATCTTAACTGCCTTTGGAAAGTTTTCTTTTCTTTTCTTTTCTTTAAATTGTTGAAAGTAGGAAATGCCCGGAACCTTAAAGGAATTCAATATGTTATACAAATGAATTGTACGAAACGGATTAAAAAATTATATTATTTTAGTCACATGTGTTACATACTAAAACTTTGAATGAATATGAAATTTGTATTAATAGAAAAATTCAATGGGTTATTATAAAATTTAACATCTATGTTTTTTTTTATGTAATTCCTAGCAGGAAATGGGAAAGAGTGAGAATTCATGGTCAGGAAATAAAACATATAAAAGAGTTATTATTGTTAAGTTAAATTCCAAGGTTTCAATGATGACAATATTTAATTGTTCTATTTCGCAGAAATCATCAAAAAGAAAAGGAAATCAGTTGCCAAATCAATGGACCTATAGAAGGAACCAAAAGGCTGCTGATCTACTCGGCTTCAATCGAGGCAATCAGTTTCCAAATCAAGGAGTTATTGCCATATTCAACCTCCTTAATTAAAGCTCAGTCAAGGGATTGACTATCTCGTAAATGAAGGCTGTGACAAAAGGAAGTCACGATCGAATCTGTTCTTTCCTGAAGAGCAGAATTCGAAGAGGCACCCCTTGGGTCAAATCCTTTCAAAGATCTCGTGCCTCTATTTCTGGTCAAGATATCAACGGTTATTTTCATCCTCTATAAGAAGGTTGCTTGGTTCAATAGGAAGACTTGCGCAACTACATATATTGTCTTCTAAGTCTCCCTACTTCTTAGCCTAAACACTGTAATCTAAAGTTTATCAATGTCTCAAAAGATAGGAAGAAGTTAGAACATAAAAGAGAGTTGTGTCAATATTCAGATTTACTGATTACTGTACTTCGTTGGTGGTGAACGAATCAAAACCATCCCTGTTTTAATTCTTTAAAGATCTAAAAGGAACCCTTGTGACCCAAGGGAAACTGGATGTAAGTACCACACCGGTACCGAACCAGTATAAAGTTGCTGTGTGTCTTTCTCTATTTATTTACTGTCACTTACTTCTGCTCTCGATCTAGTCAACTAAAATAACCGTTAGTCGACTAAGATTTTAACAGGTAATTCACCCCCCCTCTTGTACTTTCAATTGGTATCAGAGCAAGGCTCACAAACTTTGCTTAACAGCTAGTGAGAAAAAGATCAGGGGATCAAACACAGTCGTGGGTGCACTATTTCAAGAGGGAACTTCTCAAGTTCGACCACCGTACTTCAATGGACAATATTTTTCTCATTGGAAGGTGCGTATGGAAACATACACTATGTCTTATAACATCAAAGTCTGGCAAGTGATCAAAAAGGGAAATCTTCCAATTCCCCCTAGGAAAGACGCAAATGGTCAAGATATAGTATCCACTGATCCACTTGATTTGGATGATTACACTGATGAGCAAGTTGTTGTTATAACTATAAATGGCAAAGCAAAAAATCTGTTCCGTGGTGAAGAATATGAAAAAATCTCAAGCTGTGAAACTGCTAAGGAAATGTGGGATAAGTTGGAAGTCACATATGAAGGGGCAAACAAAGTAAAAGAAACAAGGATAAATCTATTGGTTCGAGAGTATGAGCTATTTCAAATTAAGGATGGAGAATCTGCTGAAGAAATGTTCTCCAGGTTTAGCAAAATTCTTGGAGATTTGAAATCCTTTGGTAGAACAATAAAAAGTGGAGAACAAGTCAGAAAAATTCTCAGAAGTCTACCTACGATTTGGCAGCCAAAAGTCATCGCACTCGAATGTCAGGATCTAGATAAAATGTCCTATGATGAACTCAAAGATGATCTAATTGCTTTTGAAAAAACTCACTTGAATAGACAGATTCAACAAGAAGAGAAGAAAACAGTTGCTTTCAAAGCAACTGTGGCTGAACCAGAAGATGAAGAAGAGAATGAAGGAGGAGAACAAGATGAAAACATAGCCATGCTCTCTCAAGTTGTAACCCGTATGATGAGGAGAAACAAAAATAGCAGAAGAGGTAAACCAAATTTCAGAAAGGAAAGGACAAATAATGAAAATGATGGAAGATGCTACGAATGTGGTCAACATGGAAACCTTCAAGCTGACTGTCCAGAACTGAAAAAGAAGCTGAGCACCAATCTTCAAAGAAAGAAATCTTTTGGAGCCTGGAGTGATGAAGAAGAATATGATCATGAAGAAATTGCAAATATGTGCTTCATGGCCCTAGAAGATGACATCAATGAAGAATCAGGAGAGCGTGGATTCTCAGAAATAGAAGAATAAATGAAGAAGAAGATTCAGATCAACTTGGTCTCATGTCAGATGAAGGTACTAGTGAGGTACGTCCCCTAAATTTCCCTAACTGTTATGAACTCCAAGAATTCGTTGATATTGCTCTTGCAAATATTGGAAGAGTTCTAAATGAACTCAGAAATATTCAAAGAGAAAAGAAAGAATGGGATCTGAAGCTAGAAGTTTGTGAAATTGAACGTGATTTGCTACAGGAAGAAGTAAATGAACTCCAACTGCAATTAAATGGATTGCAGAAATCTACTAGTCATAGTTCAGTCAAATCAAATCAGACTGTTCGTCACAAACAGAAGAAATCTCATGGGTGCTCCTTATGTGGAAAGAATGGACATAATACTAATCAATGCAGGAACAGAATCATAACTGAAAAGGATTCTGAAGATAGTCCATCTTGTTTTTATTGTGGTAAAAAGGGCCACACTTCAAATCGCTGCAGGTTTAAGAACAACAGAAGATGGGTCTGATGACCAAAATCTTCAAACCAAAATAACTCTCAGCAGTCTAATCCTTCAGGACCCAAGCAAGCTTGGGTACCTAAAAATAAGTAATCTTTGTTTTGCAGGAACACCACAAGAAGAATCGAAAAGGAAAATGGTATCTCGACAACGCGTGTTCCAGACATATGACTGGTGACAAACAACTATTCAAAACAGTCACGAAACTAGATGGAGGAACAGTTACATTTGGAGACAAATCCAAAGGAAATGTAATTGGTGTTAGAAAAGTTCCTCTAAGTCCAACATGTGATGTAGATGAAGTTTACCTGGTTGATGAACTTGGCTACAATCTTCTCAGCATTAGTCAACTATGTGACAATGATTATGAGGTTCGTTTTAAGAAACATGGTTGGTTCATAGATGATGAATCAGGTAAAGTCATTCTTTCAGGTAATAGAGACAGAAATGTTTATACTTGATAGTAGCCTATATTATGCGATGTAGATGCTATTTATGCTCTAAATTAACCATACTTTATTGATGTTTTAAGTGCTAAATAATAACAAAATGCTCTAATTGAGGTTTTTATGCTTTGCAGGAGCTACTCCGAGTTAGGAGGAGGATATAGAGTGTTTTGGGGTCAAATATGTAAATACAAGACCAATCGAGAAGAGCCCGGATGAAAACGAGCAAGAAAAGGCGAAGAAAAAATGGGCAACAGTCCACCGCGACCGCGGTAGGGCTGCGGCTGGAACATGGTGAAAAAAAAGCGCAAAACAGAATGGTCTAAAACGACCGCGGTTGGCCCGCGACCGCGGTCAATCTAGAGAATGCCAAGAAAGTCTAGGGGTCAAAGTGTAAAGTGTGGGAAACTTATCCTAACCCTTTATAAACTCAACAAACTCGCCCAAGTTAAGGAGAAGCTTGTTTTTAGACCTAAGGAGGCTAAGGAGACCGGAGATTTGAACCGGGTGTAGTTAGTTTTTTTTAGGAGCAGGAGCCAGTGTGAGATGAATTGAATTGAAGCAATATCTCTTGACTTTGTTATGCCTTGAGAATAGTGAGTACATTGGTTGTGACGCTTAGGCTCATTTTTTGGCTCTTGTATAAGTACCTTAAATCGTATGATCTTAACTTTGCTTAACTGTTTTGACTAGAGTGTCTTGATGAATCTAATCCTGAGTGAGTTAAGTGCCATGTGTGTGTGAGGTTTGTGTGTTATTCTGTGCATTGCATTTGATGTCTAGAACTTGCCCCATGTGTTTGCAAAGCGAAATAGTAGTTTTGTTCAGTCCTGGAAGTGATAGAGGCGTGTCTTTGTTGAGCCATATATATATTTTACCCGTCTAATTGTTATGTAACGTAGTTAACCCCTTTGAGCCCGTAATCCTGTTTCTTTGGCAACTACATTATAAGCCTTACCCAATTGTTTGAATTAACCATCTATTTGACCCTTTTAACCTCTCATGAGCACTTGAATAGTTATGAACTTTGTAAAAGTTAAAGTGTGGGGTGGTTGGTTTGGCTTTTGAGTGGAACTAATGAAATAAGGAGAAAGGTGCACTGTTTTGAAAAAGTAAGAGCCACTTGATTTGAAAGGAAAGAAAAAGAAAAATTAGTTGTATTGTTGCGGGAAAAAATGTTCCTTGATAAGTGGTGGCTTTTGATGTAAGTGTGCTTAAAGAAGAATGGGGTAATATACATTGATGTGAAGGTGGAGTTTTGGTTTGACATAAGTATGGGGGTTGAATGTTAAAGTATATGTATTAAAGTGCTTAGGGAGGTGTATTCACTCTTATATCTAAATTTATCATATCCGTCCCGCAACCTACATTACAACCAAATAAAGTCCTACTTGATCCTAGACTGAATGAGCTCGATTAGTAGAGTAGTACACTACGGGCAAGCCTATGGTGCATCTTTTGTGGCATATGAATGTTATTTCTGAGAGTGAGTGAATTCTTTCTATCTTGAGTTCCTAAGTGTTCTTAAATTTGGGACTACTCTCTTTTGTTGTGTGAGGCACTTGATTCATGAAGGAAAGGTAATATCAGTGACCTCTATGGTAGAGTAAGTGGGTGAGTTGTGAATAATGTGTGGTACTTGTGAGTTAAATCTTGAGGTGAAGATGTTACGCTTTCGTGCTTAGTCTATTTAAATACTCTTGGTGTGATGAGTTAGGAGAATGGTTTAAAAAGGTCGTGTCTATATAAAGTGTAGTTTGATTACTTGAGGATGACCAATGGTTTAAGTGTGGGGTGTTGATGATAGGCTATAATTGCGTATTTTAGTCGCTTATTACACTCTAATTTACTGCACTTTAATTGAGTTTGAGTTTTAATCGCTAGTGTTTTGCACTAACTGTGTATTTTATGCCTTGTAGGAGTGATTCCGAGCTATATAGATGTTATGGAATAAATTCAAGTGATTTGGAGCTTTGAAGTCTAAGTAAAAGCCCAAGGAATTAAGTCGGGTTTGTGTTCAAGGGTCAAAATTGATAGTTAAGAACAAACGAAGACTCGAGTAGGCATATTGCGCACTTTCTAGTAAAATAGACATAACTCTATGCTCCGAACTCCATTTGGGCTATATAATATATGGTTGGAAAGCTAACTCAATGGAATACAACTTTCATGTTTTACGTTTTTTCAAATTCCAAACGAAACAGGGTGAAAAACGCGGTCGAAACCGCGACCGCGGACCTGGACGCGGACTGAGGCGGTGCACTGGGAAAATACCGCGCCCGGACCGCGACCGCGAGCGGCCAGACCTGAAAAATTGTCCTTTTTCGCGTAGGAGAAGGTATAATTATTTGGGCCCGACCCTACTTGGTATATACATGGAAAAATGGTATTTTGAAGAGGTTGGACATACTTTTGACACAGATTCGACCTAAGAAGGCAGAGACACAATAGGAGCAAGGCGGGGAATTCTTCTACGAGTTTTTCCTTCCTCTTCCTATTTTTTCATTGTTGGTTATGACTTTTAGTATAAAAGTTTTACATACTATTATGAATAGCTAATTTGTTATCTAGGGTTTTGGTGGAACCTTTTGGAGGATAAATTCTTGTTATATTTTTATATAATTGAGTCGTTGGATTTCTCTACTTGTTCAACTATGTGTTGATTGTTGTTGATTGAATGGCCATCGATTGACTGTGCCTATTTATTATGTGTTGCTTGAGAAAGGATACATATTTAGGTGGTTGGTGAACAACGTCACTCCTAACGTATGCGAGAAATCAATACAGCGGGTTTAAAGGTAGGTTTAGAAATAACAAAGCCTTGACGTGGTCATAATGAGCAGTTAGATAAAGCCAGTTCGAAAGAATATGTCTAGTAAATTGTTGTAGTTGCTGGAAAGAGAATTACGGCACCTAAAGTGCTCACGATCAGTAGAGAATACATAGGCGAAATTGTTGGGAACATAGCGGGAAGGATTCCAACATTTGGGGAAATCATAACTCTAGACCTCCTTAATTTTGTCTCAAATTTTATCATTGTTAGTTGTTAGTTAATTAGTAAGAAATGAATATTCTCTATAATTAGAAAATTGTTTGGACTTGTGGTTCTTAGCGATATTGAACAACTGCAGCTAAGCATTAGTTCTCTGTGGGATTTGACTTCGGACTTATAGACCGGATTATATTTGCAGCGACCACTTATCCTTTTTAGGACTAGAGTTGGGTGTGATCATATATCGATTAGAGTCTTATCTTCTACTTGTAGTATTTTCTTTAACCCTATATAATTGAAAACTAAGTATAAGCTATCATGTCATAGTGACTATTATGTAGAAAAATCATACCCACATAGACCAAGAAACAAGCAAACAAAACAGGCTCTGGCTTCTCTCTAAAATAGAGACGTTGTTTTATTATCGTTAAGTCTAAACCCACTGTTCTGACAACCTCGAATGCATCAAGCGGTGGAAACACCGGTCCTCCCCGACCCGCCACCACCACTGAACCCAATGCCAAAAACTAAAATCAATTCTCCTACCCCCCCAATTCATAAATGCTCTTCAACAACAAAACCAACCTACCAAAAAGGGAGATATTAACTCCAGCTCTGCAACAACCCCAATTTCACATCTGAAATTCCCCCCTTTATTTGTGCAACCTCTAAATGGGGGCACACAAAAAGGCACAACTCAGGGAGAAACACCGCAAACCTCATACAAAGGGGCGCTAGGAAATAGACCCCTAATCTCGAAGAGGAACAACATGAAGCTTTTACACTGACCATATGAAGTTATCAATGGAAAACCCACTGTCATTTTCACTCATGAAGAAAATGAGATCTTAGCTCAGACGTGTAAATGGACGATTGTTGGTAAGATTCTTAGAATTCGACCTTCCATCGATATCATCCGAAGTGAATTCGCAAAAATCTTTCCAGGAAAAGGAACTATTAAAATCGGTGCTTACGACCTAAAAATGTATTTATTGACTTCGACAACCTGGAAGATCATATGAATGTCAGCTCCAAAAAATTTATAATGATCGGTCCAGATACAGTGATGACTCTTGAAAAATGGACTACTAAATTCAAACCAGATGGAGAGTCCTCACATGCTCCTGTTTGGATTACACTACCAGATCTCCCCTGGCACTTCTATGAATGGGATGTCATTTGCCGAATTGTCGAGCCTATTGGTATCCCGAAAAGTCTCAACCGGATGTTGATTATGTGAAAAAGGTCTCGAATGTGAATTTCGATGTCCGGATAGCTTCGTTAGGTTTTTTGGACTTAGGAGCGTGATCAAAAAGTATCTGGAGGTCCGTGGGTAGATTTAGGCTTAGAATTTGGCGAAGATTGGAATTTTGGCGTTTTCGGTTTAGTCTGGAAAATTTTGGATATTCGGTGTCGGAATGGATGATTTCGGAAATTAGAGTAGCGTCCGTTGTGTCCCATTTCTGCGTGTTGTCGCAAAATTTTAGGTCATTCGCGATGAGTTTGATAGGGGATTTTGATCGTTTGCAGAATTTTGGAGTTTTTGGAATCCTTTAGAGCTTGAATCCGAGGTATTTAGTTTTCGGCGTTGTTTTGAGGAGTTCCGAGGGTTGTACAAGTTTGAATACTGGTATGTGTGAAACTTGTTGGCAATGTTTTGGTTGAGGTCCCGAGGGGCTTCCGGGGGAATATTGGGGGATTTTTATGAGTTGACGGAGAGTTTGGGTTTTTGGAGTTGTGCTGCAAAATTTTTTCTGCTTCTTGTTATTTCCGCACCTGCGGATTGGGGACCGTAGGTGCGATTTTGCAAGATGCGCAGAGGAGGTTGCAGAAGCGGTCTAGGTCAGGGTGGAGCTTTGACCGAAGGTGCGGAGCTTCTTAGCGCGCCTGCAGGGAGCCGCAGGTGCGAAGTATTCTAATCGGCGATGCGGAGATTGGCCCTTAAGTGAAAACCGCAAGTGCGGTTATTTGACCGCAGAGAAGCGGTCCTCTGGTGCAATAATTTGGTCCGCAGGTGGCGGAACACTTGGCAGAAACTATATAAGCCTCCTTCGCGAATTTCAGCTTTGATTCCACCATTTTTTAAGAACGGGTTAGAGCTTTTTGAGGGATTTGAAGAGGAGATTCAAGGAGAAACACTTTGGATGGTAATGGTTTCTGAAACTCAATAATCGATTCTATGGTGAATTTCTAACTAACTAGACATGAAATTAATGGGATTTAAAGCCTAAAATTTGAGAATATCAGGGCTTGAAATTGGAGAGTGTAAAATTGGGGTTTGAGGGGCCATTTGGGGTCCGATTTTGGATGTTTCTTGATATGTAAGTAGAGTCGTGGGAGGATAAGATTTAGTGGTGTGATTTTATAATCCGAGTTCTGAGACGTGGGCCCAGGGTCGGTTTGGCCAATTTCGGGATGGATTTTCGTGTAATTTGAATATTTTCGCGTGGGCTTTTGTTCTTTAGCGTATTTTGATGTATATGGATTCTGTATTTTGGATAGATTCGGGGCGAGTCGAGGCCGATTCGAGAGGCCAAGGCATCTGGGGCTAAGAGCTTGGACGGTTTTGAGGTAGGTAATGATTGTAAATGGTTGTTCCTGAGGGTATAAAAACCCGAATTTCACATGCGTTTCTGCTACTTTGAGGTAACGCACACGCTAGATGTCGAGCGTGGGTCTGCGACCGTTGGAAATTGTGTCTTGTCCATCCCTAGTACGACTATTAGTCGCGTAATTTAATTGGAAAACATTTGATATATATTATACTTTTGGAAAGTATTACTATGTTTGGGCTGAATGCCGTGTTGGCCTTCTGTGCCGACTGTTTGGACGCTTAGGGGGCTTTTTAACTACTTGTTTCCTCAATTGTGTTGACAATATTTACACTCAGTCATGCTATCTTTCACTGATTTCATAAACTCGGGATTTTATTGACTCCTTTTGATTTTATAATAAATGATAATTTCGAGCGAAGTACCTGTTTAACTGTTAGCCGAGAGGCTTGAGTGGAGTTCTGACTGAGTGAGGCCGAGGGCCTGTGTTGTGAGGATATCATGGGATCGGTTGTGCGCCCATCAGGTGTACTGATTTGTGGTTATATGAGAGGGGCGAGGGCCTGATTTATTATGCCACGAGATGGCTTGTGATAGCGCTTTGGCTGTAGAGCCCCTTCCGGAGTCTGTACAAACCTGTGTGAGTAAGCGCGGGTACCTAAGTGTGAAGTTGATGTGATATTGCCGAGGGGCTATTGTTGTTTTTCATTGTTATTGCCCGAGGGGCTGATTACGAGTGATTGTGAAGTAGCCCGAGGGGCTGGTTTGTTGATGATTTTGCCCGAGGGGCAGTTTTTTAGATACGACTGGTTTTGCCTGAGGGTTCTTGTTTACATTCTATCCTTTTATCCACTATTTCATCACTATTTGAATATTGAAAGATGATTTAAAAAGGTTTTACTTGAACTGAGTGTTTTTTTAACGAGTTAGTTGATTTACTGGTATTTATCCTACAAAAGGTTCATCCAAAACCTAGATAACAAATTAGCTATTCATAAAGTATGCAAAAATACAATACTAGAATTCATTACCAATAATGGAAATAGGAAGAGAAGTGAGAAAACTTGTGGAAGGAATATCTCCGCCTTGCTCCATGTGTGTTCTTGAACTCCTTAGTCGAACTCGGTTCTCCTTAGCCTTCTTGGGTCTAAAAACAAGCTTCTCCTTAACTTTGGGCCGAGTTTGTTGAGTTTAATATAGGGTTAGGATAAGTCCCACTTTAAACTTTGGCCCCTGGACTTGTCTTGGCATTCTCCAGATTGGCACGGTCGCGGGGCCAACTCGCGATCGTTTTAGACCATTCTGTTTTGCACTTTTTTTTCCACCGTGTGTTCCAGCTGCGGACGCTACCACAGTGTGTGGAACTGTTGCCTCAGTTTTTTCTTCGCCTTTTCTCTTGTTTTCATCCGGGCTCTTCTCGATTGGTCTTTGTATTTACATTTTGACCCCCAAAATACTCTATAGTCCTCCTCCTAAACTCGGAGAGTCCTGCCAAAGCATAAAATCCTCAATTAGAGGCATTTTTGTATCATTTTAGCACTTTAAAAACATCAAATAAGTTATGGTTAATTTAGAGCATAAATAGCACTACATCGCATAATATAGGCTACTATCAACACCCCACACTTAAAACCATTGCTACGTCCTCGAGCCAATTCAAACTACTCTTTGTATAGATAGACACGACCTTTTTAAAAAATTCTCCCTAACTCGTACACACAAGAATACTTAAAATAGACTATAGCACAAAGCGTAAATCTTCACTCAAGAATTGGACTCGCAAGTTACCCAACGCATTTATTCACAACTCACCACTTACTCTAACATAGAGGTCACTGACATACCTTCTTCCTTTCATGAATCAAGTGCCCTCCACAACAAAAAGAAGGAGCTAGTTCCGCATAATAAATTTCACTAGGGACTCAAGATAGAAAAATTACTCACTCATCAGAAATAGACATTCATATGCACAAAAAGATGCACCATAGGCTTGCCCGTAGCTGTACTACTTACTAATCGAGCTCAATTCAGGTCTAGGATCAAGGTAGGACTTTATTTGGTTTGTAATGTAGGTGCGGACGGATATGATAAATTTAGATAATAAGAGTGAATACACCTCCCTAAGCACTTTTAATACATATACTTTAACAATTCACCACCCATACTTATGTCAAAGCACAAACTCCACCTTCACATCATGTTAATATTACCCCATTTCTTCTTTAAGCACACTTACATCAAAGCCACCCTTATCAAGGAACATTTTTTCCACGCAACATACAACTAATTTTTCTTTTTCTTCCTTTCAAATCAAAGTGGCTCTTTACTTTTCAAAAAACAGTGCACCTTTCTCCTTATTTCATTAGTGTCCACTCAAAAGCCAAACCAACCACCCACACTTTAACCTTACAAAGTTCATAACTAATAAGTGCTCATGAGAGGTTTAAAAGGTCAAATAGATGGTTAATTCAAACTTGGGTAAGGTTACTTAATAGTTAGCCAAAAGAAACAGGATTACGGCTCAGGGGTTAACTACGTTACATAACAATTAGTACGGGTAAAAATATATATATGCTCAACAAAGACACGCCTCTATCACTTCCAGGACTGAAAACAAAACTATTTTCGCTTTTGCAACACTGGGGCAAGTTCTAGACATAATGCAATTGCCACAGAATAACACACAAACCTCACACACACATGGCACTTACTCACTCAGGATTAGATTCATCAAACCACTCTAATCCAAAAAGTTAAGCAAAGTTAAGATCATACGATTTAAGGTAACTTATACAAAGAGACCAAACCAATGAGCCTAGCGTCACAACCAATGTACTCATATTCCCTCAAGCATAACACAAGTCAAGAGATATTGCTTCAATTCAATCAATCTCACACTGGCTCCTGCTCTTAAAAAACAACTACTACCCGGTTCAAAATCTCGGTCTCCTTAGCCTCCTTAGGTCTAAAAACAAGCTCTCCTTAACTTGGGCGAGTTTGTTGAGGTTTATAAAGACGTTAGGATAAGTTTCCCACACTTACACTTTGACCCCTAGACTTTCTTAGGCATTAATATCTCTAGATTTTGACCGCCGTCTGCGGGGCCTAACCGCGGTCGTTTTAGACCATTCCCTGTTTTGCGCTTTTTTTCACATGTTCCGCCCGCAGCCCTTACCGCGGTCGCGTGGACTGTTGCCCATTTCTTCGCCCTTTTCTTGTCGTTTCATCCGGGCTCTTCTTCGATTGGTCTTGTATTTACATATTTGACCCCAAAACACTCTATATCCTCCTCCTATTCGAGTATCTTCCTGCAAGCATAAAACCTCAATTAGAGCATTTTGTTATATTACACTTAAAACATTTCAATAAAGTAATGGTTAATTTAGGCATAAATTAGCATCTACATCGCATATATAGGCTACTATCAAGGTATTAACATTTCTGTCTCTATTACCTGAAGAATGACTTTTCCTGGATTCATCATCTATGCAACCAACCATGTTTCTTAAAACGAACCTCATAATCATTTGTCACATATTGATCTCTCTCT